>NC_056733.1:122800635-123122301 GCF_019279795.1 Protopterus annectens | reverse complement strand
GGGAAATAAAGGTGTGCGGGGAAGACCATGTAGCCGCAGCACAAATGTCACTAATAGCAAGCTTAGAATGAAATGCTATAGAAGTAGCCATAGCCCTTGTAGAATGAGCTTTGACAGAGGTGGTAAGCTCTTTGTTAGAATAAAAATAAGCTTGAGTAATACAGTCCCTGATCCATTTGGCAATAGTGACCTTTGTGACAGCTTTGCCCAATTTATTGTCTGCAAAGGATACAAACAACTGATCTGTTTTCCTTGATTGTTTGGTCATGTCTAAATAAAAACGTAACTGCCTGTGGACATCTAGTGTGTGGAATATGAACTCCGCTTTGTTAGAGTATTTTGGGAAAAAACTGGAAGCTCTAACGATTGTTGTAAGCAGAAACTAGAACAAACTTTAGGGACAAAGGAAGGATTTGGCCTGAGGGATACTCTGTCTTTGTGAAAAACCAAGTACGGGGGTTTTACTGACAAAGCTTGAAGCTCTGAAACTCTTCTGGCAGAAGTAATAGCCACCAGAAAAGCTGTCTTCCATGATAGAAACTTTAGATCACATGTAGCTGCCGGTTCAAAGGGGAAAGAAGTCAAGGCACGTAACACTATATCGAGATCCCATGGAGGTGCAGGATGAGAAATCGGAGGTCTTAATAGAGCAGCACCTTTCAAGAAGGTCTTACACAATCTGTTGCTCATTAAAGGTGGGTCTATCGATTGGTGAAAATTAGAAATTGCTGCCAATTGTACCTTGATGGTAGAAACTGAAGAGCCTTGATTGAAAAGAGAAGTTAAAATTTTAGTACTTCTGCCACGGAATAGAAATGGGGTCCAGGCCCCGAGTTGAGCCCAAATAGCAAATCTTTTCCATTTGCTAGAATACAGTTTCTTTGTAGCAGACTTATGGGCGAAGACAATATGTGTACAACATCTGGATCCAATGTATGACTCCTAACTATAGTCGGAAGAGGAGGAGCCAAGCCGTCAATTTTAAGGTGTGTAGGGACTGGTGGAATAGTCCCGACTGATGAACCAGTAGGTCTGGGATCTGATCCAGGAACCATGGACCTTCCAGAGCATATTTCCGAAGACAGGGAAACCATACTTGACGGGGCCAGTAAGGAGCAATTAAGATCATTTTGCTCCCCAAGAGAGATGCCTTTTGAATCACCCTGGGAAGGAGAGGAACTGGAGGGAAGGCATAAAGCAAGCGGTGGGCCAAGGACGGACTAGCGTCCATGGAGCTCTTCCCGGGCCGGGTTAGGGAGAAGAATTCTTTGCACTTGCATTCAGAGCAGTCGCGAATAGGTCGCAACACGGAACTCCCCATTTGTTGAAAATCTGACTTGCAACTGTCATATTCAGAGACCATTCGTGAGGAGAGGATGGTTCTGCTCAATCTGTCGGCTATCACATTGGACTTGCCGGTATGTGAGTAGCCACTAGGAAGCGTTTGGTCGAGACTGCCCATTCCCAAACTCTCATGGCTTCTCTGCAAAGAGGGTAGGATCTGGTCCCTCCCTGTTTGTTCAGGTACCAGACAACTGACATGTTGTCTGAGTGAACAGCAATTACGCCCTGAGGGAGATAATCGTGAAGGGCTTGAAGAGACAGAAGTACTGCCCTCATTTCTAAGATGTTGATATGAAGTAAAGTCTCTTCCGGGTGCCATTTGCCTTGGACTGACCTTCCCAGGGAATGCCCCCCCCCACCCCATCTGGGAGGCGTCCGTGGTCAAAGTGGCCGCCGGAGGAGGTAGAACAAAGGGTCATCCCTGATCCAGATTGGAGGGCACTAGCCACCAGCGAAGGTCCCGTTTGCAAGATTCCGTGATCCATATGAGGTGACTGAGAGGGAGTTCCTGGAAGGACCACTGAGCTGAAAGAAGCCACTGGAGAATTCTCATGTGCAGCCTTGCCAAGGGGACTAGAAGAACCGTGGCGGACATGGATCCCAATAGCTGCAGGACCATCCTGGCTGGAGCTTTGGACCTGGGAAGTAAGGCTTGAACTTGAGTCTGTATGGTTTGCATTCTGTCTGTCGGTAGATAGACCCGCATTCGGTTTGAGTCTATCTCTACCCCTATGAATCTTATTCATTGAGATGGCAGCAACACAGACTTTGGCCAATTGAAGGTGATTCCAAGGGAATTGCACAGTGATATAGTGGCTTGAAGGCTCTGTAGTAGTAGATGCCTGGAGATGGCAGTCAGGAGCCAGTCGTCTAGATACGGAAACACCTGGAATCCTAGACTTCTCAGATGAGCAGTCACGACTGCCAAACACTTGGTGAACACCCTGGGGGCTGTGGTGAGACCAAAGGGCAGCGCACGGAACTGAAAATGACTGCCTCCTAGGCTGAAGCGCAGATGTCTCCTGGACGCTTGATGTACCATGATATGGTAATAAGCGTCCTTGAGATCTATGGAGCACATCCAAAGACCCTTTTCCAGCAATGGGAGAATGGTTTGTAGGGTGACCATTCGGAACTTGGACTTTTTGACTGAACGGTTTAGGATGCTGAGGTCCAAAATGGGCCTCAAGTCCCCGGTCTTTTTTGGCACCAAAAAGAATCTTGAGTAAGTCCCTAATCCGATCTGGTCTGCGGGGACCGGTTGGATGACTCCTTTTTGCAGCAGCTTTGAAAATTCTGAGGCTGCAGTATCCCGCTGACTGGGTGGAGGGTCCGGGATTTTTTTGGACTGAGGGGGGGGGGGGGGGATGAGATAATGGGATGGAGTAACCTCCGGCGATAATTCGAAGCACCCATCGGTCCTGAGTAATACCTTCCCAGGCCTTTAGATGCTTCGAGAAACGACCCCCGACTGGCTCCGGAGCTGCACAGCCGGGCAATCCCTCAGGGACTATGAAAGGCTGAAGAGCCACGAAAGGACTCGCGGTCTCCAGTGTTGCGAGGGCCTCTGCCGCCTCTGGGACGGCGTCTTCCGGTAGAATTTCCCCCTCCTCTGCCTCTGGAAGGGGAATCCTCCTGCTGCGAGGGGTAAGGCTTATGAGATCTACGGAACCACATTTTCCCTCCGCTTTTAGCCTTGGGATAAGGCCGAAAGGGAGTGGAAAATCGTGCCCCTATGGCAGTCAGAGTCTTACCCTCCTGTTCACAGCGGGTTAGTGTGTCCTTTACCTTGGGTCCAAACAGGGAGGACCCATCAAAGGGGGCGTCGGCAAAGGAAGACTTAAAGGCCTCCGCGAAATGACACAGGCGGAGCCAGGCTTGTCTCCGTAGAGCAATGCCTGTACCCGCTGCTCTACTCGCCCCTTCGGCCGCATCAGAAATGAGCCTCATGGACGAGTTCGAAATGGACGACATTGTAGCCAGCTGAGAGCCAACCGTCTGGGCCAGCTCCTCAGGCAGGTTACCCAAGAGGGTATCGGATAGCTCCTTAATCAGATCCCTCTGAAATCTGGTAAAGTGCGTAAGGTAGTTCAAGGACCTCAATGTAAAGGCCGCTGAACTGAGGGTGCGTTTCCGTACCGATCCATGCTCCTAGACTCCTTATTAGGAGGATGGACGGACGTCGAAGCCTCCGCTACATCTTGCTGGGTAGCAGATGCCACCACCAAAGCATCTACAGCCACACCTTTAGTTAGAAACCCTTTTTCAGGGGGTGCCGAGAGGAACTTGTTCGGACGAGCAGGCACCGGTTCCACAGAGTCTGGGTGTTCCCACGCCCTTCGACAGATCAAATCCAAGAGCTCATCGAAGGGCGGAGACACCAAGGAGGCGGAGGGCTGAGCCCTGAAGGCCTTCAGGAACACCGACTCATCAGCAGAGGGAGGTTTGGACCGCCAGCCATCTCGTTGTTTTAGGGCTTCCAGGATGTCTGCAAAGGAGACATCATCCGAGGACGACATAGGGGACCCCTCTGCATCATCGAGATCAGTGTCTGATGTAAGAGACTCATCAGGGGAGTCAACGTGCTTCCTCTTGCACGATCTCTTCCTGGGGGGTTCTTCCGAAGAGGCTTCAGAAGGACCTCCAGGATGGGGAGAAACCCCAGCGGGGGTAACCTGAGGCCCGGGGGCTCCTCTGTCTAAGGACAGGGGGACTGCCAAAGACCCAGTCTCCGTATGCAGGGAAGGAGCTGGGGAAACCGTGGAGGTAGCCAAGGAAGATTTGGCTAATGCACTCCTCATAGCCCTGAAGGCGGGACCACCAGAATCCTGGGAGGGTCCCACCTATGTGGCCACGACAGTGGACGGCACTCCCGCCGCCGACGCACCAAGAGGGAGACTTGGGACCGAAAGCATCAATCCCGAAGCCTCCCCCCCAGGGCCGAAGGAAGAAGTCTGTGTACTGAACTCCGACCCAAGAGCCGGAGTTGGAGCAAGGGCCGGGTCCGACCCTAAAACCTCCACCGGTTCCACCAGCACCGGCTCCAATGGTGCCGAGGCTGTTGGAGGAGGAACCACAGTAGGGGAGTGGACCATCGGCTCTGAAGCCGAATGGGCTGGAGCCGAAACTAGCTTTTGGAACACCGGAGACTGGAAGAGTCGAAGGAGCACCCTGTCGATGTCCAAATCAGACATCTTGGTTGATCCAGAGGATACCGATCGGGCCCAAACCGATTTCTCCATCGGCTCCGAAGGAGTCGGGGACCGGCTCCGAAAGGACTCTACCACTATCGGCTCCGAGGAAGATCTTAACGTAATTTCCCTCGGTACCGATAAGGACTTCGGCTCCGAGGGGGAAGAGTCTGAGCCGGTAACACTTATCGGCTCCAATATCAGTGGAGCCGATGAAGGTGACCCGCCTCTCGATGCCCCAGTCCTCGGCTCCGAAACCAGAGGAGTCGAGGCTGGAGGCATCGAGGCAGACCGTTCTGCCCTCGGCTCCGAAGTCCGTGGAGCCGATGGAGAAGTCTGCTTAGATTTTTTTGCAGTCGGTTCCGACTGACTGGTGAGCCGCTTTCTTTTTAGAAGGAGAAGGAGTGGAAGATAAAGCCTCCTCGAAGGATGGCTTGATTAACCCTTTCAGGATTAATTTGTTCTTCCTCTCCTGGAGGACTCTTGATGAAAAGGCGTGGCACACGCTACACGATTCTTGTAAGTGCTTGGCGCCTAAGCAATAGACGCACGAGGAGTGGTCATCCGTTATGGACATTTTAAAGCCACACCTCGTGCATTTCTTAAACCCGGAGGGTTTGTGTTCTTTCGACATAGCCAAAAAGACAAAACACAGTTATATACAGTGAAAAAGAAGGGTTTGTCACAGTAAATAAAATATCTCTTCTTTATTATTATTATATATATATTTTTTTTATTTTTAAAACAAGTACAGTAAAACGAAGTTTCACAGAAGAAAGAGAGACAGAGAGGGTCAAGACCCTCTAACTTAAACGGGTACTTGACCCACAAACAAAAAACCAAGACAGTAGAAGCAACAGGGGAAGGCCCCTCTAACTAAAACGGGAAACCTTCCCTGACAGGAAAAAACACGAATTCCTCTATAAAAACTACCAATACACACTCGTATAACAACAATAGCTGTTAAAACAGCTTTTGGATTTAAAGCAAGCAAATTTCTGACAGGAAAAAGCCTAAATAAATAGTACTTAGCCCAGCCAAGTTGAGACCACGTCTAAGCTCTGTAAGCGGCAAACGAGATCTGGGGGATCAGTGGTGGTGCATCCTGGGATAAAGATATCTCAGCCAATAAGAGGCATCGCTCTGTAGCATAAGCGTGCCGAGTCGGGCAGGATGGCTCGAGCCCATCAGTACAGAATGTAGGCGAGATAGGATCACATAACATCTTTTAGTTATGTACTTACCATAACTTTAGATGTTTGGGATCCATCTCGCCTACATTCTGTACTGATGGGCTCGGAGCGATCCTCGACTCGCACGCTATGCTATAGATCGAGGCCTCTTATTGGCTGAGCTATTTCTTATCCCAGGATGCACCACCACTAATCCCCCAGATCTTGTTTGTCCGCATTCATGCACACATGCACAACTTGTTTATGTAACATTGTTAGATGTTTCAAGATGAAACAACAGGATTCGGACCTTCTGATATCCTCTGATCTCCAAGGAAGGGGGAAGGAGGGTGGGTTATTAGAATGTAGGCGAGATGGATCCCAAACATCTAAAGTTATGGTAAGTACATAACTAAAGGATGTTATGTGATCCTATCTCGCCTACATTCTGTACTGATGGGACAGCGTCCCTAGCACCTAAGTCCTGGGTGGCTCATTGGAAAACACTCCTGAGCACTGTGGAACCAAATGAAGCTCGTCCTCTAGATGCCACATCCAATTTGTAGTGGGAAATGAAAGTGTGCGGGGAAGACCATGTAGCCGCAGCACAAATGTCACTAATGGCAAGCTTAGAATGAAATGCTATCGAAGTAGCCATAGCCCTTGTAGAATGAGCTTTGACAGAGGTGGTAAGCTCTTTGTTAGAATAAGAATAAGCCTGAGTAATACAGTCCCTGATCCATTTGGCAATAGTGACCTTTGTGACAGCTTTGCCCAATTTATTGTCTGCAAAGGATACAAACAACTGATCTGTTTTCCTTGTTTGTTTGGTCCTGTCTAAATAAAAACGCAACTGCCTGTGGACATCTAATGTGTGGAATATGAATTCCGCTTTTTAGAAAATTTCGGAAAAAAGACTGGAAGTTCTAATGATTGTTGTAGGCAGAAACTGGAACAAACTTTAGGGACAAAGGAAGGATTTGGCCTGAGAGATACTCTGTCTTTGTGAAAAACCAAGTACAGGGGTTTTACAGACAAAGCTTGAAGCTCTGAAACTCTTCTGGCAGAAGTAATCGCCACCAGAAAAGCAGTCTTCCACGATAGAAATTTTAGATCACATGTCGCTGCCGGTTCGAAGGGGGAGGAAGTTAAGGCGCGTAACACCACATCGAGATCCCATGGAGGAGCAGGATGAGAAATCGGAGGTCTTAAAAGCGCAGCACCTTTCAAGAAGGTCTTACACAATCTGTTGCTCATTAAAGGTGGGTTTCTAGATTCGTGAAAATTGGAAATCGCTGCCAATTGAACCTTGATGGTAGAGACTGAAGAGCCTTGATTGAAAAGAGAAGTTAAAAATTTTAGTACTTCTGATACAGGAATAGTGATGGGATCCAGGCCCCGGAGATGAGCCCAAATAGCAAATCTTTTCCATTTGCTAGAATACACTTTCTTTGTAGCAGACTTATGGGCCGAAGATAAGATGTGTACAACCTCTGGATCCAATGTATGACTCCTGACTATAGTCGGAAGAGGAGGAGCCAAGCCGTCAATTTTAAGGTGTGTAGGGACTGGTGGAATAGTCCCGACTGATGAACCAAAAGGTCTGGGATCTGATCCAGGAACCATGGACCTTCCAGAGCATATTTCCGAAGATAGGGAAACCATACTTGACGAGGCCAGTAAAGAGCAACTAAGATCATTTTGCTCCCCAAGAGAGATGCCTTTTGGATCACCCTGGGAAGGAGAGGAACTGGAGGGAAGGCATAAAGCAAGCCGGTGGGCCAAGGACGGGCTAGTGCGTCCATGGGGCTCTTCCCCGGAGCCAGGGTTAGAGAGAAGAATTTTTTGCACTTCGCATTCAGTGGAGTCGCGAAGAGGTCGCAACACGGAACTCCCCATTTGCTGAAAATCTGACTTGCGACTGTCATGTTCAGAGACCATTCGTGAGGAGAGAGGATGGTTCTGCTCAGTCTGTCGGCTATCACATTGGACTTGCCCGGGATATGAGTAGCCACTAGAAAGCGTTTGGTCGAGACTGCCCATTCCCAGACTCTCACTGCCTCTCTGCAAAGAGGATAGGATCTGGTCCCTCCCTGTTTGTTCAGGTACCAGACAACTGACATGTTGTCTGAGTGAACGGCAATTACGCCCTGAGGGAGGTAATCATGAAGGGCTTGAAGGGACAGAAGCACCGCCCTCATTTCTAGGATGTTGATATGAAGTAGGGTCTCTTCTGGGTGCCATTTGCCTTGGACTGACCTGCCCAGGGAATGCCCCCCCACCCCATCTGGGAGGCGTCCGTTGTCAAAGTGGCCGCAGGAGGAGGTGGAACAAAGGGTCGTCCCTGATCCAAATTGGAGGGCACTAGCCACCAGCAAAGGTCCCGTTTGCAGGTTTCCGTGATCCATATGAGGTGACTGAGAGGGAGTTCCTGAAAGGACCACTGAGCTGAAAGAAGCCACTGGAGAATTCTCATGTGCAACCTTGCCAAGGGGACTAGAAGAACTGTGGCGGACGTGGAACCCAATAGCTGCAGGACCATTCTGGCTGGGGCTTTGGACCTGGGAAGTAAGGCTCGAACTTGAGTCTGTATGGTTTGTATTCTGTCTGTAGGTAGATAGACCCGCATTCGGTTTGAGTCTATCTCTACCCCTATGAATTTTATGCGTTGAGATGGCAGCAACACAGACTTTGGCCAATTGAAGGTGATTCCAAGGGAATTGCCCAGTGATATAGTGGCTTGTAGACTCCGCAGTAGTAGATGCTTGGAGGTGGCAGTTAGGAGCCAGTCGTCTAGATACGGAAACACCTGGAATCCTAGACTTCTCAGGTGAGCAGTCACGACCGCCAAACACTTGGTGAACACCCTGGGGGCTGTGGTGAGACCAAAGGGCAGCACGCGGAACTGAAAATGACTGCCTCCTAGGCTGAAACGCAGATGTCTCCTGGACGCTTGATGTACCATGATATGGTAATAAGCGTCCTTGAGATCTATGGAGCACATCCAAACACCTTTCTCCAGCAATGGGAGAATGGTTTGTAGAGTGACCATTCGGAACTTGGACTTTCTGACTGAACGGTTTAGAATGCTGAGGTCCAAAATGGGTCTCAAGTCCCCAGTCTTTTTTGGCACCAAAAAGAATCTTGAGTAAGTCCCTAACCCGATCTGGTCTGCGGGGACCGGTTGGATGACTCCTTTTTGCAGCAGCTTTGAAACTTCTGAGGCTGCAGTTTCCCGTTGACTGGGTGGCGGGTCCGGGATTTTTTTGGACTGAGGTGGAGAGTGAGAGAAAGGGATGGTGTAACCTCCGGCGATAATTCGAAGCACCCATCGGTCCTGAGTGAGACCTTCCCAGGCTTTTAGGTGCTTGAAACGACCCCGACTGGCTCCGGAGCTGCACAGTCGGGCAATCCCTCAGGGACTGTGAAAGGCTGAAGAGCCACGAAAGGACTCGCGGTCTCCAGTGTTGCGAGGGCCTCTGCCGCCTCTGGGACGGCGTCTTCCGGATGAATTTCCCCCTCCTCTGCCTCTGGAAGGGGAACCCTCCTGCTGAGAGGGGTAAGGCTTCTGAGATCTACGGAACCACATTTTCCCTCCTCTTTTACCCTTGGGATAAGGCCGAAAGGGAGTGGAAAATCGTGCCCCTACGGCAGTCAGAGTCTTACCCTCCTGTTCGCAGCGGGTCAGTATGTCCTTTACCTTGGGTCCAAATAGGGAGGACCCATCAAAGGGGGCGTCGGCAAAGGAAGACTTAAAGGCCTCCGCGAAATGACACAGGCGGAGCCAGGCTTGTCTCCGTAGAGCAATGCCTGTACCCGCCGCTCTACTCGCCCCTTCGGCCGCATAAGAAATGAGCCTCATGGACGAGTTTGAAATGGACGACAATGTAGCCAGCTGAGAGCCAACCGTCTGGGCCAGCTCCACAGGCAGGTTACCCAAGAGGGTATCGGAAAGTTCTTTAATCAGATCCCTCTGAAATCTAGTAAAGTGCGTAAGGTAGTTCAAGGACCTTAATGTAAAGGCCGCTGAATTTAGGGTGCGCTTGCCGTACCGATCCATGCTCCTAGACTCCTTATTAGGAGGATGGACGGACGTCGAAGTCTCTGCTTCATCTTGCTGGGTAGCAGATGCCACCACCAAAGCATCTACAGCCACACCTTTAGTTAGAAACTCTTTTTCAGGGGGTGCTGAGAGGAACTTATTAGGACGAGCAGGCACCGGTTCCACAGAGTCTGGGTGTTCCCATGCCCTTCGACAGATCAAATCCAAGAGCTCGTCGAATGGGCGGAGACACCCAGGAGGCGGAGGGCTGAGCCCCGAAGGCCTTAAGGAACACCGACTCATCAGCAGAAGGGGGTTTGGACTGCCAGCCGCCTCGTTGTTTAAGGGCTTCCAGGATGTCTGCAAAGGAGACATCATCCGAGGACGACTTAGGGGACCCCTCTGCATCATCGAGATCAGTGTCTGATGTAAGAGACTCATCAGGGGAGTCAACGTGCTTCCTCTTGCACGACCTTTTCCTGGGGGGTTCTTCCGAAGAAGCTTCAGAAGGACCTCCAGGAGGAAGGGAAACCCCAGTGGGGGTAACCTCAGGCCCCGGGACTCCGCTATCTAAGGACATGGGGACTGCCAAAGACCCAGTCTCGGTATGCAGGGAAGGAGCTGGGGAGACCGTGGAGGTAGCCAAAGATGATTTGGCTAACGCACTCCTCATAGCCCTGAAGGCGGGACCACCAGAATCCTGGGAAGGTCCCACCTCCGTGGCCACGACGGTAGACGGCACTCCCGCAGCCGACGCACCGACAGGGAGACTTGGGACCGAAAACATCAATCCCGAAGCATCCTCCCAGGGCCAACGGAAGAAGTCCGCGTACCGAACTCCGACCCAAGAGCCGGAGTTGGAGTAAGGGTCGGGCCCGACCCTAAAACCTCCACCGGTTCCGCCGGCACCGGCTCCAACGGTGCCGTGGCTGTTGGAGGAGGAACCATAGTAGCAAGGGGGACCATCGGCTCCGAAGCCGAATGGGCTGGAGCCGAAACTAACTTTTGGAACACCGGAGACTGGAAGAGTCTTAGGAGCACCCTGTCGATATCCGAATCAGACATCTTGGATGATCTGGACGATACCAATCGGGTCCGAACCGATTTCTCCATCGGCTCCAAAGGACTAGGGGACCGGCTCTGAGTGGATTCTATAATTATCGGCTCCGAGGGAGATCTCAAGGCAATTTCCCTCGGTGCCGATGAGGACTTTGGCTCCGAAGGGGAAGAGTCTGAGCCGGCAACCCTCATCGGCTCCAATATCAGTGGAGCCGATGAAGGTGACCCGCCTCTCGATGCCCCAGTCCTCGGCTCCGAAACCAGAGGGGTCGAGACTGGAGGCATCGAGGCAGACCGTTCCGCCCTCGGCTCCGAAGTTCGTGGAGCTGATGGAGAAGTCTGCCTAGGTTTTTTGGCAGTCGGTTCCGACTGACTGGTCGGAGCCGACGGTTTCTTCTTTTTTGAAGGAGAGGGAGAAGAAGATAAAGCCTCCTCGAAGGATGGCTTAATTAACCCCTTAAGGATTAATTTGTTTTTCCTCTCCGGGAGGACCCTTGATGAGAAGGCGTGACACACGCTACATGATTCTTGTAGGTGCTTGGCGCCTAAACAATAAACGCACGAGGAGTGGTCGTCCGTTATGGACATCTTATAACCACACCTCGCGCATTTTTTAAACCCGGAGGGTCTATGCTCTTTGGACATGTCTAAAGAGATATAACACACCTATCTAAGATAACACCAAAAACTAGCAGTTTAAGTTCAAATATATAAAGTTGTTTTTTTTTTTTTGTTTTTTTTTTTTTTATGACACAGTAAAACAGTTGCACAAAAAAGACACAGAAAGAGAGAGTCAAGACCCTCTAAACGGGTACTTGACCCACAAATAAACGCTAGAATAGCAAAAAGCAAATAGCAAAGGGGAAGGCCCCTCTAACTAAAAACGGGAAACCTTCCCTTAACGAAAAAGACAAATTTCTCAACAAATTCAACAAATTCACACACGTATCACAACAATAGCTGTTAAAACAGCTTTTGGGTTCAAAACAAGCAAATTCCTGACAGGAAAAGCCTAAATAAATTAGTACTTAGCCCAGCCAAGTTGAGACCACGTCTTAGCTTGTAAGCGGCAAACGAGATCTGGGGGATTAGTGGTGGTGCATCCTGGGATAAGAAATAGCTCAGCCAATAAGAGGCCTCGCTCTATAGCATAGCGTGCCGAGTCGGAGCCGAGGGATCGGCTCCAAGCCCATCAGTACAGAATGTAGGCGAGATAGGATCACATAACATCTCTAATGGTAGATGCAGAAGATCCTAAATGAAAGAGTTCTGCTAGAAAGTCTAGAATAGTCTGGACAGGTGCAGTAAAGGGATCTATGTTTCTTGATGTTGCCCAAAGGGAGAAGCGTTTCCATTTGCTATTATAAATCTTCCGGGTAGAAGATTTATGAGAGGCTATCAAAATATCTCGGACCGAGCGAGATATTACGGGAAGCCTGGCTAAGGTTGGAATCGGAGAAACCACGCTGTGAGGTTCAGAGAGGGCAGAGATTGGTGCAGCTGACCCGATTGGTGGGTTATCAGATCTGGTACTGGGTCCAGATGCCAAGGCTGCTCCAAAAGGTAACGATGAAGAAAGGGAAACCATATCTGTCGAGGCCAGTAAGGGGCAATGAGGATCATTGTCACTCTCAAGGCGATGGCTTTCTGAATTAGCTGAGATATCAGAGGAAAGGGGGGAAAGGCATATAGAAGTCCCCGGGGCCAATCGTGGACGAGAGCATCTCTGGTGGGATGGCCTGGTAACGGGAAGAGAGTGAAGAAGTCGTGACACTTGCTGTTTTGGGGAGTAGCAAAAAGATCGCAGCAAGGCTGGCCCCATCTTAGGAATACTTCTTCTAGAACTGATTTCTTTAGAGACCACTCGTGGGGCATGAGAATTGCTCTGCTCAATTTGTCTGCAATAACGTTGGATTTCCCGGGAATGTGCGTTGCTATCAGAAAACGCTGAGAAGAGATCGCCCATTGCCAAAGTCTGAGTGCCTCTCGACATAAAGGGTATGATCTGGTTCCGCCTTGTTTGTTGATGTACCACACTACGGACATGTTGTCCGTTTGAACTGCAGTAGTCCCAGTGGGAAGAGAGTCGTGAAGGGCTTGCAACGCTAAAAGCACTGCTCTCATCTCTAAAACGTTTATGTGCAAGTGGCACTCGAAAGGTTGCCATGTGCCTTGGACTGTCCTGCCCTGATAATGGCCCCCCCCCACCCGATCAGGGAGGTGTCTGTTGTCAACGTGGCGACTCGGGGGGGGGGGGGGAGTGAAGGGTCTTCCTCGGAGAAGTTGAGGTGATGTGATCCACCAAGACAGTTGTTTCTTGCATGATTGGGTTATCAATATGGTATGGGACATCGGGAGCTGTTGAAAGGACCATTGAGTAAACAGTATCCATTGGAGGATCCTCATGTGAAAGCGAGCTAAGGGGAGAAGGGGAATAGCTGCTGCCATGAGTCCTAACACCTTCAAAACTAGTCTGGCTTTGACTTTGTTGCATTGTAAGAGAAGAGAAACTTGGTTCCGAATGTCTGACACTCTCTGCTCTGTGAGTCTGGCTGAAAGATTGAGTGTGTCTAAGATGGCGCCTATAAAGGTAATAGATTGACAAGGCGACAAGGCAGATTTTTCGAAATTTATCGAAATGCCTAGAGCTTGGCAAGATTGGATGGTGAAGTCCCTGGATAGAAGAAGCTGATGTCTGGTGGTGGCGGTAAGGAGCCAGTCGTCTAAATATGGAAACACCTGGAATCCTTGACATCTCAAGTGAGCCGCGACCACTGCCATGCATTTGGTAAACACACGGGGGGCTGTAGTGAGACCAAAGGGCAGGGCCCTGAACTGGTAGTGACTGGCTCCCAGCCTGAAGCGGAGATACCTCCTGGAGCGTAAGTTCATCTTGATGTGGTAGTACGCTTCCTGAAGATCTATCGAGCACATCCAATTGTCCTGACCCAAGAAGGGTAGAATGGACTATAGCCTGACCATCCGGAATTTTGTTTTCCTGATATACTTGTTTAAGAAGCTGAGATCCAGTATGGGTCTCCAGTCCCCTGTTTTATTTGGTACCAAAAGGAATTTGGAGTAGATTCCGGATTTTTGCTGGTCTGCTGGGACTGGTTGGATAGCTCTTTTTGATAGCAGCTTTGAAATTTCTAATGCTGCTTGTTCCCTTAGACCGGGTGGAACGTCTGGAAGGGATCTTTTGGGTTGGGATGGGATGTGAACAAAGGGAATTTTGTAACCCTCGGATATGATCGACTGTACCCATTTGTCTTGAGTAAGGGAAAGCCAGGCTTTTGGGTACAGGGTTAATCTTCCCCCGACTGCCTCCGAAGGTGGACAGCCTGGCAGCCCCTCAGGGATGCTGACAGGGTTTGTCAGAGAACATTTCTCTGCTACCCTGGTTTTGCGGACGTCCTCTGCCTCTAGGGCGGCGTCTATTATTATTCCCCCCTCTGCCTCTAGAGGGGAATCGCCTGTCGTCAGATGAGACTCCCTGGGATTGTTTGCGGAACCACACCTTTCCTCCCCTCTGACCTTTGGGATAGGGTCTAGAAGGGGTAGAAAAACGGACTCCTACGGCAGAGAGAGTCTTACCTTCTACCTCGCACCTGGTCAATGTATCCTTCACCTGTGGACCAAACAAGGATGATCCATCAAAGGGAGAATTGGTGAAGGACGCCTTGAAAGGGTCCGCAAAGTTACATAGCCGCATCCAGGCGTGACGTCGTAAGGCAACACCTGTGCCTATGGCTCTACTCACCCCATCTGCAGCATATGATATTAGCCGCATGGAGGAGTTAACGATGGAATTCAGGGTTGCCAACTGGGAGTTCATTGTGTCTTTGAACCCCTCAGCTGTAGGATCCTTTATCAGTTCACCCATATCCTTGAGTAAATCTCCCTGGAGACGAGTGAAGTGGCATAAGTAATTCAGCGAACGCATCGAAAAGGTCGCTGATGAGAACATCCGCTTGCCGTACCTGTCCATGGTCCTATATTCCTTATTAGGAGGATGGACAGGAACCGAAGGATCAGCTAACTCCTTCTTAGTGGCCGCAGCCACCACCATGGCATCAACAGAGACACCTTTGGATAAAAGATCTTTGTCTCTAAGGGCAGTAATAAATTTAGGTGGTCTCCTCGGGGTGGGTTCCGCTGAATCAGGAGCCGTCCAAGCCTTCCTTGCCACCACTTCCATAAGGGGGTCAAAGGAAGGGGACACCCAGGAGGTAGAAGGGCGAGAGCCAAACGCCTCAAGATACACTGACTCATCCTCCGAACGGTTAAGGGCTGGCCAGTTCCCCCTCTGTTTCAGGATCTCAAGGATGTCAGCAAAGGAGACATCCTCAGAGGGGGATCGAGGGGAACCTTCGGATTCCTCTAAGTCAGTGTCAGCGGTGATAGACTCAGGGGAGTCAATGTGCTTCCTCTTGCACTGCCTCTTCCTTGGGGGATCTCCTGCCGGGTCAGGAGAGGCCTCGGAAGAGGAGGAGATTCCCAATGGGGAAACTTGAGGAGTTGGCTCTCTGCGGTCTAAGACAAGGGGGTGAGTAGAAATCACAGCAGGCACTGCAGATGGGGGGGCTGAAGGAGCCGACTGTGGGGCAGAACCTGGTTCTAGCACGCTCCGCATGACCGCGAAGGCGCCCCTGTCAGGCAAGGCCAGAGGCCCCCGCTCCAAAGAGACAAGGACCTCCCCCGGCACCGACAGGGACGGCTCCAAAGCCGATGTCGGAGCCGAACTCACCAACGCCGAAGCCCCGAGAGGGAGAGCGGGGTCGGACAAGGGTCCGATGCCACTCACCCCCTCGGAGCCGACGAGTGAAGCTCGGCGCCGAGATCCCTCCAAGGAGGAGATCGGAGCCGACGACAGAGCCGAAAGGGAAGGTATCGGATCCGACGCACCGACAGCCATGGCTCCGACAAGCCCTGGCTCCGAACTCAAAGGAGTCGGAGGAGGAATGTACTGTGGAACGGAAATAGCTACTGACTGGTGAGTCGGGCTATGCAGCATCTGGGCCAGTGCCTCGGCTTGAGAAGTCTGCTCACTACCCTTTGCAAATCATGGTCAGATAACCTGGAAGACCGTGAGGAATGAGTTTTATGGCTCCGTTCAGAAAGGAGAGGGGATCCTGGCGCCGAATGCACGGAGCCGATAGAGGGGGATCTGGACCTCTTCCTAGACTGTGGCTCCGATAAAAGTTTCGGAGCTGACAGAGTTTTCTCAGCCTCGGCTCCAGCCGGAGCCGAGGTAACAGTATGAGGCTTGGAAACATCGGCTCCAGACGGAGCCGATGTCGAAGCCGACTTAGTCTTTCCAGCAGTCGACTCTGGAACCGGAGCCGACTGTGTGGAAGTTTTGGAAGGCTTCCCCGACACAGACTGAGTCGGCGGGCCTTCAGGCTTTAATAAGCCCCGCAAGATTAGCTTGTTCTTGCGTTCCTGCAGGACTCTAGGGCTAAAACCATGACAAACAGCACAAGAGTCCTGCAGGTGCACAGGTCCCAGGCAATACAAGCAAGAAGTGTGACCGTCTGTCAGAGACATTTTCTGACAGCACGAGTCACACTTCTTGAAGCCTGAGACCTTGTCTTTTGACATAGTAAAAAGGGAGTGCCTAACACAACACAAAGACACTACAGACACACCCTGTACAGAAAAATAATTAAAATAAAATACTAAATTAAAATATTAAAGGCTAAAATAAGCCACAAACACACACACACAAGCCCTTAATAGAAAAAAAAGGACAAGTAATTTAGTCAATAATGGACTGGGGGAAGGGTAGGGGCCGAAGGCCTACAAGATAAGGGAAGAAAGGGAAAAAGGACTCGACAAACAGGGGTCGATTTATCTAAATTACTTAAATAAACTAAGAAGTAATGGTATGACAACAAAAAGGGGGTTTAAGAAGTACCTAATAAGGTAAAAATCTAACTCACCTGCCTGAGCCGGTAGAAAAGCACCTCGTCAGCTATAGCGGCAAACGAGATCTGAGTAGTTACCGCCTAGCATTGTGGGATATAGGGGAGCCTCGAGCCGGTGGAATTAGCTCTCGAGCTTTAGTATTGGCCGAGTTGGAGCCGAGGATCGGCTCCGAACCCATCCAGCAAGAATGAAGGCGAGATTGACAACTTAACATTGAGTTTTATGGCTCCGTTCAGAAAGGAGAGGGGATCCTGGTGCCGAATGCACGGAGCCGATAGAGGCGGATCTGGACCTCTTCCTAGACTGTGGCTCCGATAAAAGTATTGGAGCCGACGGAGTTTTATCAGCCTCGGCTCCAGCCGGAGGCGAGGTAAACGTATGAGGCTTGGAAACATCGGCTTCAGCCGGAGCCGATGTCGAAGCCGACTTAGTCTTTCCAGCAGTCGACTCTGGAGCCGGAGCCGACTGTGTGGACATTTTGGAAGGCTTCCCCGACACAGACTGAGTCGGGGGGCCTTCTGGCTTTAATAAGCCCAGCAAAATTAACTTGTTCTTGCGTTCCTGCAGGACTCTAGGGCTAAAACCATGACAAACAGCACAAGAGTCCTGCAGGTGCACAGGCCCCAGGCAATACACACAAGAAGTGTGACCGTCTGTCAGAGACAATTTCTGACAGAACGAGTCACACTTCTTGAAGCCTGAGACCTTTTCTTTTGACATAGTAAAAAAGGAGTGCCTGACACAACACAAACACACAACAGACACACCCTTACAGAAAAATTATTAATTATTAAATTAAATTATTAAGGCTAAAACAAGCAAGAAAACACACACACACACACACACACACACACACACACACACACACACACACACACACAAACCCTTAACAGAAAGGGACAAGCAATTTAGTCACTAATGGACTGGGGGAAGGGAAGGGGCCGAAGGCCTACAAGATAAAAGAAGAAAGGGAAATAGGACTCGACAAACAGGGGTTGATTTATCTAAATTACTTAAAAAAACTAAGAAGTAATGGTATGACAACAAAAAGGGGGTTTAATAAGTACCTAATAAGGTAAAAATCGAACTCACCTGCCTGACCCGGTAGAAAAGCACCTCGTCAGCTATAGCGGCAAACGAGATCTGAGTAGTTACCGCCTAGCATTGTGGGATATAGGGGAGCCTCGAGCCAGTGGAATTAGCTCTCGAGTTTAGTTTTGGCCGAGTCGGAGCCGAGGATCGGCTCCGAACCCATCCAGCAAGAATGATGGCGAGATTGACAACTTAACATCGAAGGATTAGTCCTGAGTGAAACTCTATCCTTATGAAACACAAGGTAAGGAGGATGAATACAGAGGGCTTGAAGTTCTGAAACTCTCCTAGCTGAGGTGATGGCTACTAAAAAGAGAGTCTTTCAGGAGAGCAATTCTAAGGAACAGGAAGCCGCTGGTTCAAAGGGGGGGAGAATTAAGGAAGCTAATATCAAGTTTAAGTCCCACGGAGGCGGGGGATCTCTGACCGGGGGCATAAGCAAAATAGTCCCTTTAAGAAAGGCCTTGCAAAGTTTGGGGGACATGATGCTGGTTTCTGACAGACCAGCGTGGAAATTTGCGATAGCAGCTAATTGGACCCTGATGGTGGCAGACGAGGAACCAGCTTGAAAGAGTTCTGCTAAAAAATCTAGAAAGTGATGGACAGAGGCTGTAAAGGGGTCTATATTTCTAGCCTCTGCCCAGAAGGAGAAACGTTTCCACTTACTAGCATAAGTCTTCCTGGTGGTAGATTTCTGCGAAGAAAGGATGATTTCACGGACCGGCTGAGAAATATGTGGAAGCCTGGCTAAGGTTGGAAGTGGAGCAACCAAGCTGTGAGGTTGAGAGACTGAAGGGATTGGTGCAGCCTGCCCGACTGATGGACCAAGAGGTCTGGCACTGGGTCCAGATTCCAAGGCTGCTCCAGTAGGTGACGATGCAGGAATGGGAACTTTTAGTTATGTACTTACCATAACTTCAGATGTATGGGATCCATCTCGCCTACATTCATAACTGATGGGTTCGGAGCCGATCCGTCGGCTCCGACTCGGCCACTATATACTAGAACAAAGTCTCTCATTGTCTGGGCTTCCCCTTATCCCAGAAGGCACCACGCCTGCTTCCCCAGATCTTGTTTGTTCGCTTTCATACATTCATACAGGTACAGAAACACATACCAATAACTGTAACCAACTAGAGCCCTTCCAGAGGAGAGCTTAGCAAGATCAATATTTCCTCCAAATCCAAAAGGTAGGGGGAAGGAGGGTGGAAATGTATGAATGTAGGCGAGATGGATCCCATACATCCGAAGTTATGGTAAGTACATAACTAAAAGATGTAATGGGATCCTATCTCGCCTACATTCATAACTGATGGGACAGCGTCCCTAGCACCTAAACCCCGGGTAGCTCACTGGAACACACTCCTGAGAACTGCGGAACCAAATGAAGCTCTGCCTCGGGAAGCCACATCAACCTTGTAATGAGAAATGAAGGTGTGCGGAGAAGACCAAGTAGCAGCCGCACAAATATCATCTATTGAAACTTTGGAGTGAAAAGCTACAGAGGTGGCCATAGCCCCTTTTAGAATGAGCTTTGAGTGGGAAAGGCAACTCTCTGCCTGACTGGGAATAAATGAAAGAGATGCAATCCGTAATCCATTTGGCAATGGTGGTTTTGGCAACTGGTAGGCCTAACCTATTCTCCGCAAAGGACACAAACAGTTGGTTAGATTTTCGTGTCTGACTGGTCCTATCTAAGTAAAAATGCAGTTGCCTGTGAACATCCAACTGGTGGAAGGTATATTCTGCTCTATTAGAAAAATTTGGAAAGAAAACTGGGAGCTCCAATGATTGCTGAATGCATAAAGGGGATGCTACCTTAGGCAAAAAAGATGGATTCAATCTAAGGGAAACTCTGTCTTTGTGAAAAATCAAATAAGGAGGTGTAGAACAGAGAGCCTGAAGCTCTGAAACCCGCTTAGCAGAAGTTATTGCCGCTAGAAAGGCAGTTTTCCACGACAGAAATTTTATATCACAAGTGGCTGCCGGCTCAAAGGGACGGGCAGTTAAGGAGGCCAGAACAAAATTTAAGTCCCAAGGGGTCACAGGATGAGCCATAGGAGGCCTGAGGAGCCAGGCTCCCTTAAGAAAGGACTTGCAAAGTCTGTTAGCCATTAATGAAGGCTCTATAGAAACATGAAAATTAGATATAGCCGCCAGTTGAACTTTAATTGTGGAGACTGAAGAGCCTGAATGAAACAATGAAGCTAGAAATTCTAAGACCTGCGGAACTGGGGCCGTAAGAGTATCAATGCCTCACTGCTGGGCCCAACAAACAAACCTTTTCCATTTGCTGGAATACAGTTTAACGGTGGACGGCTTGTGGGAAGAGGACAAAATGTGCATCACTTCTGAAGAAAGAGAGAGATCTCTAACTAAGGATGGAAGTGGAGTAACCAAGCAGCCAGTCGCAACGACCGGAGGGACGGATGAGAGTGTCCCGGCTGATGAGACAACAGGTCCGGCACTGGGTCCAGAATCCAGGGGCCCTGTACCGCATACTTCTGAAGGAATGGGAACCAAACCTGACGGGGCCAATGTGGGGCGATCGAAATCATGTGGCACCCGACATGAAGAGCCTTCTGAATCACCCTCGGGAGAAGGGGAATCGGGGGGAAGGCATAAAGCAGACCCGGGGGTCAATTGTGGGCTAGAGCGTCCCTGGGAGACTGCCCCTGAGAGGGAGTCAGAGTGAAGAACTCTCTGCACTTCGCATTGTTGGGGTTGGCGAACAAGTCGCAACAAGGGAGACCCCATTTGGCGAAGATCTGCGCAGCCACTCTGTTGTTGAGGGACCACTCGTGGGGCAACAGGAGAGTCCTGCTGAGCCTGTCTGCAATCACATTGGCTTTCCCCGGAATGTGTGTGGCTACTAAGAAACGCCGAGTAGCTATTAGCTATAGCCCAGCGCCATACTCTCATGGCCTCCCTGCAAAGGGGGTAGGACCTGGTTCCGCCCTGCTTGTTTATGTGCCAAACTACCGACATGTTGTCAGATAGAATCGCAATAGTACCTTGGGGGAGAGCATGATGAAGTGCTTGCAAAACCAGAAGCACCGCTCTCATTTCCAGGATATTGATGTGAAGGTGCGCTTCGCAATCCTGCCAAGTGCCTTGGACAGACCTGTCCAGATAATGACCCCCCCCTCCCTATCTGGGAGGCGCCCATGGTCATTGTGGCAACAGGGGGCTGAAGGGTGAAAGGATGCCCCCGGTCCAGGTTGGACCGACGCAGCCACCAACAGAGGTCCCGACGACAACTGTCTGTAATGAGAACCAGGTGGTTCAAGGGAAGTTCTTGGTACGACCATTGGACCGATAATAGCCGTTGCAGCATCCGCATGTGCAGCCTGGCTAACGGTACTAAGAGGATAGTTGTAGCCATCGTGCCCAATAACTGAAGAATCTGTCTGGCAGGAACTCGAGATTTGGGTAACAAATTTAGAACTTGTGATTGTAGAACCTGAATTCTTTCTGATGGCAAAAATGCCCGCATCCTTTTTGTGTCTAACTCTGCGCCTATAAAGGTGATACGCTGAGATGGCCGCAGCACAGATTTTTTCCAATAGAAAGTGATTCCCAGCGAGAGACCCAAAGTTACTGTGGCCATCAGCAGTCGAATCAGTAGATGCTCGGAGGTGGCAGTGAGGAGCCAGTCATCGAGATAGGGAAACACTTGGAATCCTAGACTTCTCAGGTGAGCTGTCACCACTGCAGACACTTGGTAAACACCCTGGGGGCTGTGGTGAGACCAAAGGGCAGTGCACGAAACTGGAAATGACTGGTTCCTAGGCGGAAGCGTAAATGACTCCTGGACTCTTGACGTATCAAAATGTGATAGTAAGCGTCCTTGAGGTCTATGGAGCACATCCAGACATCCTTCTCCAATAACGGGAGAATGGACTGAAGGGTGACCATCCGGAACTTGGACTTCTTCACAAAACGATTTAAAGAGCTTAGGTCCAAAATGGGCCTTACGTCCCCTGTCTTTTTTGGCACCAAAAATAATCTTGAGTAAGTTCCTGATCCGATCTGGTCGGCGGGGACGGGCTGGATGACCCCTTTGCTTAGCAGCTTTGAAACTTCTACGGCTGCTAGATCCCATTGACTGGGTGGCACATCCGGGATTCTCCTTGTGGGAGGAGGGGGCTTGAAAAAGGGGATGAGGTAGCCTCCGGTTACAATGCGAAGCACCCACTGATCCTTGGTTATAGATTCCCAAGCCTGTGGGTGTTTTGCAAAACGACCCCCGACTGGCTCCGGAGAAGCACAGCTGGGCCACATCCTAGGGATGTTGAGAGTAGGAGGAACCACGAAAGGAGTTGCGGTCTCCAGAGTTACGGGGCCCTCTGCCACCTCTAGGGCGGCGTCTTCCTGAATCCCCCCCCCACCTCTGGAGGGGGGATCACTCGGTGGAGTAGAGAAAAACTTTGGGATTTCCTGAACCACATTTTCCCTCCTTTCTGGGCCTTGGGATAAGGTCTAGAGGGAGCGGAAAAACGGGCCCCAACGGCAGTCAAGGTCTTGCCCTCCTGCTCGCACCGAGTAAGTGTGACCTTCACCTTGGGTCCAAACAAAGAAGACCCATCAAAGGGGGCGTCGGCGAAGGAAGACTTAAAGGCCTCCGCAAGTGGACACAAGCGTAACCAGGCTTGTCTCCTAACAGCCACTCCTGTGCCCGCTGCTCTACTCGCCCCTTCGGCTGCATAGGAAATGAGCCTCATGGACGAGTTGACAATAGAAGATAGGGTAGTCATCTGGGCGCCTGCAGTCTGTGCTAACGCCTCAGGAAGATTACCCGCAAGAGACTCTCCTAACTCCTTGAGGAGGTCCCTTTGGAGCCTTGTAAAATGACAGAGATAGTTCAGCGACCGCAGGGTAAAGGTCGCTGAAGAAAGTGCAGCTTCCGTACCTATCCATGCTCCTAGAATCCTTATTAGGAGGATGAATAGACGTTGAAGCCTCTGCCACGTCCTGCTGAGTGACAGATGCCACCACCATAGCATCAACTGCAACACCCTTAGTGAGGAATTCCTTCTGAGGAGGGGCTGAAAGAAACGTATTAGGTCTGGCAGGCACCGGTTCCGCTGTATCAGGATGTTCCCACACCCTCCGAGAGATTAGATCTAATAACTCGTCGAAGGGTAGAGACACCCAGGAGGAGGAGGGCTGGGCCCCGAAGGCCTTGAGGAAGACTGACTCCTCAGCGGTAGGGGCTTTGGATTGCCAATCGCCTCTCTGTCTCAAGATCTCAAGGGTATCCGAGAAGGAGACGTCATCCGAGGACGATTTAGGGGACCCCGCCGCATCATCGAGGTCAGTATCTGAAGTGACGGATTCATCTTGGGAATCAACGTGCTTCCTCTTACACAGTTTCTTCCTTGGGGGTTCATCCGAAGCAGATTCAGAAGGACCCCCCGGAAGAAGGGAACCCTCTAAGGGGGTATCCTCAGGCCCCGGGGCCCCACTGTCGTGGGAAAGAATGTCTCCAGAGGCACCAGTACCCAAAACTTGGGAAGGTGAGGTAGAAACCTGCTGAACCGGCAAGGTCATGGCCAGCGCACTCCTCATGGCCTCAAAAGCAGGACTCCAGACTCTGCGGAGGGCACTTGCTGAGAGGCCACGGTGGTACCGGGAATACCTGCGGCCGATGCTCCGAGGGGAAGACTGGGCATCGAAGAGGCGAGGTCCACAGTGTTGCCCTCGGCCCCGAGAAGACCAGTACCAAACCCTGACACCGAGGACAGGGTAGGAATGAAGGTCGGAGCAGAGAAACTCCGAGGGGGTCCCTGCTCCGACTGGACGATTCCGCTGCATTCTACCCGCACCGACTCCAACAGCTCCAAGGGGGTCGGAGGAGGAATCAAATGCACGGAATGGGGAATCGGCTCCGAAGCCGAGTGGGCTGGAGCCGAGATCATTTTAGTAAAAACTGGGGACTGGAACAGCCTCTGTATAACCCTATCCAAATCCGAATCCGACAACCTAGAGGATTTGGAGGAAATAGACTGGGGCTGAGAAGACTTCTGCCTCGGCTCCGATAAAGCAGGGGATCGGCTCCAAAAGGGTTCCAGCACTATCGGACCCGAGACCGGAACCGTTTGTAAAGGTGTCGGCGCTCGAGGCCGAGGGGGAAGAGTCTGAGCTGCACACCTCCAACGGCTTCGAGACCAAAGGAGCCGAAGTAGGTGATTGGCCTCTCGATGCACTAACCTGCAGCTCCGACATGAATGGAGCCGAGGTAAGATGCACTGAGGCAGACCCTTCAGCCATCGTCTCCGAAGCCATTGGAGCCGAGGAAGAAGAAGTCGATCCATGTTTCTTAGCTGTCGGGTCCGACGGACTGGTCGGAGCCGACGATCTATGCTTCTTGGGAGTCGGGCCCGACGGACTGGTCAGAGCCGACAATCTCTTCTAATTAGAAGCTGGAGATGAAGCCAACGCTTCCTCAAATGAAGGCTTAATAAGACCCCTAAGTATTAGCTTGTTTTTTCTTTCCTGGAGGACCCTGGAAGAAAAAGCGTGACAAACACTGCAAGTATCCTGTAGATGTTTAAGCCCTAAACAGTACACGCAGACAGCATGGCTGTCTGTAATAGACATTTTATAATTACATTTTGCACATTTTTTAAATCCTGATTTCTGCTCCTTAGACATTTTGAACACAGTAGAAACAGGTAAAACAATACACAGAAGAAATCTAATACATGAGCTAAAGCCCTCTAACTTAAACGGGCTTAGCCCGAAAGCAAAAAACTATTTCAGTCACACAACAAGTTTAAAATAAACACACAATAAGGGCAAAGGCCCTCTAACTTAAACAGGCCTTGCCCAGTACACTAGAAGCGCGAGAAATATAAAAATGAATTTTTTTACAAAAACTGACCACAAACACTCACAAAGCTGTTAAAACAGCTGTTTGTTTAAAAGCTGACAGAAACCCTAGCCAAAAAGACCAAAAAGGTCAAGAAAATACACTTAGCTCCAGCCAAGTCGAGACCACGTCTAGTTTGAAAAGCGGCAAACAAGATCTGGGGAAGCAGGCGTGGTGCATTCTGGGATAAGGGGAAGCCCAGCCAATGAGAGACTTCGTTCTAGTATATAGTGGCCGTGTCGGAGCCGACGGATCGGCTCCGAACCCATCAGTTATGAATGTAGGCGAGATAGGATCCCATTACATCCAAATTTGTCAAGGCCAGTAAGGGGCAATGAGGATCATCCTGGATCCCAATGCGGTCGCCTTCTGAATTAGTTGGGAATTAGGAGAAAGGGTGGAATGCACAGAGAAGGCCCCGGGGCCAATCGTGAACTAGAGCGTCTCTGGGGGAGTGCCTGGGAAGGGGGAAGAAAGTGAAGAAATCGTCGCACTTGCTGTTGAGAGGAGTTGCGAAAAGGTCGCAGCAAGGTTGACCCCATCTGTGGAAAATTTTGTCCGCTACTGACTGATTGAGAGACCACTCGTGAGGCATGAGAATAGCTCTGCTTAGCCTATCCGCTATGACATTGGACATCCCGGGGATGTGCGTTGCTATCAGAAACCGTTGAGAGGAGATCGCCCACTGCCAGAGTCTGAGTGCTTCTCGACATATGAGATAGGACTTGGTTCAGCCCTGCTTGTTGATGTACCACACTACAGATATATTGTCTGTTTGAATTGCAATAGTCCCGGTGGGTAGAGAGTTCTGAAGAGCTTGCAATGCTAAAAGCACCGCTCTCATCTCCAAGACGTTTATGTGCAGGTGGCACTCTAGAGGTTGCCAAGTGCCCTGGACAGTCCTGCCCTGAAAATGCCCCCCCCCCCCCCAATCAGGGAGGCATCCATGGTCACCGTGGCAACAGGAGGAGGAAAAACAAACGGTCTGCCCTGGAGTACTAGAAGGGAGACCATCCACCACGCCAGGTGGTCTTTGCATGATTGAGTGATTATTATCTTGTGAGACATCGGAAGTTGGTGAAAAGACCATTGGGTAAAAAGCATCCACTGAAGAATCCGCATGTGAAAACGAGCCAGGGAAACGAGTATGATTGCTGCTGCCATGAGACCCAACGTTGGTCTGAATCATTTTGCACTGTAGTAAGACCTGCACATGTCGGCGAATGTCTGACACTCTGTCTACAGGAAGTTTTGCAGACAGATCTTTTGTATTTAATCTTGCACCTATAAAGGTTATAGACTGACAAGGCGACAATGCAGACTTTTCGAAATTTATTGAGATACCTTGCTCGGAGCAAGTTTGGATGGTATAATCCCTGGCTCGCAGTAGCTGATGCCTGGTGGAAGCAGTAAGGAGCCAGTCGTCTAGATATGAAAACACCTGGAATCCTCGCCGTCTCAGGTGAGCCTCGCCGTCTCAGGTAACCACTGCCATGCATTTGGTGAACACCCTGGGGGCTGTGGTGAGACCAAAGGGCAGGGCTCTGAACTGATAGTGACTGGCTCCCAGCCGGAAGCGGAGAAACCTTCTGGAGCGCCTGTCCATTTTGATATAGTAGTACGCATCCTGAAGGTCTATGGAGCACAACCAATTGTCCTGACCCAAAAAGGGTAGAATGGACTGAAGTGTGACCATCCAGAACTTCGTTCTTTGAACAGATTTGTTTAACCTGCTGAGATCCAAAATGGGTCTCCAGTCCCCTGTCTTTTTTGGTACCAAAATGAACTTGGAGTAAATTCCGGATCCTTGCTGATATGCTGGGACTGGATGGATGGCCCGTTTTTCTAGCAGTTTTGAAATTTCTGGCACTGCTTGTTCCCTTAGACCGGGTGGAACATCTGGAAGGGACTTGGTTGTTTGTACAGGGGTGTGGACAAAGGGGATTTTGTAACCCTCGGATATGATAGACCGTACCCATTTGTCTTGTGTGAGGAGTTGCCAGGCTTCTGGGTACAGTGACAATCTTCCCTCGCCTGCCTCTGAAGGTGGACAGTCGGGCAGCCCCTCAGGGGTGCTGAAAAGGTTTGTCAGAGAAAGATTCTCTGCTACCCTGATTTTGCGGACCCCCACTGCCCCTCGGGCAGCGTCTATTATTGTTCCCTCCCCTGCCCCTGGAGGGAAACTCACCACGTGTGTCAGGCACGACTCCCTGGGGTTTCCAAAACCACATTTTCCCACTTTTCTGACCTTTAGGGTATGGTCTAGAGGGAGTAGAAAAACAGACTCCCACGGCAGAGAGAGAGTCTTGCCTTCCTGCTCACACCTGGTAAGGATATCCTTCACCTGTGGTCCAAACAGAGCCGAACCATCGAAGGGGTATTGGTGAAGGACGCCTTAAAGGGGTCAGCCAAGTTACATAATCGCATCCAGGCATGTCTTCTCAAAGCCACGCCTGTACCTGCGGCCCTACTCGCCCCATCGGCTGCATAAGAAATGAGCCGCATGGAGGAGTTGATGACTGAGTTAAGGGTCGCCAGCTGGGAGTTAATCTTATCTTGAGCCCCCGCAGCTGATTGATCCTGAAGGGTATCACCCAGTTCCTTGAGAAGATCCCTTTGAAGGCGGGTGAAGTGGCACAGATAATTCAGCGACCGCATGGAAAAAGTCGCTGAGGAAAACATCCGCTTCCTGTACCTGTCCATTGTCCTAGACTCTTTATTAGGTGGATGGATAGGCACTGAAGGGTCAGCCAACTCCTTCTTCGTGGCTGCTGCAACCACCATGGCATCAACGGGGACACCTTTTGTCAAAAATTGTTTGTTGGATGGGGCTGTAATGAACTTAGTGGGCCTGCGGGGAGTTGGTTCCACTGTGTCCGGGGCTGACCACACCTTTCGAGCCACTACTTCCATCAGCGGGTCGAAGGATGGAGACACCCAGGAAGTGGAAGGGTGAGAACCAAACGGGTCCAGGAATACCGACTCATCCTCGGAAGGGTTAAGGGCAGTCCAGTTCCCCCCTCTGCTTAAGGATCTCTAGGATGTCTGAAAAAGAGACATCCTCAGAGGGGGATCTTGGGGGCCCTTCCGAATCCTCCAAGTCGGTATCAGACGTGACTGACTCGGGGGAGTCGACATGTTTCCTCTTACATTTTCTCTTCCGAGGGGGCTCCTCTGAATGATCAGGGGAGGCCTCGTAAGAGGAAGAAACGCCCAATGGGGTGACCTGGAGTGTCTGTTCTCCACGCTTGGGGTCAGAAGGGTGGGCAGAGACCGATGCAGGCACCATGGGGGGAGGAGCCGATGGGGCCGATCGAGGAGCCGACTCAGGAGTCAGCACGCTCCTCATGACCTCGAAGGTGCCCCTATCAGGCAGAGCAGAAGGTCCCCGCTCCAAAGAGACGTGAACCCCTCCCGGCACCGAGAGGGACGGCTCCGAGGCTGCTGTCGAAGCCGAGCTCACCTGCGCCGAACCCCCGAGAGGGAGAACAGGGTCGGACAACGGTCCGATGAAACTCGCCCCCTCGGAGCCGACGAGGGAGTCCCGGCGCCCAGATCCCTCCAAGGAAGGAACCAATGAAGAGATTGTAGCCGACAAAGGAGCCGGAAGGTGTGGTATCGGCTCCGACGTTTCCAAGATTCAAGCCCCAACCAGCTCCGGCTCCGAACACAAAAGGGGGGGTCGGAGGAGGAACTGCTGAAGACACAGGGACAGCCACAGTCTGTTGAGAAGGGCTGGTTAACATTTTGGCCAGGGCCTGCGATTTAAGGAGTCTACTGACCACCCTCTCTAAGTCATGATCGGAAAGCCTGGAGGACCGAGAGGAGTGGGACCTATGGCTTCATTCAGACTGAAGCAATGGTGACCTCGGAGCTGAACAAACCGATTCTAGGGAAGGGGACCTAGAACGTTTTCGGCCCAAAGACGGTTCCGACACTAAAGCCGGAGCCGATTGAGGTCCAGAGATGTCGGTTCCAGCCGGAACCGAAGAGGAGGCAGATTCTCCGCCCAGCGACGGCTCCGAGCTGGGAGCTGACGGCTTGGCGGGCTTTAAAGATTTCCCCGACTGAGGCTTCACCGGGGATCCCTCTGGCTTAAGTAAGCCTCTCAAAATAAGCTTGTTCCTATGCTCCTGCAGGACTCTCGGGCTGAAGGCGTGACAGACCGAGCATGAGTCCTGCAGGTGTCGGGAACCCAAGCAATAAACACAAGAAGTGTGACTGTCCGTCAGAGACATTTTCTGACAGCACGAGTCACACTTCTTGAAGCCTGAAACTTTGGTATCCTTGGACATACTAGAAGGGGATACCAAAGAGAGAAACTAGTGCTTAAACAAGGCACACAGGAACAGTCACACACCTGCACTAGTTAAACTAACAAAAGTAACAACAAAAACTCACACATCACACTTAATAACAACAACAACTATCCACTAATAAAAATATATACAAATATTACAAGGCTAAACACTACTCCTATAAGGTACAAAAAAGGGTGGGATTAGCCACTAAAGAGAAGAAACAGGGGGGGGGGGGTGTAGAAACTCTCTAACAAAAAACGAGTTTCCTGAGTGGGACAAACTAGGGGATACACAGTCTAAATATACTAAAAGGGAAAGACTATCTATATGTAAGAAAAATACAAATGTAAATTTTAAGCTAATAAGACCAAAAAAAATTAATACGACCTGAGCCAGTAAAAACGCAACCTCGTAGCTGAAGCGGCAAACGAGATCTGGGTATCTAGCGCCAAGCATTGTGGGATATAGGGAGGCCTCGAGCCAGTAAATAGCTCTCGAGCTTTAGTAGATGGCCGAGTCGGAGCCGAGGATCGGCTCCGAACCCAACCAGCAAGAATGAAGGCGAGAGAGACAACTTAACATCATGTGCATCTGAGCTAGGCATCTTACATCCACACTTGTCACACTGTTTAAAACCCAACTTAGCTTGGTCTGACATGGTAAATGAAACAATGCTATCTTGTAGAAAAAATTAAGGAAGAAATACCAGTGGAGTTATGTTAAGGAATACCACTAGTAAAAGGGGCCTGTCAAAGACAGGTGAGAGGGACAGTCAAAAGAGGTAAAAAAATGAAATTACCAACAAACAGGGTAGGAAATAGACCTAGGTTATAGGCGAAAGTGATTAAAAGACTAACTTGACTAAAAATTTTGAAATTCAGAAAAAAATTGTCATAAAAACAACAAATTACTACTTAGCTTGAGAGAGATGGCTAACACGTCTGACTAGGAACGTGGCAAATGAGATCTGGGGTATCTAGCAGAGGGGCATTGTGGGCAGGTTCTTAGCTGAGAGTTTTTGGCTTGCGTGAGCTGGGAAACGGCCGTATTGGTTCCGAAGACTGAATCGAGGTCCCAACTGTAAAAAATGAATAAAGATTTACAACATCAGATCTTCATTTTATGTGGTACACCTCTATATCTTGGGTAACATCTATTGGAATTTCCTCCAACTCTGCCACGTGGAGGTCTGCCCCCAGGAGAGTCATGATAAAAACTCTGTGACTTATGAAACCACATCAATTTCCCAACCCTCTGATTCCTAGAGAAAGATCTTTGAGAAAAGGGGTGGAAAAATGGATGCCCATTACAGAGACAGTCATGCCATCTAGTTGGCTATTGGTCAGCATGTCTTTTACTTTAGGTCCAAAAAATGTTGAGCCATTGTAGGAGGCATTGAAGAAGTTCATCTTAAAGCCTTCTGTGAAGTCATAAAGATGTATCCAGGCATGTCGTATGATAAGACCTGTGCCTCCTGTTCCAGCAAAGACATATACTGCAATATAAACCATTTGTATAGCCATGTTAGAAGTTGAATGTAGAGTAGGGAGCTAGGAATTTACTTTCTTCTGAATATTTGCAGACAATCCCCTGGAGAAAGACTTGGAGAGTTCATTAGTCAAGCCTCACTGGAATCTGGTAACACGAACTAAGTGCAAAGGTTGCTGAGACATAAGTCATTTTCTCAAATCTGTCCAATGCCCTAGACTCTCTGATTGGTGGCTGAAAAAAAGAAGTTATGTACCTACTATAATGTTCCATGTTAGTTGTCTTCATCTCGCTTTCTTTCTTGCTGGTGATCGGCTCCGACTCGGCCATCTTCTATAGCTCGAGAGCTGTTTACTGGCTCGAGGCTACCCCTTATACCATGATGCCTAGCGTTAGCTACCCAGATATCGTTTGTAATAGCTAACCCCAAACATAGCCAGAGAATCAACCTGTCCAAACAAACAGGTTGAGCATACCTGTCATACTCTCTACGTCAGTAGAGGAAACAAACCAGAGAACACTCAGCCAGTGAAACCACAAAACTCTGCTCGATCCAGTAGGACAGGGGGACGGAGGGTGGGACACAAGAAAGAAGGCGAAATGAAGACAACTAACATGGAACGTTATGGTAGGTACATAACTTCTTTATGTTGTCTATCTCGCCTTCGTTCTTGCTGGTTGGGACAGCGTCCCTAGCATCTACAATCCTGGGCGGCTCATTGGAACAGACTCTTCAGAACAGTGGAACCAAAGTCATCTCTGCTCCTGGAGACGATATCTAGCTGGTAATGAGAAATAAAGGTATGAGGATTTGCCCACGTAGCAGCTGCACAGATAGAATCCATGGAATAAACTGGAAGGCTACAGAGTTGGACAAAGCCCTAGTAAAATGACCTTTTGGTTTGATAGGTAACTCTTTGTTTCTCAATTGATAAATGAAAGTAATAATGTGAGAAAACCACCTGGATAAGGTCACTTTGAAAACTGGAAGACCTTGTTTGCCCAGAGCATAGGAAAGGAATAGTTGGTCCGACGTCCTTATGTCCTTCGTCCTATGCAGGTAAAAACGCAGTTGTCTATGAACATCTAATTGATGTAATTTGTATTCTGCCTTGTTGGTGTGGTTGGGAAAAAACACAGGTAGGTCTATAGATTGGTTTAAATTATTTTCTGAGCAGACTTTCGGAAGGAAAGAGGGAATAGTCCTCAGAGCAACCCTGTCCATATGAAAAACTAAGTATGGAGGACGGACACATAGTGCCTGAAGTTCAGAGATGTGTCTGGCGGAAGTAATAGCTACCAGAAAGAGTTTTCCAAGACAGAAACTTAATGGAGCAGGATGCTGCAGGTTCAAAAGGGGACAAAATTAAGGATGTTAGTACCAAATTTAGGTCCCAAGGAGGAGGGGGATCTCTTACTGGGGGGTCTAAGGAGAGTAGTCCCTCTTAGGAAAGCTTTACATAGCTTATGGGACATGATGTTTGCATTAGAGAAACCAACATGAAAGTTTGAAATGGCCGCTAATTGAACCCTGATTGTAGCAGAAGCGGACCCAGAATGAAAAAAAGTTCTGCTAGGAACTTCAAGATTTCGTGGACTGGGGCTGAAAGGGGATCTATTTTCCTAGCCTTTGCCCAACAAGAAAAACATTTCCATTTGCTAGCACAAGTCCTTCTAGTGGCGGACTTGTGCGAGGAGACAATAATTTCACGTACGGTCGGGGAAATGCTGGGAAGCCTGGCTAAGGTTGGAAGTGGAGCAACCAAGCTGTGAGCTGGAGTGTTTGGAGGGATTAATGCAGCCCACCTGATTGATGAATCAGCAGGTCTGGAATCTGATCCAGAGTCCAGGGCTGATCGATAAGGTAATGGTGCAGGAACGGAAACCATATCTGTCGAGGTCAGTAGGGGGCAATGAGGATAATTTTGCAACCCAATGTTATTGCTTTCTGTATGAGTTTCGGTATCAGGGGAAATGGAGGGAAGGCGGACTAGAGCATCTCTGGGTGCATGCCCTGGAAGTGGAAGAAGGGAGAAGTAGTTGCTGCATTTGCTGTTGAAGGGGGTGGCAAAAAGATCGCAGCAAGGCTGTCCCCATTTGCGGAAGATAAGATCCGCAATTTCCTGATTCAGTGACCACTCGTGAGGCATGAGGATAGGTCTGCTGAGCCTGTCCGCTATAACGTTGGACCTCCCAGGGATGTGCGTCACAATCAAAAAACGTTGGGAGGAAATCGTCCACTGCCACAGTCTGAGTGCTTCTCGACACAGGGGGTAGGACCTGGTTCTGCCCTGCATGTTGATGTATCACACCACTGACATGTTGTCTGTTTGAATTGCAATGATCCCGGAAGGAAGAGAGTCTTGAAGAGCTTGCAACGCTAGGAGCACAGCTCTCATTTCTAGGACGTTTATGTGCAGATGGTACTTGTGAGGTTGCCAAGTGCCTTGGACTGTCCTGCCCAGATAATGCCCCCCCCCCACCCTATCAGGGAGGCATCTGTGGTCACTGTGGTTACCGGAGGGGGATGAATGAAGGGTCTGCCCTGAGTCACTAGTGGGAAGACCATCCACCATGAAAGGTGCCTTTTGCATGCTTCTGTAATCAGGATCATGTGAGACATGGGCAGCTCTTGGAAAGACCACTGTGTGAACAGAAGCCACTGACAGATCCTTATGTGAAAGCGGGCCAGTGGGATTAGAAGAATTGCCGCTGCCATGGAACCCAGAGTTTGAAGGACGAATCTGACTTGGATCCTTTTGCTCTGCATCAGAATTTGCACTTGCTGGCGAATTAAAGAAACCCTGTCTGGCGGAAGCGTTGCGGACATGTTCCTTGTGTCTAAGTCTGCTCCTATATAGGTGATAGATTGACAGGGCAACAAGGCAGATTTTTTGAAGTTTATTGTGATGCCTAGCTGGGAGCAGATTGTGATTGTGTAGTCCCTGGCTTGCAGAAGTTGATGCCTGTTAGTAGCAGTGAGGAGCCAGTCATCTAGATATGGAAACACCTGGAATCCTTGACTTCTCAGGTGAGCCGTGACCACTGCCATACATTTGCTGAACACTCTGGGGGCTGTGGTGAGACCAAAGGGCAGAGCTCTGAACTGATAATGACTGGCTCCCAGCCGGAAGTGAAGGAATCTCCTAGAGCACCTGTCCATTTTGATGTGATAGTACACATCCTGAAGATCTATGGAGCACATCCAATTCTCCTGACCCAGAAAGGGTAGAATGGACTGTAGTGTGACCATCCGCAACTTTGTTCTTTGAACAGACTTGTTTAGTCTGCTGAGATCCAGAATCGGTCTCCAGTCACCTGTCTTTTTTGGTACCAAAAAGAACCTTGAGTAAGTTCCGGATCCATGCTGAGACTTCCTGGATGACTCTTTTTTCTAGCAGTTTTGAAATTTCTATGACTGCTTGGTCCCTCAGATTGGGTGGAACATCTGGGAGGGATTTGCTTGACGGTAAGGGGGGTTGAGAGAAAGGGATTTTGTAACCTCCGGATATAAATGACTGTACCCATTTGTCTTGCGTAAAACTTTGCCAGGCTTTTGGGTACAGTGAAAGCCTTCCCCCGACTGCCTCCTGAGACGGGCAGCCAGGCAACCCTTCAGCGATGCTGGAAGGGCTTCTCAGAGAAGGATTCTCTGCTGCCCTGGTTCTGCAGACCCCCTCTGCCATGAGGGCGGCATCTGTTGTTGTTGTTTCCTCCTCTGCCCCTGGAGGAAAAATCGCTACGTGTGTCAGGCGGGGCTCCCTGGGATTTTCGGAACCACATTTTACCACTCTTCTGACCCTTGGGGTATGGTCTGGAAGGAGTGGAAAAACGGACTCCCACGGCAGAGATTCTTGCCTTCTTGCTCACACTTAGTCAAAGTGTCTTTCATCTGTGGTCCAAAAAGAAAGGAACCATCAAAGGGGGTGTTGGTGAATGACGCTCTAAAGGGTTCTGCAAAATTACACAGTCGCATCCATGCGTGTCTCCTAAGGGCCACGCCTGTACCTGTGGCTCTACTCGCACCATCGGCTGCATAGAAAATGAGCCTCATGGAGGAGTTGACTACAGAATTAACTCATTCACTCCAGAGCAGCTCAGGAAAAGCTGCCTGCTGAATTCCACCATAGGAACAACAGAGCAGCCTAAGCTCATTTTCAGAAAATGCATTTGTAATACTATACAGAAAACAAATGCTCATAACTCTTTAACTATAAGAGCTACACTAAAAATGTAAACGCGAAAGTTGTTCAGCAGACACTGACCTTTCCAACAGTGTAAATGTTGATAGTGCATATCAAAGTCATAATGAAATATTTGGCAAGTAATGCTGATATTGTGCAATTGTTTTTATTTTTTGGAAAAGCAAAGCACAATATCTTGGTCTATGTACCATGCAGACCCATACAATTTGAATTTAATTTGTTAGTATGAATGTCAGCTTTAAAATGATACTTTAACCATAACTGTGTGACACTCCTTTCATGAGATATTCACAGAAATATGATTAGTATATTATTTCTCATAATTGATAAATAAACAAAGCATAATATCTCATCACCTGTAACAGACAGAGCCTACATATCAGTGTAGAAGTTATGCATCTGAATGTCAGCTTCAAAATGACACATCGTTTGTGTGATTACCATGCTCCCTCGCAAAGATATGGGCATAATAATGAGAAGTATTGTAAATGTATAATTTTCATATTTGTACAAGACTAAACAAACTCTGATATCTGTACGTGTGTACAGTGCCTAGACACAGTTCTTTTACCATGATGTAAGGAGTAACACTGTCTTCAAAATTAGGTATTACTTCACACAATGCGGTGCTCCCTTGCAAAGTTATTTACCAAAATATGAAAAAAATCATAATTTCCATAACCTAAGTCGGAAACAAACTTTGATATCTGCCTATGAGTACAACATACAGGTACCATTCTTTTACCATGTTAGAACTATAAATAATCTTTTCAAAATGAGTTATTACTTAACACGTTCAGATGCTCCCTTGCAAAGTTATTTAACAAAATATGAAAAAAAATCATAATTTCCATAACCATAAGTCTCAAACAAACTTTGATATCTGCACATGTGTCAAACATACTGTCACAATTATTTTACCATATTAGAACCAGCAATACTGTCTTCAAAATGAGATATTACTTGGCACATTCAGATGCTCCCTTGCAAAGTTATTTACCAAAATATGAAAAAAATCATAATTTCCATAACCTAAGTCGGAAACAAACTTTGATATCTGCCTATGAGTACAACATACAGGTACCATTCTTTTACCATGTTAGAACTATAAATAATCTTTTCAAAATGAGTTATTACTTAGCACATTCAGATGCTCCCTTGCAAAGTTATTTAACAAAATATGAAAAACAATCATAATTTTCATAACCTAAGTCCAAAACAAACTTTGATATCTGCACATGTGTCAAACATACAGGCACAATTATTTTACCATGTTAGAACCAGCAATACTGTCTTCAAAATGAGATATTACTTGGCACATTCAGATGCTCCCTTGCAAAGTTATTTACCAAAATATGAAAAAAATCATAATTTCCATAACCTAAGTCGGAAACAACCTTTGATATCTGCCTATGAGTACAACATACAGGTACCATTCTTTTACCATGTTAGAACTATAAATAATCTTTTCAAAATGAGGTATTACTTAGCACATTCAGATGCTCCCTTGCAAAGTTATTTACCAAAATATGAAAAAAATCATAATTTCCATAACCATAAGTCTCAAACAAACTTTGATATCTGCACGTGTCAAACATACTGGCACAATTCTTTTACCATATTAGAACCAGCAATACTGTCTTCAAAATGAGATATTACTTGGCACATTCAGATGCTCCCTTGCAAAGTTATTTACCAAAAAATGAAAAAAAAATCATAATTTGCATAACAGTTATTTGCCAAGCTCAGAGAAATTAATTTTACACAACACATTTCATAATAGTGTTTTACTTACTATACTGGTCTGACTTGGTCATGGGTGTTTTCCATTCTTCTCACAGTCATGCATGGCTCTCCTCACGCCATTGTGAAGGTTGGTCAAGAAGAACGCAATGCCCTCCTCAGTTAGGTGAATGCCATCCCTTCTGAACCAGTGAACATCTTCCCTTCCAGTGACTCTCAGAACAGCAGAAGACAGTCTTATCTGAAATAAAGTATGGGTAGACACTGACAAGGGTGTCCAGCCAGGGCACATGTAAAGAGAAAGGACCACCGATCCACTAATACGCCAAGGACAGGCATGGGGCTTCAGCTTGTGGGCATCTGAAGTGTCCCATACCGGTGCTGATGACCCACTCAGACTGCCATTAGCAGCAATGCCTCCAGATTGCATGCAGTGCCAGCAGTCTGCCTTACCTCTGCCTTTTCCACTTACATGTGTCCTATCGGCAATGGCCATAAGGACTGAAAGGGAAGAGCTAATATAAACCCTTTTGCCCTGACTTATATACATTTACTACACCTGAAGAGAGGGAGACTGAGTGGAGAGCTACGGCAAGACAGCATGTGAAAAGACCAAGACTGACCCAGGCTTTGTCTTTTTGCATCTGTCCTCCTGTCCATTTTACCACAACTGTGCAGGATAGTGTCAAATAAACATAGATAACATATGAGTCTGGATATTGTCATTGCTTTATAAGTAAAAAAGTAAACTATATTCTTCCGCATACACACATCAACATGAACAAAGTATAAATGTGTACTCCTAAGAGAGTCATTGTGTAGTATATCAGATGACCGTAGTAATTTATAAGAAAAGCATTACTGATTTTATGCTCTCCACACATTTCTTGAAATTGTAAAAATGACAGAAAGAAAGTAGTGTGTGGGGGGTGGACTGCAACGATTCCAAGTTGAGAAAAACCCAAATCTGGCTTGTGCATTCATGAATGTGATAACGACTTGTACTTATATGAATAACAGTGACAGCTGATGAGAGGTTTCCCTGAAAAGTGATAATGGCTTAGTGCTATATTGTAACTGCACGTATTGTTAATGTGATAATGACCTGCATTTCATTACTGCAAAGTTATGCATGCTGAGACTCAGGTGATAACTGCTGGACATAACCTGTTGAGTAGGCATTCATTATATTACCTTGTGCAGCTGTTATGTAACACAGACTCATTATCAGTAAGGAGAAGACCCAAGTAATTCAGTATAATACCATAACACTTAGATATTACTGAGCCCTTCCTCCCTCCGAAATGCCACACATCACTGACAAAAGCAAGAAAAATTCCAAAAATATATAGTAGCTCCATGCTGGTAGTAGTCAGCAAGTAATAACCTTTATTTCTCTCAAGCAACTGCTGATTATAATCAGAACTGCAATAAGCCAAGCCAAAATGTCAAACTTATGTGGTTGATCCATCTAATAATTAATCCAAATAGTAGTAATTCATGTTCTCACTTAACCATCCCTCCGGTTACAATAACACATAACTAAAAAAGCCAGAAATATTGTCCAAAATATCTGGCTGAGCAATGCCAACATTCAGAAAACAAACAAAAGTCAGACCTAAAATGTTATGGAACAACTTGTTACTACTCCCACAAGAGGGGAAAACATACTGGACCTGATCATCACTAACATGGGGACTCTATGCTCCCGACCAGAAGTGTATCCCTCACTGGTAAGATCAGACCATAAACTAATCTGCAGATGCTGGTCCCAAATAGATTTGAGGAATCATAAAAGTTTCCTAATCTAAAGTCTGTTGAATGGAATCATAAGAAAAGACGAAACCAAATAACCCAGAATCCTCAGGAATTGTCTTGATGTTGGCATATTTTGAAGGAAACGTAGAGACAGTAAGGCACACATCCTCTAAAGTAGAAAGGATTAATGGGTGCAGGTTATGGAAAATCCTTCTGTAACAACTCATAGTATTTTCTGGTGGACTGAGAAAACTCACTGTTCTCCCACTGAAAACACTCGCACATTCTAGCAAAGCCTGAAAGAAAGAAAGAAAGAAAGAAAGAAAGAAAGAAAGAAACAAACAAAGAAAGAAAGAAAGAAAGGAAGAGAAACCCACACATGGAGAATCAGAAACTGAATCTCTCCAAGAAAGGAGGCATCCCTCTTTCTTGGGAACTACTCTACAAGGATCAATAGCATGAATCAAACCCTCAGCCCAGCCCGTACACTAGTCCTATCCTAGAAATGTGAGAGTGGATACATGCTTGGTTTGTTTCCTTTTGATATGAAATATGGAGCCAACTGTGTTACTAATGGCAGACACTGCTTCCCTAGAGATAAGGTACAACTACAAACATGGAGCAACAGGTGGGGAAAAGACAATGACCTTGTATGTGTAAAGCAGTATGAGGACTTCACCCCACAGACAAGAAAAATCAATGCAAATAAAAACACTCGCAGTCTAGAGAGCCACTTCCTGAATTGGTGCTGGCTTAATAGATTCCAATACATACATGTATTATTTATATTATAATAATACACTGTGTGTAAATGGTTGTGTAATAGCACAACACAGGCAAATCCCCAACTAAAACCATACAAAACTGCTTCACTCATATTACCGTCCATTAACGTTATCAGTAACCATATCTTTTGGCTTTGCTACACTATTTACAATGCATCCATACTCTTTCCTTATAAAATTTTAATTTAAAATACTACAGATAAAATCTAATTATGTCTTCAAACCTGTCGCTGGCCACTACCATCGCCTCAAACAATAACTAACCATAACATGCATGTCCTAAACCATGCTGCTTCTTCTGTCCCGATCTGCAACACACTGAACTGTGGTAAATTAAGTATGCCACTTTATTCATGTGGTACATACATTGAAATGCTATGAGTAAAAAACAACTCACGGAGAGTAAACATCCAAGTGCCCACCAGCAATCCAAATAACATACATAGAAATGTTACCGTATCATTCTTTAAGTAACTGCTTACCCATGCCCTTGCGATTCAAAATGCATGAAATCCCCAATAAATAAATCATTAACATCTGACAATTTATAACTGCTTCTTTTGTGTAGGGTAGCATCCTCAGGCACGCATGCATACATGTAAATTGTATGACGCCATCCAAGAGGGCACCTTACATCAGCTTTTGTCAATCTTCCCTGCCATCTGCCTCAGTGTAAAGTCATCCATTGTGAGACAGTCTAAACCTTCTGTTTAACTCACTGGGCAGACTCCATAACTGTTCAGTTGGCACTAAACATATCAAGAAAGGACTGGACATTAACTGCCTGTGATAAAAAAACAAAAAAATAAGTTTCCTATAATCCAATGAACATCTGAGCAGTGTGATCCCGTTAAAAAAGTGCTATACAGTTTTGTAAGTACAATAGCTGTATTATTAGCAAACTGATCAAACAAACTATTTTTTCTTGCTACAATTTACCTAATCTTACTTTTCTTTACTCAAGACATGATTCTTAAATGAAAGTCAAATACAGTAAAATGCAATCATTTTCAGTAAGTCCCAGTTGTTGAAACAGAATGCTGCAAGACAGTGAATGACTGGCTAAAAATGAAATCTGAGTCAAATTCCCAACTGTTTAGATTCCCTCATGCCAAAAATTCCCTTCCCTCCTCCAGAGTCAGACTGCATTCCAATGACATTGCTGACTGCAATGAAAACCTCTGAAAGTTGGCTTTTCATGCTTCTGCTCATGAGACAAAAACCTGTCCAGCGCCTTTCTGAATGGTACATAGTTAGCGTTTCTGTGACGTGCAGGCTCTGAACTTTAATTACCCTTTTCTCATGTGATTTATTTAGTTTTTTTTTTTTACTTTGGAACTGAAGCTCTGAGACAGACAATAAGTAGCCTATATTTGTGTCCCAAGAAAGTACAAGAATTCTCTTTAAAATCTGAAAATGACCAGTGCAAGTCTCACTTTCGGTTCTGCTTTACGTTTATATAAATCGCACACAACTTTCAGCTGGAATTTGTCAGCAGAATACAAAAAAGCTATTGTAGCCTATGGAAGCAAGGGCATCTCCAGGAAACAAGAAATACTGTAATGGTAAAGAATGAGAATTTAAAAGAGGAAAGGAATGACTGGATTTTTTTAATGTAGTTCTGTACACTTGGTAAAGAACTAGTTACGGAGATTACTTAACTGGATATGTCTACCGATCACCAAATGTTCAAAATTCAATAGTTCACAGCAATTTTGGCGGCAATACTAGTTTAATAAATTCAGTTTAGATGTACGTAACTTTTAGCATAAACTTGCATTCTGAGAAGATCACTGACCAACCTAAAGAACTAATAAAAATTGCGAAAGAGCAACTGACTTTCTGGACAAATCTATGAAAACACTAACGTTTAGCACAGTTCTGTCTCTATTTAATATTAGGATTGATTTTTTTGTCTCCATTTACCGAGGTTGCGTGTATTTAAAAAAAAACAAAAAAGGCTTGGGGTTACCCTTTCCTTTAGTTCTAAGCCATTGACTATGACATTTATTGAGCACTCACTTCTCAAATTAACAGATACATGCAAAATTACTGATACTGTAATATACAAACAGGTGATTCTCAGTTAATTAAGCTAAAAACGTTCACCCAACAACACCGACAATGCTAACTATTAATAGAGAATGTATACCGATAAACCAGGCACAGACTGCCAACTGCACATCTCAGGTCTACGCTTTCAGTCAGCAAACTACAGCAATCTTTACTTTAATGTACATTAATTAAGAATCTTGACAATTCAACGCCAGGTAAAGTGCAGACTCAGTCACAATATAATAAATGACAATGCCAACCCTATACTCGGTCATCTTTCTTCAGGCAATTCCAACTACGCTGACATGGCGTGACGGATGCATCAAAGTTAAATTTCCCTAACCCAATTGAATCAGCAGCCTCACGCAACCACCCATCCATCAGCTTAAAAAGGTGTACGCCAACAGTACTAGCAATAGCAATGTCATATAAAAAAAAATGTTGCATTGACCTAGCTAATGTAAATGCAGTAGTTGAACCGGAAACTCCTTGCAGTCTGGCGATCTGTGCAGCCCGTGAACCCTCCAAAAAATAGAGGGATCCAATAGCAAGTAAAATCTCCCAATAATTGAAGAAAGAAAAAAAAAATACCTGCTGCTGGACCCTCTATTTATTTAGAGAAAACAAAAGAAAATAATGTTGGGGGTGGAGGTGTGACACAAGTGGTGGCTTGGATTGCAAGAATCCGATTGGCTGCCACCACTTGCTTTTTCAAGAACTTTTAAACAAGATCTTCTACTAGAACTTTAATGGGACCTTAATGTAAAAACACACTTAATCGTAACTGTATAAGGTAATTTACACAGTCGGTTACGATTTAAGTGTGTTTTACATTAAGGTCAGCTACAAATCTTAAATACAGTTTCTCACACTAGTGGAAGGCACTCGGGGGTAACAGCTCACAATTAGTATCTTCTCATGGCGCACTCGGTGTTAAACACAGAGGCGCCATGAGAAGGTACTCGGGCTTAATGAGTTAAGGGTCGCCAGCTGGGAAGCCACTTTAGCTTGAGCCCCTTCAGCTGATGGATCTTGAAGCATATCTCCGAGCTCTTTAAGGAGATTCCTCTGAAGCCGGCTAAAATGGCATAAGTAATTCAGTGACCTCATAGAAAAGGTCGCTGAAGCAAACATTCGCTTCCCATATCTATCCATAGTCCTAGACTCCTTGTTAGGAGGATGGACAGATGAAGAAGTTTCCGCTAACTCCTTTCTAGTGGCTGCTGCTACCACCATGGCATCCACAGGAACAACTTTGGCAAGAAACTGCTTATCAAGGGGTGCAGTGATAAACTTGCTAGGTCTCCACGGGGTTGGTTCCACTGTATCCAGGGCTGACCAAGCCTTTCGAGCCACCACAGACATGCGTGGATCGAAAGGCGGGGAAACCAAGAAGGTGGAAGGTCGGGAAATGAACGCATCCAGGAATGCAGACTCATCCTCAGTAGGGGCTAGGGGATTTCAGTTCCCCCTCTGCTTAAGCATTTTGAGGATGTCCAAAAAGGAAACATCTTCAGAGTGGGATCTCGGGGACCCTTATGAATCATCTAAGTCTGTATCCGAAGTGACAGACTCAGGGGAGTCCATGTGCTTCCTCTTGCATTTCTTCTTCTGAGGGGGCTCCTCTGAATGACCAGGGGAGGCCTCGGAAGAAGAGGAAACACCCAATGGGGTGCCCTGGAGAGCCGGTTCCCCACGCTTGGGGTTTGGAGGAGGAGCAGAGGTTGGCGCAGGCACTACAGGGACAGAGCTGGTGGGGTCGATCGTGGAGCTGACTAAGAGGCCAGCACGCTCCTCATGACATCGAAGGCGTCCCTGCCATGATGCAGAGAAGGATCCGGTTCCAAGGAAATCGGAATCCTTCTCCGCCCTGAGGAAGATGGTTCCGAGGCTGATGTAGCAGCTGAACTCACCTGCGCCGAAGCTCTGAGAGGGAGAACAGTGTCGGACAAGGGTCTGATGCCACTTGCCCCCTCGGAGCCGATGAGGGAGCCTCGGTGCCCAGATCCCTCGACGGACGATGCCATCGAGTGAATCAGAGCCGACGACAGAAATGAAGGAGCTGACGGTTCCACGACTCGAACCCCAACGAACTCCGGCTCTGAGCTCAAAGGAGTTGGAGGAGGAACATCGAAAGAAGTGAACGGAGCCGACACCTGTTGAGGAGGGCTGGACAAGATCTTGGCAAGTGCCTGCGACTTCAGCAACCTATTGACCACTCTCTCCACATCGTGATCCGAGAGCCTAGAGGACCGAGAGGAGTGGGAAGATCTGTGACTACGCCCACTCTGAAGCAGGGGAGACGGAGGAGCCAAATGTATGGATTCCAGGGAAGGGGACCTTAGTCTTTTGTGGCTCCGCAACGGCTCTGAAGATACTGATGGAGCCGACAAGGAGATAGTCTCATCGGTTCAGGCCGGAACCAAAGTCGCAGGTAAAGTTTGAACCAATGACGGCTCAGAGCTTGGAGATGACGATTTGGTCAGTTTTGGGGATTTCACAGGCTGAGTCTTGGCAGGTGAATCCTGGGGCTTTAAAAGACCCCTAAGAATAAGCTTATTCTTATGCTCCTGCAGAACTCTTGGACTAAATGCATGGCATATAGAACAAGAGTCCTGCAGGTGCACTGCGCCTAAGCAATAGACACAAGAAGTGTGCCCATCTGTCAGAGACATTTTCTGACAGCATGAGTCACACTTCTTGAATCCAGACACCTTGGATTCTTTAGACATCCTGTATCCAACAAAATACCTCAAGAGATACTACACTGATCTTAGCCAAAAAGCCGATAAGCGAAAGCAAAATACCACAACACAATATCAACAAAGGGGAAAAAAACACACAGTACACTACAGCCAAAGCTAAAGATTTTTTTTTTTTAAACTAGGAAGCCTCTAACTTAAACAGCTACCTAAAAGGGTAGAGAGAGGGGGGAGGAGAAGAATTCTCTAAATTAAACGAGTTCTAAAGTGGAGGAAAGGAACTACAATGGGGCCCAGTGGGTCTTACAGAAGGGCCTTACAGAAACAGATGCCTGGTGCCAGAGCCATGGGCTCAAGCTTAATGCCAGGAAATGTATAGTCATCCCCTTTGGAAAAAAACATGTACCCATGAACTACCACATAGGTGGCAGGACACTAAACATCGAAAGTGTGATGAGAGACTTAGGGACACAAGTGGACAGTGGTCTCACTTTTGATAACCACATCGCCACAACAGTCAGGAAATCCTTCTATGTGGCACACTTCATCACTAAGGGCTTTTCATCCAGAAAAAAGGAGGTCATTGTCCCACTGTACTCATCCCTCATTAGACCCATTATAGAGTATAATGCCCCATTTGGTATGCACCTCACAAGACATCTGCAACAGCTGGAAAGGCCACAAAAATACCTCACTAAAGGAATCACAGGCCTAAAGCAGATGCCATATGCTGACCATCTAAAATAACTCCAGCTATACTCTGTGGCATATCGTCTACTCAGAGGTGATCTCTGCTTAACATACAAGGCCTTGTCAAACCCTGAGCTGTTGGACATGCTCCACTTAAAGAAATCCCAATCCCTCAGAGCCACACGCTCCAGGGATCTAAACCTTATCATCACAATGAACAAAACATGCTGGAGGGATAGGTTCCTGACCCAGAGACTCCCCATACTCTGGAATAGACTGCCCATACATGTCAAGCACAGCACTTCATTGGCCCTCTTCAAAAGGAACCTTGATGATTGGATGGGAGATAGGAAATTCACCCCGGGGATCATGTCAGTCGCCCTGCTAGACAGGGGCCCACAGAAGTAAATATTGTGGGAAAAAATTTCCATGGCTAGGCTTGCATAGGCCTTAGGGCCGATAGCCTAGTACCAACCTATGAACCTATGTCAGCTGCCATTCTCCTAGTATCACTGGCAAGATTTTTCATGCGAGTCCACCAGTGGACTCTAGTAGTCCAGTAGTCAGTTCTGTGTCTTCCATTTTCTGTTCCCATCAGTCTATGAAAAACACACTAAACTAATGACAATAGAATAAGACTAAAATGAGAAGTTATGTACCTACCATAACGTTCCATGTTAGTTGTCTTCTCTCGCCTTCTTTCTTGCTTGATGGGTTCGGAGCCGATCCTCGGCTCCGACTCGGCACTTTGCTAAGCTCGAGAGTCACTTTTACCAGCTCGAGGCAGCCCCATATCCCCTGATGCAAGGCGGTAAGTACCCAGATCTCATTTGATGACTATAGGCAATAACACCTAGCATAAATAACTTCCAAAAGGAAGAAGAAGTAGAGAAAAAAGCCTGAAGGATGGTAGGAGGACTAGCACTGTATGGTCTTCAGAAGCATACTTCCCTGTAGAGAGAAAGGTCTGTCCAGGCCAGGGGGAAGGAGGGAGGGTCGCAAGAAAGAAGGCGAGAGAAGACAACTAACATGGAACGTTATGGTAGGTACATAACTTCTCAATGTTAAGTTGTCAATCTCGCCTTCATTCTTGCTTGATGGGACTGCGTCCCTAGCACCTCTATCCTGGGTGGCTCAATGGAACAGACTCTTGAGAACTGTAGAGCCAAAACTGGCTCTGTCCCTGGAGGCCAAATCCAATTTGTAATGGGAAACAAAGGTATGAGGAGTGGCCCAAGTGGCTGCTGCACAAATAGTGTCTAATGGAAGTCTAGCTTGAAAAGCTGTGGAAGTGGCTAAGCTTCTGGTTGAATGCGCTTTAGGTTTCGAGCACAGCTGTTTTCCGCTGAGCTGATAAATTTCAGAGATGACAGAAGAAAGCCATCTAGATAAGGTCACTTTTGAGACAGGAAGGCCTTTCTTGTTATCAGCATAAGAAACAAAGAGCTGATCGGATTTCCTGAATTGTTTTGTTCTGTCCAAATAATATCTGAGTTGGCGGTGAACATCAAGATAATGTAATTTTTGTTCCGATCTGTTTGAGTAGTTTGGGAAAAATACAGGAAGATCAATAGCCTGATTCAAATTAGTCTTTGAGGCGACCTTAGGCAAAAAGGTGGGATTAGTTCTCAATGATACTCTGTCTTTGTGGAAGACTAAATAGGGGGGGCGAACAGATACAGCATGAAGTTCAGACACCCTCCTAGCCGATGTAATAGCAACCAGGAATAAAGTTTTCCATGAAAGAAATTTCAGGGAACATGAAACAGCTGGCTCGAAGGGAGGAAGAATCAAGGATGTCAGCACTAAATTTAGGTCCCATTGAGGAGGAGGACTCCTGATTGGAGGTTTCAGGAGAAAAATTCCTTTTAAGAAGGCTCTACAAAGCCTGTGGGACATAATGTTGTGATCTGCGAACCCGACATGAAAGTTCGAGATAGCAGCCAACTGAACTTTGACCGTGGAAGAAGAGGAGCCCGCGTGAAAGATTTCCGTTAAGAAATCCAAAACTGCTTGTACTGGAGCAGTAAAGGGAACAATATTTTTAGCTTTTGCCCAACAAGAAAAGCGTTTCCATTTGCTAGTATAAATCCTCCTAGTGGAGGATTTTAGGGAAGCTACTATGATGTCTCTAACAGGATTAGAGATCATAGGAAGCCTGGCTAAGGAAGGAAGTGGAGCAACCATGCTGTGAGGTTGAGAGAAGGGATAGACCGGTGCAGCTGACCCGATTGGTGAATCAGAAGGTCTGGCACTGGGTCCAGATGCCACGGCTGCACCAAAAGGTGACGATGGAGGAATGGAAACCAAATTTGTCGAGGCCAATAAGGAGCAAAGAGAATCATTTTGGCTCTCAAAACGGTGGCTTTCTGGATTACTTGTGGAATCAGCGGAAAGGGAGGAAAGGCATAAAGAAGTCCCTGGGGCCAATCCTGGGTCAGAGCGTCTCTGGGGGATGGCCTGGCAGTGGGAAGAGAGAGAAGAAGTCTGGGCATTTGCTGTTTTGGGGAGTAGCAAAAAGATTGCAACATGGGCGGCCCCATTCTAGAAAAATCTCCTCCACTATAGATTGTTTGAGAGACCACTCGTGAGGCATGAGAATAGCTCTGCTCAATCTGTCCGCTAAAATGTTGGTTTTCTCAGGGATATGCGTTGTTACCAGAAACCGATGAGAGGAGATCGCCCATTGCCAAAGTCTGAGCGCTTTTCGACACAAGGGGTAGGACTTGGTTCTGCCCTGTTTGTTGATATACCATACTACAGACATGTTGTCTGTGTGGACTGCAATTGTCCCTAAGGGAAGAAAGTCGTTGAGGGCTTGCAACGTTAAAAGCACTGCTCTCATCTCTAGGACATTTATGTGCAGGTGATATTCGAATGGTTGCCACGTCCCATGAACCATCCTGCCCTGATAATGCCCCCCCACCCGATCAGGGAGGCGCCCGTAGTGACAGTGGCTACCGGGGCTGGGGGTACAAAGGGTCTGCCTTGGTGAATCTGGGGAGAAGTAATCCACCAAGAAAGATGATTCTTGCAAATCTGTGTCACCAGTATTTGGTGACGCATCGGAAGTTGTTGGTAAGACCACTGAGTGAACAACATCCACTGAAGAAGGCGCATATAGAAGCGGGCCAGGGGAAGAAGGGTAATGGCCGCAGCCATGAGGCCCAACACCTTTAGAACCATTCTGGCTTGTACTTTCTTGCTGGCTAGGATGATTCTCACGTGACTTTGTATATCTGAGATTCTTTGGTCTGTGAGGGTAGCTGACATCCGAACAGTGTTTAAGTTTGCCTATGAAAGTAATAGACTGGCAGGGCAATAAGGAGGATTTTCCGTAGTTGATCGAGATGCCCAATTGAGTGCAAAGATTTATTGTGTAATCCCTGGCTTGAACAAGCTGATGCCTGGTGGTGGCTGAAAGGAGCCAGTCGTCGAGATACGGAAACACCTGGAATCCTTGACGTCTCAGGTGAGCCGTGACCACTGCCATACATTTGGTGAACACTCTGGGGGCTGTAGTGAGACCAAAGGGCAGGGCTCTGAATTGGAAATGACTGGACCCCAGCCGAAAGCGGAGAAACCTTCTGCGTCTGTGAATTTTTATGTGATAGTACGCATCCTGAAGATCTATTGAGCACATCCAGTTGTCCTTCTGTAAGAAGGGCAGAATTGACTGAAGTGTGACCATTCGGAATCTTGTCTTTCTCACAGACTTGTTGAGTCTGCTGAGATCCAATATTGGTCTCCAGTCTCTCGTCAAAAGAACCTTGAGTAGATTCCGGCTCTGAATGGTCTGTTGTAACTGGCTGAATGGCTCTTTTTGTAGAAGTTTTAATACTTCTAACTCTGCAATTTCCCTTAGACCGGGTGGTACATCTGGAAGGGAATTTGAGTGAGAGAAAGGAGTTTCCTCGAAAGGAATTTTGTAACCCTCGGATATGATCGACTGTACCCATCTGTCTTGAGTGAGGGAACGCCAGGCTTCTGGGTACAGCGATAGTCTTCCCCCGACTGCCTCCAAGGATGGACAGTCGGGCAACATCTCAGGGATGCTGAAAGGGCTTGTCAGAGAGAGGCTCTCTGCTTCCCTGGTTTTGTGGACCCCCTCTGCCTCTAGAGCGGCGTCTGTTATTGTTACCCCCTCTGCCTCTAGGGGTAAACTGACCATGTGTATCTGGCGTGACTCCTTGGGATTTACGGAACCACATTTTGCCACCCTTCTGTCCTTTAGGGTAAGGTCTAGAAGGGGTGGAAAAACGGACCCCTACGGCAGAAAGAGTCTTGCCGTCCTGCTCACACCTGGTCAATGTTTCCTTCACTTGAGGGCCAAACAAAGCTGACCCATCAAAGGGAGAGTTTGTGAAGGACGCCTTAAAGGGATCTGCAAAATTACAGAGCCGCATCCAGGCTTGGCGTCTAAGAGCCACACCTGTACCTGCGGCCCTACTCGCTCCATCTGATGCATATGATATCAGTCGCATGGAGGAGTTAGCAATAGAATTAAGGGTTCCTAGCTGCGAAGCAATTTTTTCTTGAGCCCCTGCAGCTGTGGGATCCTGTACTACTTCACCTAGCTCCTTAAGGATGTCCCTTTGGAGTCTGGTGAAGTGACATAAGTAGTTCAGCGAGCGCATAGCAAAGGTCGCTGAAGAGAACATCCACTTACCATACCTATCCATGGTCCTAGAGTCCTTATTAGGAGGATGGACAGGTACGGAAGGATCTGCAAGTTCCTTCTTAGTGGCAGCCGCCACCACCATGGCATCAGCAGGGACACCTTTCGTAAGGAATAGCTTGTCTGAAGGGGCAGTAATAAATTTAGACGGCCTCCTAGGAACTGGCTCTACAGAGTCAGGAGCAGCCCAAGCCTTTCGAGCAATAACCTGCATAAGGGGGTCGAAAGGCAGAGACACCCAGGAGGTGGAGGGCCGAGATCCAAACGCCTCCATGTATACCGACTCATCCTCAGAGGGATTATTGGAGGGCCAGTTTCCCCTCTGTTTAAGGAGTTATAGGATGTCTGAAAAGGAGACATCCTCAGAGGGGGATCTTGGGGATCCCTCCGACTCATCTAAGTCGGTATCTGAAGTGATAGACTCGGGGGAGTCTACGTGTTTCCTCTTACAAGTCCTCTTGCGCGGAGGATCCCCTGACTGATCAGGAGAATCCTCGGAAGAGGGGGTTCTTCCCAGTGGGGAAACCTGAGGCGGAGGATCTCTGGGTCCGGGAGCAAGAGAGATGGCAGAGATATCGACAGGCACCGTAGAGGGAGGAGCTAAGGGAACAGACTGCTGGCTGAGTCCAGTGGCCAGCACACTCTTCATCACCTCGGCTCCCTCCCAGGGAGGTCCGAGAGAACCCGTTCCGAAGAAACCGGAACTCCAGGGCCCACTGAAAGGGAAGGCTCCGAGGCAGATGTCGGAGCCGAGCTCACCAAGGCCGAGGCTCCAAGGGAAGAGTGGGGTCGGACAAGGGTCGATGCCACTCACCCCTCGGAGGAGACCAGGGAAGCCCGACCACAGAATCCCTCTAAGGAAGGTCTCGAAGAGGAGATAAGAGTAGAGGCTGAGGGAGCAGAAGGGGGGGGGGTATCTGTCCCTCAGCCATAGCAGAAACTATTCCCGAAGACTCCAGCTCCAAACTCTGAGGTAGAGTCGAAGGAGGAACTGCAAGGGGGTGTGGACTAATAGTCATCTGTTGAGACGGACTATGTAGCATCTGGGCCAGTGCCTGTGATTTTAATAATCTACTGACCACCCTCTCTAAATCATGGTCAGAAAACCTGGATGACCTAGATGATCGGCTCCGATGGCTCCGTTCCGAGAGGAGAGGTGAGGCCGGAGCCGAGAGTGTCGGTTCCAAGGAAGGGGACCTGGACCTCTTCCTCGAAGGAACCATCAGAGCCGACGAAACCATGGATGCAGTCGGAGCCAACGACTTTTCGGCACCGACAGAAGGTCTCGATGCATCGGCTCTGGCCGGAGCCGATACAGACATAAAGGTAAGGGTGTCGGAGCCGGTCGGCGCCGACACCGAAGCCTGAGCCACATGGTGGTCGGAACCAATCGGAGCCGACACCGATGTGACCGAACCAGTATCGGCACCGATAGCCATCGCTGCCGAAGGTTTGTGCAAACCAGGATCGGCTCCAGCCGGAGCCGATCTCGACTCTGAAAGAGTCGGAACCGAGGCCGCAGGCTTAGACACAGAAGCCTGGGCCTTGGAAGACTTGGAAGTCTTACTCGAAGCCGACTTAGCCGGAGAGCCCTCCGGTTTAAGTAGGCCCCTCAAAATCAATTTGTTTCTCCTCTCCTGCAGGACTCTCTGGCTAAAGGAATGACAAATCGCACAGGAGTCCTGCAGGTGGAGAGGTCCCAGGCAGTATAAGCAAGAAGTGTGACCGTCTGTCAGAGACATCTTCTGACAGCACGAGTCACACTTCTTAAAGCCTGAGACCCTTTCCTTGGACATGGTTGCAGAAACACACACACAACACAGTCCCAAGAAACAGTTATCCCAAAAATAATCAGATAACTAACCTCTCACACACACACACACACACTAACAAGGGGGGGGGGGGTGGGAGGGGAGGAGGCCTGACTAAAAAAATTAAGGAGTGAGGGATTTTCTCGTCAGAAAGGGACTTAATCTAAACTAAAAACGTTAAATATAAAGTTTTAAGGTGAAAAAGGGGCAAAAACAGTAATATCTAAATCACTTACCAGGAGCTGGCAAAAGGAGGACCTCATCAGCGAAGCGGCAAACGAGATCTGGGTACTTACCGCCTTGCATCATGGGATATGGGGCTGCCTCGAGCTGGTAAAAGTGACTCTCGAGCTTAGCAAAGTGCCGAGTCGGAGCCGAGGATCGGCTCCGAACCCATCAAGCAAGAATGAAGGCGAGATTGACAACTTAACATGTTAACTATAACTCTTAAGAAAAAGCTATTTATGAAGGAAAAAACATTCTATAATAAACTTATACACGCCTGAGCCAGTAAAACGACACTTTGCAGCTGAAGCGGCAAACGAGATCTGGGTAGCTAGCGCTAGGCATCATGGGATAAGGGAGAGCCTAAAGCCAGTAAACAGCTCTCGAGCTATAGAAGACGGCCGAGTCGGAGCCGAGGATCGGCTCCGATCCCAACCAGCAAAAACGAAGGCGAGATAGACAACTTAACATCAGGGACTTCCATCAGATAATTTTTTCTAGTTATTTGCTGCTATGACCATAGAGAGCATCCGCTGGTGGACTCTTGTTCCAATGTTTTCTGTTGTTAGGGGCACCTTAATTGCTGTCCAGCTTTTTGAATACTGGTTCCACCAAACCAAGGTCCTTCCATACCTGTTGCACCATAAAGTCAATGAGGGGATCAACTGGTTACCACCCAGAAAGATGTTGAGCCAGAACCAAAAGCTTTCAGAAAAACAGATTTGTCTGGTGAGGGCTCTTTGGTGGACCACACCTCTCTCTTTTATCAGTTTATCAGTTTACACATTTCAACAAAGGTGATATCTTATGATCTGGATTGAGGAACCCTTCAACTTCATCCAAATCTGTATCCTCCATGAAAGACTCGGGAGAGGAGTCTATGTGCTTCTGTTTGCACATCTGTTTCTTATTAACCACTTCTGTTGGGAGGTCAGAGGGTTCAAAATCAGACTGGGAGTTATAATGTAGCAAGTGGTTCAAGAAGCCAGTGGTGCCAACGTATCTGGCAGGATGATGACAAGAAGTGGAAGAAGCAGGATCCAAATGGGGTTTGGATGGACCTGATCTAGATGAAAACACCTTCTCTTTAGGCATGGCCAAGACCCTTTCAAAAGCCTTGAAGGCTGAAGCTACTGTCAGAATCGAGGGTCTCCCATGATCTGAGGATGAAGGCAAACCCTCAGAACCAATGAGCCCCAGCCCTAAAACTGATCTCAGGCCCAAAGTGTCTAGTGCTGACTCCCAACAGGAAGGATGACTCCAAAAATGTCAGTGTCCCCTTGGAATCCAGCACCGATGCTTCAGCTCTGAGTCTTATCTCAGTCTGAGCTTATCAGAGTCAAAAGACAGAAGAAAGCTGCCGGTGTCGGCTTCAAAAAGGAAGCTCCAGAGACAGACAGATCCAGAACCACTGGAACCAAAGGATGGATTAAGATAGGAGAGATGAGTGGTGGGGTAGTGTTTCCAATAGTCAGTATGTTCCCAGAGAAAGTACCAAAAGAACTCCAAGCTGGATTTGCATCCTCAGAAATTTTCTCATCATCCTGTTGACGTTATGTTTTGTTAGGCTCCGAAAGGATCGAGAAGAAGATGCCACTGACAATGGCCTGGAATACCGTCTTTCAAGAAGGACTGAGGATTGCAGTCTTGGGCACAGCTGTTCTCATGAGAAATGGGGCCAAGGAAATGCAGGAAGCCTATGAGAAGATGTTGGTTCTGATCTATGGGCACATTTTGGATCAGGTCCAACCAGCACTGTTGGGTTTGGAAATGCTTCCTGTGTACACCAGAAGGAGACCTGTCTGGTTTCCCCTGACTGATTCTTATCCTTTTCTTTTTCCTTTTGCTTGTCTTTCTCTTTTTCTTTCTCATGGGACTTTCCTCTGGATTTGGACCTGTCTTCTTAGCTGGAGAAGCAGAAAAGGACTGTGCCAAAGAGTGCCTTGTCTCTGGAGGGAGAAGCCCTTTAATAATGAGTTTCTAGCATCTTATCTGAAAGCTCTAGAGTTGAAGGAGGTACATGAAGACAGTGCCCAAACAGTAAAAACACAAAGTGTGGGGGGTCTTGAGGGGCATTTAATGCCCACATTCAGAACATTTCCTAAATCCTTGAGAGTCCACCATTTAAAAAAAGGGCAGCTTATCCACATGCAATAATCACAAATTCCAGACTAGAAAAAACAGACACACACTCACACGCTAGGAGACCTAAGAATATAGCTATAGCTGTAAGAGCTGTAATAAAAAAAAAAAAGAAGTTATGTACTTACCATAACATTCCATGTTTGTAGTCCATCTCGCCTATATTCTTGTTGGATGGGTTCGGAGACGATATTCAGCTCTGACTCGGCCTATACTAAAGCTCGAGAGCTTTTTACTGGCTCGAGGCTAGCCCCTATCCCAGGGTGCCTCACGGCAATTCCCCAGATCTAGTTTGCAAGAAAGTAATAAATACCTATCAGGTAATAATAATAAGAAATATTCTGTAAAAATACAGGAAGGGATTAGAAACATAATCCATTCCAGGTGGACAATAAAGAGCAAAGTCAGGCAGCCCCAACAACAGGTCCACTAGATCCCCCAGAAACGGGAAGGGGGATGGAGGGAGGGACGCAAGAATATAGGCGAGATGGACTACAAACATGGAATGTTATGGTAAGTACATAACTTCTTTATGTTATGTAGTCCTATCTCGCCGTAATTCTTGTTGGATGGGACAGCGTCCCTAGCACCTTTATCCCGGGTGGCTCAAGCGAAGAGACTCTTCAGCACAGTGGACCCAAAGGATGACTTGTCCCGGGAGGCCAAATCTGATTTGTAATGAGTGACAAACGTATGTGGTCTTGCCCAAGTAGCTGCTGCACAAATAGTATCAATTGGGAGCCTAGATCTAAAGGCGCATGAACTAGCTACAGCCCTAGTAGAGTGACCTTTAGCTTTTAACAGTAATTGTCTACCAGCTTGTTGATAAGCAAAGGATATGCAATCCGAAAGCCATTTTGAAAGAGTAATTTTTGAAATAGGTAAGCCTTTCCTTTTGTCAGAAAAGGAAACAAAAAGTTGATCAGATTTCTTGAATTCTTTGGTCCTGTGTATATAGAATCTGAGTATCCTATGGACATCTAGCTGGTTAAGTCTATACTCTGATTTATTATAGTGGTTTGGAAAAAACACAGGTAGCTCAATGGTAGTATTCAGGTTGTGTTCTGAGCATACCTTAGGGAGAAAGGAAGGGTTTGTCCTAAGAGAGACTCTATCCTTGTGAAAGATAATGTAAGGAGATTGAATAGTTAGGGCTTGAAGTTCCGAGACTCTCCTAGCCGATGTTATAGCTACCAAGAACAGGGTTTTCCATGATAACAATTTTAAGTCTGACGACAAGGATGGTTCAAAGGATGCAGACATCAAAGATGAGAGGACTAAATTTAAGTCCCAGGGTTCTAAAGGTTGTTTTATTGGGTCCCAAGAAGAACTCCTTTAAGGTTTTATAGAGGGAGTGTTGCATGATTGGATTTCCCATGAAACCAAAATGGAAATCGGAAATGGCAGCTAAATGAACTCTAACTGTAGCGACTGCCGCTCCTTCATGAAAAATTGCTGTTAGGAAGGATAAAATTGACTCTAAAGGAGCTGTATATGGATCTAAGCCCCAGTTCGTAGCCCAAAGGGAAAAACCTTTTCCATTTGCTAGAATTAGAAGTTATGTCCTTACCATAACGTTCCATGTGGAGTGTTCATCTCGCCTTTGTTCTTACACATGGGTTCGGAGCCGATCCTCGGCTCCGTGTCGGCCGCTTGCAAGCTCTGCATCGAGAAGAAGCTCGAGACCAACCTAACTCCCACAATCCCCCTCTGCCTTTACCTCAGATCTAGTTTGCAAGCAAACCAGCAGTCAGAGAGAGAACACACTCATGCAAAAACTACATAACTGCAAGAACACTTATAGTTATATATACATATGTGCATACATATATACACAACAACTGCGAATGCAGAAGCAGAATAACCCAGACCAGGCACCAAACTGTACGTTCTTCCCTGAGGGTGGGAGGGTGGGAATGTAAGAACAAAGGCGAGATGAACACTCCACATGGAACGTTATGGTAAGGACATAACTTCTAAATGTGAGAGTGTTCGATCTCGCCGTTTGTTCTTACACATGGGTAGCGTCCCTAGCTCCATGTTCCTGAGGAACTCATGGGAGAACGTTCTTGAGCACAGTGGAACCAAAGGATGCCCTGCCCCTAGAAATCCTGTCCACTTTGTAATGAGAAATGAATGTATGTGGTTTAGACCAAGTGGCAGCTGCACAAATAGTGTCTAATGGTAAGCGAGCTGCATGAGCCAGGGATGTAGATACTGATCTTGTAGAGTGCCCCTTGGGTTTGGCAGGTAAAGTTTGTTCTGAAGTAGCATAAACAAACATAATGCAATCAGTTAGCCATTTGGAAAGGGTTCGTTTAGTAACTGCTACACCTTTCCTGCTGTCCGCAAAGGCTATAAAAAGTTGATCTGATTTCCTGTGATCCTTTGTTCTATCCAAGTAAAATCTAAGTTGTCTATGAGCATCTAACTTGTGTAACATATACTCCAACTTATTGGAGTGATTTTTGAAAAAGGTAGGGAGTTCAATGGATTGATTGTTATTAATACAGCAGACTTTGGGGAGGAAGGATGGATTAGTGCGAAGAGATACCCTGTCAGAGTGAAAGATCAGATAAGGGTGTTTAACAGAAAGAGCCTGAAGCTCTGACACCCGCCTAGCCGATGTAATGGCCACCAAAAAGAGGGTCTTCCACGACAAATACTTCAATGGACAAGAGGAAGCCAGTTCAAACAGAGGCAACATCAATTTAGACAACAAAAGGTTCAGATTCCACGGAGATGTAGGAGTTCTAACTGGTGGTCTAATATGGAAAGATCCTTTTAAAAAGGCCTTACAAAGTCTGTGAGCCATAATAGGTGCCCCACATTCTTCCACATGAAAGTTGGAAATGGCAGCCAATTGTACTCTTAAAGTGGCAGGAGAAGCTCCTTGGTGAAACAACTCTGTTAAAAACTCCAAAATTTTGTTTAAAGGAGCTATAACAGGATCCAAATGCTGTGTATGTGCCCAGAAAACAAAGCGCTTCCATTTACTAGTGTAGGTCTTTGTAGTGGAAGCTTTATGAGAAGCCACTAGTATATTCTGAACTGCAGGTGACAGAAGATCAGACCTGGCTAAGTAGGGAAGCGGAGCAACCAAGCTGCTAGATGGAGTGACAAGAGCGAGGGGTGGGGAGCCCCTGACGAGTGGGTCAGTAGATTTGGCTCTGGGTCCAGGATCCAGGGTCCCCGAATACGGTGTGTCAGAAGAAAGGGAAACCAAATTTGACGAGGCCAGAATGGGGCAATGAGGATAATCGTCCTTTGCAGGTTGTTGGCTTTCTGCAGAAACTTTGCAATCAGGGGAAAGGGAGGAAAAGCGTACAGGAGACCCGGGGGCTAATCGTGAACCAGCGCATCCCTGGGGACTTCCCCTGGAGGGGGTAATAGGGCAAAGTAGCTCCTGCATTTGGCGTTCATTGGAGACGCAAAAAGGTCGAAGGAAGGCTGGCCCCACTTGCGAAAAATCTTCTTCGCAACTGACTGTTTTAGGGACCACTCGTGAGGCAACAGGATTGCTCTGCTCAGCCTGTCGGCTATGACGTTGGATGACCCCGGGATGTGCGTTGCTATCAGAAAGCGACCCGTGGACTCCGCCCATTGCCAGATTCTCATGGCCTCTCTGCATAGCTGATAGGACTTGGTTCCCCCTTGTTTGTTTATGTACCAGACTACGGACATGTTGTCCATCTGAACTGCAATAGTCTCTAGAGGAAGAAGGGGAGCAAAGTGTTGCAACGCTAGAAACACTGCCCTCAACTCTATAACATTGATGTGCAGATTGTACTCTAAATTGGTCCATTCGCCTTGGATTGTCTGTCCCTGAAAGATGCCCCCCCCCACCCTATCAGGGAAGCGTCCGTGGTCACCGTAGCTGTCGGCGTGGGTAGCACAAATGGTCTTCCGCTGGAAAGGTTGCAAGTCCGAAGCCACCAGGCTAGGTGAGATTTGCATGTATTTGTGATCAGAATTTCGTGTGTCAGAGGTAGCTGTTGGAACGACCATTGTGCAAACAGTAGCCATTGTAGAACTCTCATGTGCAGTCTTCCCAATGGTATCGCAATGAGAGAAGCTGCCATGAGACCCAAAACCTTCAGAACCAGTTTTGCTGGGGACTTTCTGGATGACAGAAGGAGAGAAATGTGGCTTTGTAGTGAGGCTATCCTTTCTGGAGGAAGTCTTAGAATTAAATGATGCGTATCCAATTCTGCTCCTATGAATGAGATATGCTGTGATGGCTGTAGTGAAGATTTTTCGAAATTTACGGAAATTCGAAGATGAACACAAAGCTGTAGTGTGTAATCCCTGGCCTGAATGAGTTGACACTGGGTGGTGGCAGAAAGGAGCCAGTCGTCCAGATACGGAAACACCTGGAATCCCAGGCGTCTCAGGTGAGACGCCACCACTGCCATGCATTTGGTGAAGACCCTGGGGGCTGAGGTCAGACCAAAGTGCAGGGCTCGAAACTGAAAGTGGCTGGCTCCCAGCCGGAAGCGCAAGTGATCCCTGGACACCCTGGCCATTTTGATGTGGTAGTATGCGTCCTTCAGATCTATTGAGCACATCCAGTCGTCCTTCTTTAAGAATGGAAGGATCGATTGAAGCGTGACCATTCGGAACTTTTCTTTCTTGACGAAGGTATTGAGGTTGCTTAGGTCCAGAATTGGCCTCCAGCCCCCTGTCTTCTTTGGAACTAAAAAGAACCTTGAGTAAGTTCCGAATCCTGTTTGGTCCGCTGGGACTGGTTGGATGACTCCTTTTTCTAGCAGCTTTGAAATTTCTATAGCTGCAGGGTCTCGCAGATGGGGCGGCACATCTGGGAGTCTTCTCTTTGGAATTGGGGGCAATAGGAAGGGTATTCTGTAGCCTCTGGTAACAACGCTTTTTACCCAGTTGTCTGATGTAAGATTTTGCCAGGCCTGAGGGTATAAAGCTAAGCGACCCCCGACTGCCTCCAGAGCAGGACAGTCGGGCCTCCTCTCAGGAGTGCTGGAAAGGTTTCCCAGGGGGTGTATCCCTGTCACCTTGGTTTTGCGGACCCCCTCTGCCGCCAGGGCGGCGTCTTCCACCTCTGCCCCCTCCTCTGCCTCTAGAGGGGACATCACCCTGTGTGCCTGGAAAAGATCCTTGGGGTTTTCAAAACCACATTTTTCCACCACGTTGCCCTTTGGGGTACGGTCTGGATGGGGTGGAAAAACGGACTCCGACAGCAGACAGAGTCTTTCCCTCCTGCTCACACTGGGTAAGGGTCTCCTTTACTTTGGGGCCAAAGAGAGTGGCACCATCAAATGGGGCGTTAGTAAAGGAAGACTTGAAGGCTTCCGGAAACGAACATAAGCGCATCCAGGATTGTCTACGAAGAGCAATCGCTGAAGCTGCTGCCCTACTCGATCCTTCGGCTGCGTATGAGATCAGCCTCATGGACGAGTTTACAATGGATGTAAGGGTATTGAGATGTGCTGTAACTTTTTTCTGAAACAACAGCATCTGTAGTACCCTGGAGGGTATCTCCCAACTCTTTGATTAGATCCCTCTGTAGCCGTGTGAAATGGGTCAAATAGTTCAGGGATCGCATAAAAAAAGCAGCTGAACTAAAAATGCGCTTCCCGTACCTGTCCATAGTCCTAGAATCTTTGTTAGGGGGATGGACAGATGAGGAAGACTCCGACATCTCCTTTTTCGTGGCCGCTGCCACCACCATAGCGTCCACTGGTACTCCCTTTGTTAGATAAGCCTTATCCTGAGGGGCAGTAATATACTTGTTAGGCTTTCTAGGGACTGGCTCCACCGTGTCAGGCGTCTCCCACGCCCTTCGAGCAATCAGCTCCATCAACTCATCGAAGGGCGGAGTGACCCAGGAGGAGGAAGGGCGAGCACTGAATGCCTTCAGCAAGACTGACTCATCCTCAGAAGGGGGAAGGGATTGCCAATCACCTCTCTGCTTTAGGATCTCCAGGATGTCAGAAAAAGAGACATCCTCTGAGGGTGACTTTAGGGACCCTTCTGACTCATCCAAGTCAGTGTCCGATGTCAATGATTCTTGTGGAGAATCTAAGTGTCTCCTCTTACACAATCTTTTCCTAGGGACTTCTTCGGGGGGAGCATCCGAAGAAGCCTCCGAGGAAGAGGGGGCACCCTCCAGGGGTGGCTGAGACACAGGTGCTCGGCAGCTTAGATGTAGCCGTGGGTGCAGAGGAGGATAACGGTCCTTTATGGGAGGAGAAGCTGTTTCTGCTGATGTGGTTGTCTGGGTAGACAACACCTTCCTCATGAGGTCGAAGGCCCCGGGTCCCGAGTCGAGGTATCTCCGGTTCGAAGAAATGGGAAGAATCCCGAGACAGGCACGAAGGCATCGACCCGAGGACGGAGCCGAGTCGATCCGAGCCGAGGCCCGAGAGGGCGTCGGAACCAAAACATCGGTCCGACTCTCGGTCCCGGAACCAAGGATGGATCTTGCTCGAGACTCCGGTACCGGATCCGACGGAGTCGAGGTGAACGCAGCCGACCGAGAAAAGGACGGTTCTGGCACCGAGGGCTCCACAATCAGCAGGTCAGCCTCTTCCGGCTCCGAAGACTGGACAGGTCTCGGAGGAGGAACAGATGGAGATAAGGGAAGGCCTTCGAGTCTCGACACCAACTGAGAGGAGACCGAGATGAGTTTGGATAAGGCCGTATTCTCCATTAACTTCTGCACCACGCGGTCTACATCGGTGTCGGAGAGGGGTCTGGAAGAGCGCATCGAAGGAATCGAAGACGGAGCCGACCTCAACAGTGTCGGGGGAGGGAGCTCCGTCACCGGTTCCAAGACTCGAGGCTCGGAAACTGACAACAGTTGAACACTCGGTCCCGAAGTCTGTGGAACCGGTGATCGAACCTTAACTGAAGAGCTCGGTGCCGATGACCTGGGCTCCGACGTCTTCGATTCCTTCGAGGATTTGGATGCCTGATCTGAAGCATCCAGAGCCTCCTGAAAAGTAGGTTTTAAAAGACCCCTATCCATAAGCTTCCTGCGCCTATCTGTCATGACCCTTCCACTGAAAGAATGACAAATTGAACAGTCTTCTTGCAGATGGAGAGGGCCAAGACAGTAGACGCAGGAACTATGATTGTCAGTGACTGACATCTTTTGCCCACATTGGCAACGTTTAAACCCAGATTTAGCTTTCTCAGACATTTTAAGTTAGAAACAAGTCAAGTCCAGTAAGAAATGTCAATTCCGGTAAATTAGTCAAATCCAATAAAAGGGTCAATCCGGTAGTCAATCCAGTAAAGGGTGGGGTTAGGCCCCGAGGGAAAACTCTAATAAAGTTTAAATAACTTTATATGGAACCGAGGATTCCTCGAAATTATAACACACACACACACACAGTCTCTCAAATAACTTTTTAGCAAAATGAAATTCTTAGAAATACAAGAAAAATATATAAATCTTAGCTTAAGGTTGCTCGAGCTCATCAAAGTGATGCGAACGCTGCAGCGGCAAACTAGATCTGAGGTAAAGGCAGAGGGGGATTGTGGGAGTTAGGTTGGTCTCGAGCTTCTTCTCGATGCAGAGCTTGCAAGAGGCCGACACGGAGCCGAGGATCGGCTCCAAACCCATGTGTAAGAACAAACGGCGAGATCGAACACTCTCACATTATAGTTTCTGAATGGAAGGTTTATGGGATGAAATTAGGATGCGTTTCACCATTGAGGATAAGGGAATGCACCTGGCTATACGTGGAACTGGAGCAGCCATGCTGTCAATTTGAGGGTGTGGGTGGAGGGGTGGAACTGTCCCGATTGATGAATCAGGAGATCTGGAGATGGATCCAGAATCCATGGTTTCTCCAAAAGGTAGGGCCACAGGAAAGGAAACTAAACTTGTCGAGGCCAGTGAGGAGCAATGAGGATCAAGGAACTCCTCAACTGTCTTGCTTTCTGTATTACTTTGGGTATGAGTGGAAAGGGAGGAAAGGCATAGAGAAGTCCTGGGGGCCAATCGTGAACTAGAGCATCCCTGGGTGACATCCACGGATGGGGAATGAGGGCAAAGTAGCTGCTGCATTTGGTGTTCAGGTGAGTGGCAAATAGATCGCAGCAAGGCTGGCCCCATTTGTGAAAGATCTCTTTCGCAACCACTGGATTCAGGGACCACTCGTGAGGCATCAGAATTGCTCGGCTGAGTTTGTCCACTATTACGTTGGATTTCCCCGGGATATGCGTTGCTATCAGGAAGCACTGAGTATCCATCGCCCATTTCCAAACTCTTAAGGCCTCTCTGCAAAGCAGGTAAGACTTGGCTCCCCCTTGTTTGTTTATGTGCTACACAACAGACATATTGTCTGACTGAATCGCAATCGTTCCAGTGGGAAGGGAACTGTGAAGTGCTTGCAATGCATATAGCACCGCTCTCATCTCCAGACATTGATGTGTAAGTGGTTCTCTTGGTTTTGCCAAGGACCTTGGACTGTCTTTCCCAGATAATGCCCCCGCCCCCACCGTATCTGGGAAGCGTCCGTGGTCAAAACTGCTTTCTCTTGGGCAGGAACAAGTGGACGACCTATGACAAGTTGTTTCGTGTGTAACCACCATGTCAGATCCCTTTTGCATTCGTTTGTTATTAATATCTGGTGAGATAGTGGAAGGTCTTGCATCAACCATTGTGCACACAGCATCCATTGGAGAATCCCCATATGTAGATGAGCAAGAGGAACTAATAAAATGGTGGAAGCCATAGTCCCTAGGACTTGAAGGACTACTCTGGCCTGGACTATTTGTTTATTTAATAAGGTATCTGATCTAACTGCGTAGAGATTCCACTCTTTCCTGTGTTAGCTTTACTGACATGGTGGTCGTGTCTACTTCTGAGCCTAGATATACAATATGCTGCGAAGGAGACAAGAATGACTTTTGCAAGTTGACAGTGATGCCTAGGCTGGTGCACAAGGATAGAGTCTCGTCCCTGGTCCTCATGAGTTGATGCTTGGTGGTAGCAGTGAAGAGCCAGTCGCCCAGGTACGGAAACACCTGGAATCCTTGACATCTCAGATGAGCCGTTACCACTACCATGCATTTGGTAAACACTCTGAGGGCTGTAGTGAGGCCAATGGGCAGTGTTCTGAACTGAAAATGGCTGGCTCCCAGCCGGAAGCATAAGTGTCTCCTGGAGCGCCTGTCCATTTTGATGTCGTAGTACGCATCCTGGAGATCGATTGAGCCCATCCAGTTGTCTTTCCCGATAAAGTGAAATACTGACTGCAGAGTGACCATTTGGAACTTTGATTTTCTTACATGCTTGTTGAGCCTGCCGAGATCTAGAATTGATCTCCAGTCCCCTGTCTTTTTTGGAACTAAAAAGAATCGAGAGTAAGTTCTGGATCCTATTTGCTCTGCGGGGACTTCTTGGATGACTCCTTTTTGTAGCAACGAGATGACCTCTGATGTTGCATGGTCTAGTTGGATGGGTGGTACGTCTGGAAGAGACCAGTTTGTTGGGGGTTTGGAAATAAAAGGAATCAGATAACCTCTGGATATTACTGTGTGTAGCCAACGATCTTGAGTAATAGTTAGCCAGGCGCTTGGGTACAGTGATATACGCCCCCGACTGCCTCCAGAGAAGGACAGTCGGGCAACCCCTCAGGGACGATGGAAGGGATGATCAGAGAAAGTTTCTCTGTCTCCCTAATGTTGCAGACCTCCTCTGCCATGATGGCGGCATCTTCCATTATATCCTCCCCCCTGCCCCTGGGGGAGGGTTGACCTTGTGCCTGAGAAAAACCTTTTAGGGATTTGCGGAACCACATTTTTCCTCCTGTATTAAACCTTGGGATAGGGTCTGGATGGGAGAAAGAAATGGACTCCAATGGCAGATAAGGTTTTTCCTTCCTGCTCGCACCTAGTCAAAGTCTCTTTCACTTGGGGTCCAAAAAGAGATGAACCATCAAAGGGAACGTTAGTGAAGGAAGACTTGAAGGATTCCGTAAAATTACAAAGACGCATCCACGAATGTCTTCTGAGAGCTATTCCTGCTGCGGCTGCCCTGCTCGCTCCATCTGCCGCATATGAGATCAGCCTCATGGAGGAGTTAGCTATGAAAGTAAGGGTGAAGAGCTGCATGGAAACCTTGTCAATGGAACTATGAGCTACTGAAACCTGGAGGGTATCTCCTAACTCTTTCAGGAGATCCCGCTGAAGACGAGTGAAATGAGTCAGGTAATTCAGCAATCTTAGTGTAAATGCTGCTGAAGAAGAAGTACACTTTCTGTACCTATCCATCGTCCTGGACTCCTTGTTAGGAGGATGGATATTAGAAGACGTCTCAGAGATAATTCCTTCTTGGTGGCCGCTGCTACCACCATAGCATCAACTGGAACTCCCTTGCTAAGGAAAGACTTGTCCTCAGGTACTGTCATAAATTTGTTTGGCCTCCTCGGGACAGCTTCCACTGAATCTGGAGAGGTCCATGCTTTCCGCGAAATGACCCCCAAAATTTGGTCATAAGGTGGTGTCACCCAAGAGGTGGAAGGTCAGAGGCCAAAGGCCTCAAGATACACTGATTCATCCTCAGTAGGGATAGAGGTCTTCCAATCACCCCTCTGTCTAAGGATTTCTAGGATGTCAGAGAAGGAGACATCCTCAGAGGGAGATCTGGGGGACCCTTCTGATTCCTCTAAATCAGTGTCTGATGTGACAGACTCAGGGGAGTCGACATGTTTCCTCTTACATAACCTCTTCTGAGGGAGCTCTCCAGTGGGATAATCTGGGGAGGTTTTGGAAGAGGGGGCACCTCCAATGGGGGCTACTTGGGCCTCTGGTACCCTATGCTGTTGGGGTGGCAGGGGGGAAGAGGTTGCTGCCTGTTGATGGTGGGACACAGGTTCCAAAGGAATGGCTTTGGCAGAGGATAAAGCCTTTCCATAGCTTCGAAACCCTTTCCCCCCACTCCGAAGAAGACTTCCGCTCCGAGGGGGCAGATGGTTGACTCATAGCATGAGGGAACGGCTCCGAAGCAGAAGTGGGAGCCGAGCTGAGTCGAGCCGAGGCTCCGAGAGGGAGGTTCAGTTCCATAGAGAACCCAGGGTGACTGTCCCGCTCGGAGTCGACACGAGAGCATCAGCTCCCAGAACCCTCGGCTCCAGACTGAGCCATCGAGGATAGAGTAATTGGCTCCGAGGAAACAGGCTGAATCCCCACAGCCGAAGGGTCGAAGACAGAGGAACCTGATGTAATAGGCTCTGAGAGTGAAGTAGTCGGAGGAGGAACAGTGATCGGTACGGGGGACAGCTCCGAGACCTTTGGATCTGGAGGGGTCAATTTTCTAGCCAGAGCTGGATCCGAAAGCAACCTCTTCACCACCCTCTCAATGTCCTCATATAATAGGGTCCTGGAGGATCTGGTAGAGACTGAAGGAGACCTCCTTCTCTCCAAAATAGGAGATCTCAAAATAGGAGATACAGTCTCGAGGTCAGGCAAAACCTTCGGTACCGAAGATTGTCTCGGAACCGATGGAATAGACTGCACTGAAGATGAAGCAGAGTCGGAACCGGAACTCCTTGGTTCCGACGCTTTAGACTTTCTGGTCGGCTCCAAAGTCAGGGCCGATGATTTTTTCTTTGAAGATTCTGGAGCTGCCTGACCAAGTTCCAGCTGTTCCTGGAAGGAACTGGTCATGAGACCCCTGTCAATAAGCTTTCTTTTCCTTTCGTTTAACACTCTTGTACTAAAAGCGTGACAGAAGGTGCAAGGTTCCTGTAAATGGTCTTCGCCCAGACAATATACGCAGCTGGTGTGGCTGTCTGTAAGAGATATTTTCTGCGCACACCTGTCGCATTTTTTGAAGCCCGAAGGGCAATGATCCTTGTGATCCTTATCTTTATCTTTAGACACAGTTAAAGACTAAAAAATAAAAGTGTAAGGAAGAAGAAAAGTTTTTTTTTTTTTTTTTTTTTTTTTTTTTTATAACTGTCACACACCCAGACACACACATACACACACACACACACACACACACAGGGAGGAAAGGCCCTCTAACTTAAACCGGCACTACGGCCCTCTAATTTAAACGGGCCGTACAGTCCTAAGGGGGTATAGGGGTTGAATACTTTCAAAAAACAAACACACAATACAGAAGAAACTATCAGAAAAGGACTAAATAAGTAAAAAAATCGCTCTGCTTAGCCAACGAGCCAGTAAGACACAACCTTGAAGCTTTCGAGGCAAACGAGATCTGGGAAATTGCCATGAGGCACCATGGGATAGGGGCTAGCCTCGAGCCAGTAAAAAGCTCTCGAGCTTTAGTATAGGCCGAGTCGGAGCCGTATATCGGCTCCAAACCCATCCAGCAAGAATTACGGCGAGATAGGACTACATAAGATCCTCTATTTTAAATACGATGAACTGTGTCTATAAACTAGCACCTAGCATTAAACCTTACACTGATATAACTAAATAAACCACTAAACACAAAACATGCTCTACTCTGATAGAAAAAATTAGAAGTTATGTACTTACCATAACGTTCCATCTGAGTAGGTGTATTCATTTGTCTGCAACCTGTGGGTTATGGATCCGATATCGGATCCGAACCGGCATGGTTTTCCAGCTATGGATCCGAGCTCTCAGCTCCTCCCCTCACCCATAATGCCCTGCTCTCCCTACATGACCTCAGATCGAGTTTGCCATAAATCAAAATACCCTAGAAAGGGTAGCACGTAATATGCAGAAAACTGAAAAGGCCAGGGGGATAGGAGGGCGGGATGGTTGCAGACAAATGAATACACCTACTCAGATGGAACGTTATGGTAAGTACATAACTTCTAAATCTGAAGTAGGAGATTAATTTGTCTGCAACCTGTGGGACAGAGTCCCCAGCTACCTGAATCTTGGGCGGCCGTCATAGAAGGATATTCCGGAGCACCGCGGAGCCAAAGGATGCTCTACCTCTAGATGTAATATCCAACTTGTAGTGGGAAATAATGGTACAAGATGAAGCCCAAGTGGCTGCTGAACAAATATCATCCAGAGGAATCCTAGCTTTAAAGGCCGCTGAGGTAGAAACTGACCGGGTTGAATGGGCATGTACTCCCTCCGGTGCGGGCCTCCCAGAAGCTTGATAAGCCAATAAGATGCACTGCGAAATCCAGCGTGATAAGGAGACTTTGGAAATTGGTCTACCCAAATTGAATTTAGCAAAGGAAATAAACAACTGGTCGGATTGCCTATGACCAGCTGTCCTGTTCAGATAAAATCGAAGTTGCCTGTGAACATCTAAGGAATGTAGCTTGTATTCACCTTTGTTTTGATATTTAGGAAAGAAAACAGGGAGGTTAATGGATTGATTAATATTTGCTTCTGAAGCTACCTTAGGAAGAAAGGACGGGTTGGTCCTGAGGTATACACGGTCCGGATGAAAGACCAAGTAAGGAGGCTTGCTGGATAAGGCTTGAAGTTCCGAAACTCTCTTGGCCGAAGTAATGGCTACTAAAAAGGCCGTCTTGAAAGATAAAAATTTTAGATCTACCGTGGCCGCAGGTTCGAAGGGGGGAGCGGTCAAGGCCTGAAGAACCAAAGAAAGGTCCCATGGAGGAACCACTTGCTTTACAGGGGGTCTAAGAAGAAAAGTACCTTTTAGGAAGATTTTACACAATTTGGCAGACATCAGTGGACCGGAGTCATGACCAATATGATAGTGAGAAATTGCCGCAAGTTGTACTTTGTCCGTGGAACTGCAGGCACCATCATTAAAAAATAGAAGTTATGTTCTTACCATAACGTTCCATGTTAGTTGTCTTCTTCTCGCCTTCTTCTTGCTGGATGGGTTCGGAGCCGATCCTCGGCTCCGACTCGGCCACTCTAAAAGCTCGAGAGTTGGTTCCACCTGCTCGAGGCTCCCCCTATATCCCACAATGCTAGGCGTGAGTTACCTCAGATCTCGTTTGTAAGCTAGGCACTGCCTATAATAGTAGTAAAATAACTAGTAACAAAGTCCACCTCTATAAACAAGGGAGAAGAGAAGGGTGACCTACATCCTGATCCAGGAAATATGCACAGCAGAGCATATACCTAAAGTAAAGAGGTGGTAGAAAGAGAGGTCACAATCAAAACTCCTCTAGGTCTGTCCAGGCCAGGGGAAGGAGGGTGGGGCAAGAAAAAGGCGAGAAGACAACAACTAACATGGAACGTTATGGTAAGAACATAACTTCTATATGTTAAGTTGTCTATCTCTTCATTCTTGCTGGATGGGACCGTCCTAGCACCTTGTCCCGGTGGCCTAACGGAACAGACTCTTGAGAACAGTGGAACCAAAGTTAGCTCTATGTCTAGAGGCTAAATCCAACTTATAATGAGAAATGAAAGTGTGAGGAGTAGCCCAAGTAGCCTCTGCACAAATGGTGTCAATAGGCAGTCTATCTTGGAAGGCTATAGAAGTAGCCAAGGCTCTGGTAGAATGGGCTTTAGGTTTGCTAGGCAGCTTTTGGTGTCTAATTTCATAAACAAGGGAAATCAGGGATGTTAGCCATCTGGATAATGATACCTTTGAAACTGAAAGTCCCTTTCTGCCTTCCGCATAAGAGACGAACAGCTGGTCAGATTTTCTGAATTGTTTTGTTCTATCCAAATAGTACCTTAACTGACGATGAACATCTAGCCAATGTAATCTTTGTTCAGATCTGTTAGAATATTCTGGAAAAACACCGGCAGGTCAATGCTTTGATTTAGGTTAGCCGTGGAGGCTATTTTAGGTAAAAAGGACAGGTTGGTTCGTAAGGATACTCTGTCCTTATGGAACAACAGATAAGGAGGTCGACAGCTGAGTGCATGAAGTTCTGAAACTCTTCTAGCTGAAGTAATAGGTACTAGAAAGAGAGTCTTCCATGATAGTAATTTTAAAGAACAGGAGGATGCAGGTTCGAAAGGAGAGAGAATTAAAGAACTGAGAACTAAATTTAGGTCCCAAGGAGGAGGAGGATTTCTTACCGGAGGTCTGAGTAGAAAAACTCCCTTCAAAAAGGCTTTGCAAAGCTTGTGGGACATGATGGCAGAATCTGAAATGCCCACATGAAAGTTAGAAATAGCTGCCAATTGAACTTTAAGAGTAGAAGGAGATGAACTTGCATGGAAGAGTTCAGCTAGAAAATCAAGGACCATTTGGATGGAAGCAGTGAAAGGATCTATGTCCCTTCCTTGAGCCCAATAGGTAAACGTTTCCACTTACTCAAATAAATCTTCGAGTGGAAGATTTATGGAAGCTATCAAAATATCTCGAACAGAGTGAGATATTTGAGGAAGCCTGGCTAAAGTTGGAATTGGAGGAACCAAGCAGTGAGGTTCAGAGAGGGAAGGGAGCGATGAAACTGACCCGACTGATGGATCAAAAGATCTGGAACTAGGTCCAGATGCCAAGGTCGCTCCAACAGAACCTGATGTAGAAAGGGGAACCAAACCTGTCGAGGCCAGTACGGAGCAATGAGGATCAATGAAGCCTTCTGAGCGATAGCTTTCTGTATTACTTGAGAGATTAGTGGGAAGGGGGGAAATGCATACAGAAGTCCCCGGGGCCAAACTTGGACTACAGCGTCTCTGCTGGGTTGGCCTGGTAACGGGAATAGGTTGAAAAAATCTCTGCACTTGCTGTTTTGGGGAGTAGCAAAAAGGTCGCAGCAAGGCTGGCCCCATTTGAGAAAAATTTCTCTCACAACAGAGTCTTTCAATGACCACTCGTGAGGCATGAGGATAGCTCTGCTCAACTTGTCCGCGATTTGATTGGACTTCCCGGGGATGTGCGTTGCTATCAGAAAACGCTGAGAAGAAATCTCCCATTGCCACAGTCTGAGTGCTTCTCGACACAGGGGGTAGGACCTGGTTCCGCCTTGTTTGTTGATATACCACACTACGGACATATTGTCCGTCTGGAATGCTATCGTTCCCAAGGGAAGAGAGTCTTGAAGGGCTTGCAACGCTAAAAGCACTGCTCTCATCTCTAGAACATTTATGTGCAAGTGGCATTCGTCTGGTTGCCATGTGCCCTGGACAGTTCTGCCCTGATAATGCCCCCCCCACCCGATCAGGGAGGCGTCCGTTGTCAGAGTAGCAACCGGAGGGGAAGGAACAAAGGGTCTTCCCAATAAGAGCTGAGGGGAAGACATCCACCACAGAAGATGATTTCTGCATGTTTGCGTGATTATAATGGTGTGAGACATTGGAAGTTGCTGGTACGACCATTGCGTGAAGAGCATCCATTGAAGGATTCTCATGTGGAATCTGGCTAATGGAAGCAGAGGTATGGCAGCCGCCATAATCCCCAACACTTTCAGAACTAACCTGGATTTGAGTCTGTTGCTGCTGAAGAGGAGCGAGACCATTTTGTGTATGTCTGTTATTCTCTGTTCTGTTAGTCTCGCAGACATGTTGATTGTGTCTAGATTTGCGCCTATGAAGGTAATAGTACGACAAGGCGACAAAACAGACTTTTCGAAATTTATTGAAATGCCTAAATTTCGACAAGTGCGAAAGGTGTAGTCCCTGGCCATTAGAAGAAGATGCTTGGTGGGGGCTGTAAGGAGCCAGTCGTCCAAACATGGAAACACCTGGAATCCTTGTCGTCTCAGGTGAGAAGCTACCACTGCCATACATTTGGTAAACACCCGGGGGGCAGTGGTGAGACCAAAGGGCAGGGCCCTGAATTGAAAATGACTGGTTCCCAGCCTGAAGCGGAGGAATCTTCTGGAGCGTCTTTTCATTTTTATGTGATAGTACGCATCCTGAAGATCTATAGAGCACATCCAGCTTCCCTTTCCCAAAAGGGGAAGGATGGACTGCAGCGTGACCATCCGAAATCTTGTTTTCTTGACTGACTTGTTCAAGATACTGAGATCCAAAATTGGTCTCCAGTCCCCTGTTTTCTTTGGAACTAAAAAGAACCTGGAGTAGATTCCGGATCCTTGCTGGTCTGCTGGAACTGGCTGAATTGCTCTTTTTGCAAGCAGCTTTGAAATTTCCAAAGCTGCAAGATCCCTTTGAGCGGGTGGAACATCTGGAAGGGATTTTTTTTGATTGGTTTGGAATGTGAAAGAAGGGAATGGAATAGCCCTCGGAAATGATGGACTGTACCCATTTGTCTTGAGTCAGGGATAGCCAGGCTTTTGGGTACAGTGGCAATCTTCCCCCGACTGCCTCCGAAGGTAGGCAGTCGGGCAACACCTCAGGGATGCTGAAAGGGCTTATCAGAGAAGACTTCCCGATTGCCCTGGTTCTGCGGACCCCCCCCTGCCTCTAGGGCGACGTCTACCATTGTTGTTCCCCCCTCTGCCTCTGGCGGGGAACCGACTTTGTGCGTCAGGCAAAGTCGCTTGAGATTGTTTACGGAACCACATTTTCCCACTTTTCTGGCCTTTGGGGTAAGGCCTAGAAGGAGTAGAAAACGGACTCGACGGCAGAAATAGTCTTGCCATCTTTCTCGCACCTAGGCAAGGTTTCTTTCACTTGAGGACCAAAAGAGATGATCCATCAAACGGGAATTAGTGAAAGACGTTTTAAAGGGGTCCGCAAAGTTGCATAACCGCATCCAGGCGTGCCTGCGTAAGGCCACACCTGTCCCTGCGGCCCTGCTCGCTCCATCAGCCGCATAAGAAAGGAGGCGCATGGAGGAGTTAGCTATGGAGTTCAGGTTAGCCAGCTGAGTGTTCATCTTGTCCTGAAAACCCGCAGCTGTAGGATCCTTCAACATATCACTCGCTTCCTTGATCAAGTCCCTTTGAAGACGAGTAAAATGGCATAGGTAGTTCAGCGAACGCATTGCAAAGGTCGCTGACGAGAACATCCGCTTCCCGTACCTGTCCATAGATCTGGATTCCTTGTTAGGTGGATGGACAGGCACCGAAGGATCAGCTAGTTCCTTCTTGGTGGCAGCAGCTACCACCATAGCATCCACAGAAACATCTTTTGTGAGAAATTGCTTGTCAGTTGGTGCTGTTATAAATTTGGAGGGTCTCCTGGGGGTAGGGTCCACTGAATCAGGAGCCGCCCAGGCCTTCTTTGCAACCACCTGCATGAGGGGATCAAAGGTGGGACACCCAGGAGGTGGAAGGGCGAGAGCCAAACGCCTCAAGATACACAGATTCATCCTCCGAAGGGTTAAGGGCTGGCCAATTTCCCTCTGTTTCAGGATCTCTAGAATGTCTGCGAAAGAGACATCTTCAGAAGGGGAACGTGGGGAACCCTCAGAATCCTCTAAATCTGTGTCAGAGGTGACAGACTCAGGTGAGTCTATGTGCTTCCTCTTACACTTTCTCTTCCTAGGGGCTCCCTGCCAATTCAGGAGAGGCCTCGAAGAGGATGAGATCCCCACAGGGGATTCTTGAGGAGCTTGCTCTCTGCGGTCTGGGATGAGGGAGTGAGTCGACATAACCAAAGGCACCAAGTGGGAGGGGCGGACGGAGCCGACTGTGGAGTCGAACAAGGTCCCAACGCACTCCGCATGACCTCGAATTGCACCCCTGTCAGGCAGAGCCAGAGGTCCCCGCCCGAAGCTGAGAACCTCCCTCGGCACCGACAGAGATGGCTCCGAGGCCGATGTCGGAGCCGAACTCACCAGCCGAATCACCGAGAGGAGAGGGGTCGGACAAGGGTACTATGCCACTCACCCCTCGAGCCGACGAGGGAAGCCCGCCGAGATTCTTCAAAGGAAGAAATGGAGCCGACGGAGCCGATGACAAATGTATCGGCTCCGACGCTACCACAGTCTCGGTTCGACGCCCGCCCGAGCTCAAAGGAGTCAGAGGAGGAATATTAATTGGAACAAGCTGAGGCATCGACTGATGAGTCGGACTCTGAGCATTTGGGCCAGTGCCTCGGACTTCAAAAGTCTACTCACTACCCTCTGGAGGTCGTGATCTGAGAGCCTCGATGACCTGGTGGTGTGAGATCTATGGCTGCTCAGACAGCAGGGAGACGCTGGAGCCGAATGAACGGAGCCAAGGGACGGTGACCTCGATCTCTTTCTAGATGTCGGCTCCGATGGTATGATCGGAGCGACCCATGACTCTCTAATGCCTCGGCCCGCCGAGCCGAGGAAACCACTGAAACAGCAGTCAAGACTCATCGGCTCCAGCCGAGCCGATGAAGCAGTAGGCTTCAAGCCTTAGACCTCGACTCTGAAGCTGGAGCCGAGGTCTTAGAAGCCTTAGAAGGTTTCCCAGAAGACACAGGAAGGGAACCTTCAGGCTTAATTAAACCCCTCAAAATGAGTTTATTTTTTTCTCCTGCAGGACTCTAGGGCTGAAGCCATGGCATACAGCATAAGAGTCCTGCAGGTGTAAAGGTCCCAGGCAGTACACAAGAAGTGTGACCGTCTGTCAGAGACATTTTCTGACAGCACGAGTCACACTTCTTGAAGCCTGAGACCTTTGTATCCTTGGACATACTCAAGGAACCTGAAGTGTAATCACACACAAAAACACACACACACAGATTACACTGATAGGATTAAAAGGGAATTATTTAAAAACTAAAGGTAAGTTAATAAAAGTCCCTAAGTAAACACACACACACCCTAAGGAACGGGAGGAAGGGCCCGAAGGCCTTAGGGAAGAACTATATGTTCTTTATAAAAGGAGGGGGCTGGAAACTAAGGTAGTAAGGGATAAGTAAGTCCACTACACTAAGGGGGAAGAAAATTACACTAAACTAGTCTAAGTTAAAGAATTTAAACTATTCTAACTTTCACTAACCTGGAGCCGGTAGAAAACACACCTCGATCGCTGTAGCGGCAAACGAGATCTGAGGTAACTCACGCCTAGCATTGTGGGATATAGGGGGAGCCTCGAGCCGGTGGAACCAACTCACGAGCTTTTAGAGTGGCCGAGTCGGAGCCGAGGATCGGCTCCGAACCCATCCAGCAAGAATGAAGGCGAGATAGACAACTTAACATGAGTGGTTAGGAAGTCAAGCACCAGAGGAAGGGGAACTGTGAAGGGGTCTAAACCTTGCCGCTCCGCCCAAATGGAGAACCGTTTCCACTTGCTGCGGTAAACTTTCCTGGTAGATGGTTTATGAGCCGCTACCAGGATGGCCTTAACGGAAGATGAAATACCGGGAGTCCTGATTAGGAGTGGAACTGGAGCAGCCAAGCAGTTAGCTTCAGGTTGTCCAGATTCGGGGTTGATAGATGGACGGGTGAGATATCAGATCCGAATGGGATCTAGAATCCAAGGTGGATTCACTGAGTGAGACCTTAGGAAAGGGAACCAGATCTGTCGAGGCCAGAATGGGGCAATGAGAATCATTCTGCACCCCAACCGAGAGACTTTCTGAAGAACTTGGAGCATCAGAGGCAAAGGTGCGTAAGCGTAAAGACGTCCGGGGGGCCAAGCCTGCACCAGAGCTGCCTCTTGGGGTATCTCCGGGAGGAGGGATTAGAGCGAAAAACTGTCGCACTTGGTGTTTGAGGGAGGCAAAAGATCGCAACAAGGAGTTCCCCACCGTGCGAAGATGCGTTTCGCTACTTGAGCATTGAGAGACCACTCGTAAGGGGAGAGAATGGTGCGACTGAGCTTGTCCGCAAGGATGTTGGACCGACCGAATATGCGTTGATGAGAAAGCGGTTGGTGGAGATTGCCCATTCCCACACTCTCATGGCTTCTCGACAAAGAGGGTAAGACCTGGTTCCCCCCTGTTTGTTGATGTACCAGACGACAGACATGTTGTCCGACTGAATCGCAATAGTTCCCAAGGGAAGAAAGGCCTGTAGTGCTTGCAACGCTAAGAGCACTGCTCTCATCTCTAGAACATTGATATGCAGTAAGGTCTCTGAATCGTTCCACGTGCCTTGGACCGTCCGCCTGCAAATGCCCCCCACCCGAGGCGGGAGGCGTCTGTGGTCACCGTGGCGAGAGGGGGAGAAGCACAAAAGGGGCGGCCCCCGTGGAGATCCTGTGAGTGGAGCCACCACAAGAGGGACCGCTTGCAAGCCTTGCTGATCGCAATGGGATGATGCATAGGAAGAGCAAGATAAGACCACTGAACTAGGAGTGTCCATTGAAGGACCCGCATATTGAACCTGGCGAGAGGTAGAAGAGCTATCGCTGCTGCCATGGACCCTAGAGCCCTCAGGACCAATTCCGCCGGAACTGAGCTGGAGTGGAGGATGGCCCGCACCTGGAGCCGTAGATTCTGAACTCGTGTCTAACCTGGCACCTATAAAATCTATGAATTGCGTAGGGGCAAGGTTGGATTTTTCTGCATTTATTGTGATGCCCAGGCGGGGAGCTAGATGGAGAAAAGAGTCTCGCGCCAATAATAGTAGATGCCTTGTTGGGGCGGTAAGGAGCCAGTTGTCCAGGTATGGGAAGACCTGTACCCCCTGAAGCCTCAGGTGGGCCGCTACCACTGCTAATACTTTGGTGAACACTCTGGGGGCTTTAGTGAGACCAAAGGGAAGGACCCTGAATTGGTAGTGACTGGCTCCCAGCCAGAAGCGAAGAAACCTCCTGGAGCGTCTGTCCATTAGAATGTGGTAGTACGCATCCCTGAGGTCTATAGAGCACATCCAGTGATTTTCTCCCAGAAGGGGGAGAATGGACTGCAAGGTAACCATTCGGAACTTCTCCTTGGGAACTGCCAGGTTTAAGAGTGACAGGTCTAATATTGGTCTTAGGTCCCCTGTCTTTTTTGGCACTAAAAAGAACCTGGAGTAGAACCCTGATCCGATCTGGTCTGGGGGGACGGGCTGGATGGCTCTTTTCTTCAGCAGATGGCCAATTTCTGCCAAAGCGGCCTCCCACTGACCGGGTGGAACATCGGGGAGGGACTTTAATTTTGGGATGTGATGAAATGGAATGAGGTATCCTCTGGATATGATGCGGAGGACCCAGCGGTCTGATGTTATGGACTCCCATGCCGCTAGGTGCTCCGAGAACGCCCCGACTGCCTCCAGAGTGGAGCAGCCGGGCAACCCTTCAGGGCTGCTGCGGGCCGTTCAGAGAAAGGTTCTCTGGACCCGAAGTTCCTGGGAGCCCCTCTGCCCCTGGGCGGCGTCCTCCCTGTCCTCCTCTGCCACGGAAGGACTGGTTGTCCGGAGCGGGTTGGGACTGCTGCGACTTCCGGAACCACATCTTCTTTTGGCCCTTTTGGTTCCTAGAATAGGACCTCTGGGGCACAGAGAAGCGGATTCCGACGGCAGACAGCGTCTTCCCGTCCTTCTCGCTCTGGGTCAAAGTATCGCGAACAGTTTTGCCAAAAAGGGCAGAACCATCGAATGGGGCGTTCGCAAATGACGCCTTGAAGGGCTCCGTGAAATCGCAATGGCGGAGCCAGGCCTGTCGTCTAGTAACGAGGCCTATCCCTGCGGCTCTAGCGGCTCCCTCCGTAGCATGGGACAGTAACCGCATAGAGGAATTAGTCACGGACCTGAGAGTGGCCATACGGGTGGAGTGCAACAGTTTGTCCTCCTCCGACATGGACTCTGGGGGGGGGGGATGCAGCGTATTCCTTGATAAGATCGCGCTGCATCCTGATCACATGTGCCAAGTAGTTGAGCGCCCTCACTGAAAAGGTCGCTGAACTAAACATTCGCTTCCCCAAGCGGTCCATCATCCGAGACTCCTTGCTCGGAGGATGGACTGAGGGACTCTCCTGGGCGAGTTCCCTCTTGGTGGCTGCAGCCGTCAACATGGCATCTACCGGAGGCCCCTTGCTCCAGTGGGCACGGTCTGCCGGTGGACTAAGGATGCGGTCTGGCCTTTTGGGGATTGGCTCCACGGTGTCCGGTTCCTTCCACGCCCTGGTGGTAATTAGGTCCACCAGGGGGTCGGCAGGAGGGGACACCCAAGAGGTAGATGGGCCCGCTTCAAATGCCTCCAAGAACACGAACTCGTCCGAGGAAGACTTGGGGGCAGACCACCCCCCCCCTTATGCGAAGCATTTCCATGATGTCTCCAAAGGAGACATCCTCGGGGGGTGATCTTGGGGAGCCTTCCCCTTCCTCCAAATCCGTGTCTTCTGTGAGAGACTCGGGGGAGTCTATGTACCTCCTTTTACACGTATGCTTGCGAGGTGCATCCTCAGGGGGGCTGTCCGAGGAACCCTCGCAAGCGGTGTCCTGTTCCAATGGAACAACTTGGGGCAATGGAGCGGGCTGTCCCAATGGCCGGATGGTGGAAGCCTGACCCAGTGCAGATGGAGCGCGGGAAGGAGCCGAAGCAAGTGCCAGGGGTCCGGAAACCCTCAACAGGGCCCTCTCCACTACATCAAAAGCCGAGGGGGAGCCGACTTTGACCAAGGGATCCGATAATCGGCTCCCCCTCGGATCCGAAGAGTGGATCGGAGCCGGCCCCGAGGCACTCGGATCCGAGGGGGCAGTGCGCTCCGACACCGACGGCGCCGAAGGAGCACTAATCCCCCCCGGATCCGAAGCTCGGATCCAGGCTCCGAGAGGTCGGATCCGAAGCACTCGAGGGCAGAGTCGGCGCCGACCCACCCCCGGCTCCGAAGCTGCTCGGCTCCAATCGTTCCGAACCCGGGTAGCGGGTCGGAGAAGGAGCTATAGGTTTGAAAAAAGGGGTCGAGCTCCCCCCCAGAGGGGGGGAGGCAGGAGCACTTCCATCTGCATCTGGGCCTGGATGAACCTTCTCATCATCCGGTCCAGATCAGCATCAGATAAACTATATGTAGATCTCGACGAGGCTACCGAGGTAGGCCTTGAGTGCCTCCTCGATAGCCTCGACGGAGATCGGGTCTCCTCCTCCTCAGGTCCCGGTGAGAAGCAGGCCGGAGACCGGAGCCGAGGAGGGGGAGAACTGGTAGACAAGGAGGCCAGAGGAGAAGCCCGCTTGGCAGGCGGGGCCGAAACAGAGGTCTCGGCCCGCCGCTTGTGGTGCTTCTCTCTCCGGTCCTTTTTTCTTGCTTCCCTCTCCTCCAAACCACTAGAGGGAGGTTGAGTCCCAGGTAGAGGAGGGGGAGCAGGAGAGGAGGGAACCAAAGACACGGTACCCCCTGAAGGAGCGGTAGCCGAAGCCGTGTCCGGGGGCAGAAGTCCCGCCAGGACCAGCTTCGACCTCCGCTCCTTCAATGCCCTGGGGTTGAACCCTGCACAAATGGAACATCCAGAAGTGAGGTGTTCAACCCCAAGGCATCGAACAGCAGGAGAAAGCTTATGGCCACACTCGGAGCACTTCGAAAAAAAAGCCTTAGGGGCTTCAGACATACTAAGGTTTTTTTTTTTTTTTTTTTTTTTTTTTAAATAAAAGTGTTAACTAGCCACAAGAAAAAAAAACACAGGCCCAAACACACACTACGCACCAGCGAGGGGAGGGATAAATAAAAGTTATAAAGTTATCAAAAAACTTTAAATTTTAAACTTAAAAGATAGGGAACCTAACACTTCCACACAAAACTGACTAAAAATTTTAGATTTAACTGCTGTAAATATAACAATAAACACTTAGCTGAAGAGCTCTAAAAATCCAGTCTGGTCACCAGCGCGGCAAACTAGATCTGAGGTCATGTAGGGAGAGCAGGGCATTATGGGTGAGGGGAGGAGCTGAGAGCTCGGATCCATAGCTGGAAAACCATGCCGGTTCGGATCCGATATCGGATCCATAACCCACAGGTTGCAGACAAATGAATCTCCTACTTCAGATCCCTTAATGTAACTACAAAACTACTGAAAGCAACAGTGGACAGGAAAAACTCTTGGCAAGAGGAGGAGAAGTAAAAAAAAAAAAGTTATGAACTCACCATAATATTCCATCTGTACTGTGTATTTTCATTCTTCCTCAGCTAATGGGTTTGAATCCGATCCATGAAGCCGACTTGGCTGTTATACTAGCTTATGGCCTCCAACAAACTCTCAATTTCCTTCTCTACCCATAACGCACCACCCCTAACATCTTTCAAATCTTGTTTGCTGCTTGACAGGAAGACTATAATTATACGCTATAACTGGAGTTCAACACAAAGGACATAAGTGTCCTTCAAATGTATCATTCTTCCAGAAGTCAGTCATTAAAAATGGTGGGGGCTGCTGGGTGGGGAGTTGAGGAAGAATGAAAATGGACAACACAGATAGAGTGTTATGGTGAGTACATAACTTCATCTGATGTTGTCAATTTTCATTCATTCCTCAACAAATGAGACCGAGTCCTCAGCTACCTAAAATCCTGAATGGATTCTAAGGAAGGATATTCCTGAGTATGGTTGAGGCAAAGGCTGCTCCTCCCCTCAAGACCAGATCTAGTTTGTAATGAGTGATAAAGGTACAAGGATTTGACCAAGTTGCAGCCTCACATATATATCATCAATAGAAGCTCCAGACTGGAACACTGCAGAATTGCCATAGATCAGGCTGAGTGAGCCTTTAATGGCTTTGATAAGGGGAGATTCAATTTGCTACAGATGAAATGCAATCTGTCAACCACCTAGCTAGAGTTACCTTTGTTACTGATTCGCCCAATTTATTATGTGCAAAGGAAACAAATAGTTGATCTGTCTTTCTAATCACTTTTGTTCTCTGTAGATAGAAACGTAATTTTCTATGAACATCCAGTAAGTGCAGCATATGTTTCCCTTTATTTGTAAATTTTGGAAAGAATACTGGCAAATTAATAGATTGGTTAATGTTGGATTCTGACACCACCTTAGGAAGAAAGGAAGCAATGGTAAGTAATATAACCCTACCCTTATGAAAAACTAAATATGGAGGCTTAGAAGAAAATGCCTGAAGTTCTGAAATTCTTCTAGCGGATGTAATGGCCACTAAAAAGATACTTTTCAAGGTCAAAAGTTTAAAGCTGCCAGTTCAAAGGCAGAATGAATTAAGGCTTGCAGTACCACATTTAAATCTCATGGTGGCATGAGGTCTTTATAAGGGGGTCTTATTAGAGGAGTACCTCTCAAAAAGCCCTTGCATAGTTTAGAGGAAGCCTGTGAAAATCTTTGAAATCTCACATGAAAATTATAGATTGCTGTGAGTCGGATTTTAATAGTTGATGAACTAGCTAAATAAACTCACTAAAAATTCTAGAAGTGACTGAATTGAAACTGAGAAGAAGTCTATCTGATTTTGCTCTGCCCAACAAATGAACCTTTTCCATTTATTCCTGTAGAGTTTCCTAGTAGAAGATTTATGAGAAAATAAAAGTATGGAACGGACAGGGGAAGAGAGCATTGGTTGTCTAACTATTAAAGAAATTGGAGAAACCATGCTGTTAGTTTGAGATTTGAGATATTCAGGTGACTCATGCCTGTTGGGTGAGACAAGAGGTCTGGAACTGGATTCAGAATCCAAGGTGGATATAGCAGATGAGGCCAAAGGAAGGGAAACTAAATCTGTCGAGCCCAGTAAGGTGCAATGAGGATGACTTTGCTCTTCAACTGGGCTGCTTTCTGAAGGAATTTGGGAATTAGGGGAGTCAGAGGATTGGCATACAGAAGATCGGGGGGGGCAATCGTGGAGTAGACTATCTCTCAGTGCTTCCCAAGGTGGGGGGATCAGAGTACAGAAGCTGTTGCACCTGTTTACGGGAGATGCAAAAAGATCACAGCAACGCTGGCCCCACTGACTTAAAATAATTTCCATCACTTTGTTGTTGAGAAAAAAACTTGTGCAGTAGTAAGATGGACCTGCTCAGTTTGTCTGCTATCATGTTGGACTTCCCCGGAATAAGCATTGCTATTAGAAAGAGGTTGGAAGATATCACCCATTGACACACTCTGAAGGCTTCTTGACACAGGGGATATGATCTGTTTCCCCCTTGTTTGTTGATGTATCAAACTACTGACATGTTGTCTGTCTGAACTGCAATTGTCCCAAGAAGGAGAGAGTCTTGGAATGCCTGCAATGCCAAAAGCACTGCTCTCATCTCCAGAACATTGATATGCAAGTTGGTCTCTTCTGAAGACCAAGTGCCTTGAACTGTTTTCCCCCAGGACATGCCCTCCCCCCGCCCAATATAGGAAGCATCCATGGTCACTATGGCCTTGGGCTGAGGAAGGATGAAAGGATAACCTTGTAACACCTGTTGAGACTGCATCCACCAGCAAATGTATTGTTTGCATAACTGAGTAATTCTTATCTTTGCTGACACGGGCTGAGAAAGCACTGATCATTGCCACATCCATTGTAAAATTCTCATGTGGAATATTGTTAAAGGCACTAAGATTATTGCCACTGACATTGATCCTAGGGCTTGCAGAATTAATTGTGCTGAAATTCTAGTACTGCAAATTATTTTCCTGACCTGCATCCTTATCATCTACACTCTTGATAATGGGAGATAAGCTACCATAGATACTGTGTTGAACACTGCTCTTATGCATTCTAATGTTTGGGTTTGCTGTAAGTGAGACTTGCTGTAATAATACTTACCATAACTTTGTATCTGTGTTATTCGTAGTCACCATTCATCAAGTATGGGTCTAGGATCCGACATCAGATCTGAGCCGGCACACTTAGACATCAGCTTAGCTCAAGCTTCTCCCCTCCCATAATGCTCTGCTGCCCTCTAACCCCCTCAGATCAAATTTGCCCTGGAGAAAGAAGACACATAGAGAAGACCTGCCACCATAAAAGGTCCACCGAAGTCCTGCCAATCCCTCAGGAAGGGGGAAGAATGGTGGAATCATGATGAATGATGACTATGGATAACACAGTTACCAAGTTATGGTAAGTACATTACTATTAATCTGATGTTATCCTAGTCACCATTCATCACGTATGGGTCAGAGTCCCCAGCTACCCAACATTCTCGGGTGGCCTCATGGAAGGACATGCCGAAGAACAGTGGAGCCAAAGGAAGCCCTTCCCCTAGAAACTAGGTCAAGTTTGTAATGAGAAGGTATGAGGAGAAGATTAAGTTGCTGCTGCGCAAATGTCATCCAAGGACTGACGAACTGAGAAGGCAGCTGATGTAGCCACTGACCTGGCAGAGTGGGCCCTAACTGGTCCAGACAAAGGAGAACCACAGGAGGAGTATATGTAAGAAATGCACTGAGAAATCCAATGAGAAATGGTAAGTTTTGAGACAGCTTGGCCCTTCCTGTTGACTGAGAAGGCCACAAACATTGATCTGAGAGTTGAAAGAACTTAGATCTGTGCAAATAAAAGTGAAGCTGTCGATGAACATCTACAGTATGCAAAATGTATTCACCCTTACTGGCATAATTAGGAAAAAATACTGGAAGCTGGATAGACTGACTGATGTTAGCTTCAGTTGCCACTTTTGGCATACAGGAAGGATTGGGTCTCAAGGTCACTCTATCTTTATGGAATATCAAATAAGGAGGCTTAATGGTAAGAGTCCACAATGTGGATACTCTTTTCGCTGAAGTTATTGCTATGAAAAAGGCAGTCTTCCAAGAAAGGAATATGAGGTCACAAGATGCCGTAGGCCCAAAAGGGAGTCTAGTTAGAGATTGCAGCACCAGAGCAAGATTCAACGGTGGGGAAGGGTCCTTGACAAAAGGATGCAACAAAAAGACACCTTTCAATAATGCTTTGCAGAGGCGAAAAGAAAAACTAGGTTTGTTACTGAGGTGAAAATTAGAAATTGCTGCCAATTGGACTTTGATCATAGAGAAACTAGTGCCCTCCTGAAAAAGGGAAGTCAGGAAAAGAAGAATGTCAGAAATAGGAGTTGAAAATGGATCCAGATTCTGACCTTTAGCCCAAACAGAGAATCTTTTCCACTTACTACTGAAATTCTCTTGGTAGAAAATTTTTGAGAAGCAAGAATAATGTCCTTCACAGGAGATGCAAGCTTGGACTTGGCAAGAATTAATGGAAGTGGACAAACCAAGTTGTTAGATGGAGGGTCTGCAAATTTGGAAGGGGACAGAGCAATGGATGGGAAATCAGATCTGGCACTGGATCGAACACCCAAGAGGGGTGCTTCAGATGAGAACACAGAAGTGGGAACAACACCTGCTGAGGCCAGAGGTGGGCAATAAGGATTAACTGCATCCTGAGGTGTCTTGCTTTCTGAAGACTTCTCGGAATCACTGGTATGGAGGAAAGGCATAATGGAGACCAAGAGGCCAATCGTGAGTCAGAGCGTCCCTGGGGGACTCCCCCTTGGGGGGATCAGGGCGAAGTAGTTGCTGCATTTGTGGTTGAGAAGGGAAGCAAACAGATCACAGCTCGGTTGGCCCCACTGACGGAAGATCTACTTCACCAATAGCGGGTTCAGGGACCACTCGTGAGGGGTCATAATAGCCCTGTTCAGCTTGACCACCAGCATGCTTAATGCTCCGGGAATGTGCGTTGCAAGGAGAAAGTGCCCCGAGGACGTCACCCATTCCCAAACCCTCATGGCCTTGCGTTAAAGCAGATAAGAATCTGTGGTCCCTTGCTTGTTTATGTACCACACAACAGCCATGTTGTCTGTGTGAACTGCTACTGTCCCTGGATGAAGGCAGTCCTGAAATGCTTACAACGAAAGAAGGTCAGCTCTCATCTCCAGAACATTTATGTTCAGTTTGGTCTCTGACTGGGACCACATCCCTTGGATAGTCTTCCTCTGGAAGTGTCCCCCCCCTCCCCAGGAGGGAAGTGTCCATGGTAAAGACCGGCCCACTAGGAGGTCTGGAGAATGCATCCACCAGGACAAATGTCTTCTGCATATTACGCTCATGTAATACCTGGCCAGCAGAACCAGATAAATGGCTGCTGCCATTGAACCTAGAGCCCTTAGAAGGAGTGATACTGGGGGACGAATCTGCTCCAGAAGAGATTGTACTTGAGACCGGATAAGAAGCACGCGTCAGAGAGGAAGAGCTGCAATCTCCAAGGTAGTGTCCAACTGAGTGCCTATGAACTCCATTTGTTGTGATGGGGTCAGGGAAGACTTGGTCAGATTCACTGTTATCCCCAGTTGATCAAAGAGACAAAGAAGAAAGCATGTGGTCTCCACCAGTTGATGCTGTGTGGGAGCTGTGAAGAGCCAGTTGTCAAGAGAGGGAAACACCTGGAATCCCTGCAGCCTGAGATGAGCTGCCACCACTGCCATACACTTGGTGAACACCTGGGGGGGCTGTGGTGAATCCAAAGGGCAGGGCTCTGAACTGGAAGTGATCGTCTCCAATGTAAAAGCGGAGAAATCGCCTGGACCACCTGTCTATATTGATATGGTAGTATGAGTCTTGGAGATCCACACAGCACATCCAGTCATTCTTTTGCAGAAGGGCACAATGGACTGTACAGTGACCATCCAAAACTTCAACTTCTTGACTGAGAGATTTAACTGACTGAGGTGCAGAACTGGACACAGGTCCCCTGTTTTCTTGGGTACTAAAAAGAAGCAGGAGTAAGATCCGGATCCTCTCTGTCCTGTGGGGACCCTCTGGATGGCTCTTTTTAGAATGAGGTTGGTCACCTCTAGATGGGCTAACTCTCTCTGACCCGGTGGCACGTCGCGAAGGGTTCTTCGTTTTGGTGGGGGGTCGGAAAGGGGAATGGAGTAGACCCTGGATATAATTTTTAGCACCCATAAATCTGTTGTGATGCTTGCCCAGGCTGAAGATGCAAAGATAAACAGCCCCCCAACTGCCTCCAGGAAGAAACAGTTGGGCAGCGCCTCAGAAGCGCTGAAAGGGCTTCTCAGAAAAAGGTTCCCTGGAGCCCTGGTTTTGCGGGTCTCCTGTGCCCCTAAGCCCTGGTTTTGTGGGCCTCCTGTACCCCTAGGGCGGTGCTGACCTTTGAAACCTCTCCCCCATTCCCTGGAAGAGGAATCTTCTTGAGCTTTCTGAAAGGAAGACTGCAACTTACAGAACCAAATCTTCTTACTCCCCTGTTGGGTCTTGGAAAAGGCCCTTTGGGGGGTATAGAACTTGATCCCTATGCTCAACAGTGTCTTCCCTTCTGGCTCACTGCGGGTTCCATAGAAGGTTGAACCATCAAATGGAGCATTGGTGAATGATGCCTTAAAGGCCTCTGCAAACCCACATAAGCAAAGTCAGCCATGGCACCTGATGGCAATGCCTGTGCCAACCACCCGTGAGGTACCCTCGGCAGTGCTGGATCAACATCATGGATAAATTAGCTATGGTCGTGACAGTGGCCAGCTTGGAAGAAACGGTCTTAAAGTCCTCTGCAGGCATGGCCTCCAAGTGGGAATTGATAAGTGCCTTTATCAAATCCCTCTGAAGACGGGTGAAATGTGTCAGGTAGTTTAAGGCTTGCACGCTGAATGAGGCTGATGCAAACACCTGCTTCCTGAATCTGTCAGTCACTCTTGACTCTCGACTGGGAGGATGGACAGATGAATTCTGTTCTGCCAGCTCTTTCTTGGTGGTGGCAGCTACCACAATCGCAGCAACCGGGATTGCCTTGGACCTGAAATCCTTCTCAGAAGGGGGACTCAAAAACTTTTCCACTCTCTTTGGCACTAGCTCCACTGCATCAAGTTCCTTCCAAGCCCTGCTGGCAATGAGAATGATTAAGGGATCAGCAGCGGGAGACACCCAAGGGGTAGTTGGGCCCTTACTGAAAGCCTACAGAAACACGTCTTCCTCTGAGGACGGTGGTTGGGCAGACCAACCGTCCTTGGCTGTAAGAATCTCCAGAATGTCCCCGAAAGAGATGTCATCGGGCAGTTATCTTGGGGACCTGTCCCCTTCATCGATGTCCATGTCCTCTGTGAGATACTCCATCCTGGAGTTGAGATGTCTACTATTACATGTCCTCTTCCAAAGAACTTCCTCCATGGGTGGCTCAGGAGAAGATTCGGAAGAGGTAGGGATCCAGATAGGGGTAACTCCCTCACTGGAGGCTGTGTCAAACAGGCTGACCAGGAGCAGGATGAAAGGGTCCTCTCAAAATCTAAGGCTGGGATAGAGCCTGGTGAGCAGGGGAGGCTACTCTGGTAGCAGAGAATAAGAAGTTATGTACCTACCATAACGTTCCATGTTAGTTGTCTTCTTCTCGTCTTCTTTCTTGCTGGATGGGTTCGGAGCCGATCCTCGGCTCCAACTCGGCCTATACTACAGCTCGAGAGCTATTTCTACCGACTTGAAGCAGCCCTATATCCCACAACACCATGCACTAACTCCCCAGATCTCGTTGACAGCTAACACATAGTATAGTTTTATTGTTACCAAAAAATAAGCCATTATATAAAAATATGGTCTTCCTGCTGGTAATACTCATGATACGGATAACCCTGAATAACTATGTATCATGAAAGAGAAGGACTCAGAGACCTCCAAGTCTGTCCAGGCTAGGGGGCAGGGGGGAGGGACACAAGAAAGAAGGCGAGAAGAAGACAACTAACATAGAACGTTATGGTAGGTACATAACTTCTTAATGTTAAGTTGTCATTCTCGCCTTCATTCCTGCTGGATGGGACAGCGTCCCTAGCACCTTGGTCCTGGGTGGCTCAACGGAACAGACTCCCGAGTACGGTGGAACCAAAGTCAGCTCTATTTCTGGAGGCTATATGAAGTCTGTAATGGGTAATAAAAGTATGTTGAGAAACCCATGTAGCTGCTGCACAAATGACATCTAATGGTAACCTTGCTTGAAAGGCTGTTGAGGTTGATAGTGCCCTGGTTGAATGAGCTTTAGGTCTTGAAGGAAGTTGTTTGTGTCTCAACTCGTAGACAAAGGTAATGATGGATGCTAACCATCTGGAAAGAGTTACCTTTGATACTGGAAGTCCTTTCTTTCCTTCAGCATAAGAGAGGAAGAGCTGTTCTGACTTTCTGAATTGTTTTGTCCTGTCTAGATAATACCTCAGTTGACGATGAACATCCAAGGAATGTAGTTTCTGTTCAGCCCTATTTGAATAATTTGGGAAAAAAACAGGCAAGTCAATAGCGTGGTTCAGATTTGATTCAGAGGAAACTTTTGGTAGGAAGGAAGGATTCGTTCTGAGAGCTACACTGTCTTTATGAAAAAACAAATAAGGGGGACGGTCAGACACGGCCTGAAGTTCCGACACCCTTCTGGCAGATGTTATAGCCACCAAAAACAGAGTTTTCCAAGAGAGAAGCTTGAGGAAACAAGAAGCTGCAGGCTCAAAGGGAGGGAGAATTAATGAAGTTAACACTAAATTTAGATCCCATTGTGGAGGACGATCCTTAATGGGAGGTCTGAGCAAGAAGATGCCCTTGAGGAAAGCTTTACAGAGTTTATATGACATAATATTGGTTTCCGAGAGCCCTACATGAAAATTGGCAATGGCCGCTAGTTGTACTCTGATAGTGGCCGACGACGACCCTGAATGAAAAAGCTCTGCCAGAAAATCTAGAACTTTATGAATTGGTGCATTAAAAGGATCTAAGGACCTAGTTTCTCCCCAGAACAAAAAATGCTTCCATTTACTCGCATAGGTCTTCCTAGTATTGGACTTATGGGAGGCAAGAATGATATCACGGACAGGAAGAGAAATAAGGGAAGCCTGGCTATGGTTGGAAGTGGAGCAAACAAGCTGTGAGGTTGAGGGACTGAAGAGACTGGTGCAGCTTGCCCGTCAGATGGGTCAAAAGGTCTGGAAATGGTTCCAGATGCCAGGGCTGTTCCAGTAGATGACGGTGCAGGAACGGAAACCATACTTGTCGAGGCCGGTACGGAGCAATGAGGATAATTTTGGATCTCAATGCGGTTGCTTTCTGAATTAACTGCGGAATCAACGGAAAGGGGGGAAAAGCGTATAGAAGACCCCCGAGGCCAATCGTGGACAAGAGCGTCTCTGGGGGGATGGCCTGGTAGAGAGAAGAGTGTGAAGAAGTCGAGGCACTTGCTGTTTTGAGGTGTTGCGAAAAGGTCGCAGCAAGGCTGGCCCCACTTCTGGAAAATTCTCTCTGCTACCGCTTGATTTAGAGACCACTCGTGAGGCATGAGAATTGTTCTGCTCAGTCTGTCCGCTATGACGTTGGACCTCCCGGGGATGTGCGTTGCTATCAAAAACTGCTGAGAGGAGATCGCCCACTGCCAAAGTCTGAGTGCTTCTCGACATAGGGGGTAGGACTTTGTTCCGCCCTGCTTGTTTACGTACCACACTACAGACATATTGTCCGTTTGAACTGCTATAGTCCCCGTGGGAAGAGAGTCCTGAAGGGCTTGCAACGATAAAAGCACTGCTCTCATCTCCAGGACATTAATGTGCAGGTGGCATTCTAACTGTTGCCATGTGCCCTGGACAATCCTGCCCTGACAGTGCCCCCCCCCACCCGATCAGGGAGGCATCCGTTGTCACCGTGGAACTGGAGGGGGAAGAACAAAGGGTCTGCCCTGAAGAAGTTGAGGGGAGGCCATCGACCAGGAGAGGTGTTTTTTGCAAGTTGGGGTTATCAAAATGTTGTGAGACATTGGGAGCCGTTGGAAGGACCACTGAGAAAAAAGCATCCACTGGAGAATTCTCATGTGGAAGCGGGCTAAGGAAAGAAGGAGAATCGCCGCTGCCATGAGGCCTAATGTTTTCAGTACTAACTTGACTTGAATTCTGTTGGACTGAAACAGAAACTGAACATTCTGCCGTATGTCTGTCACTCTCTGAGGTGGTAATGTTGCAGACATTTCTGTGGTGTTTAACACGGCACCTATGAAGTTTATACATTGACAAGGAGACAAGGAGGATTTTGCGAAATTTATGAAAATACCTAGTTTGTTGCAAATGCAAATGGTGCAATCCCTGGCTATGATAAGATGCTGCTTGGTGGTAGCGGTAATGAGCCAGTCGTCTAAATATGGAAACACCTGGAATCCTTTTTGTCTCAGGTGAGCCGTGACCACTGCCAAACATTTGGTGAACTCCCGGGGGGCTGTGGTGAGACCAATGGGCAGGGCTCTGAATTGGTAATTACTGGCTCCCAGCCGGAAGCTGAGAAACCTCCTGGAGCGCCTGTGTATCTTTACATGATAGTACGCGTCCTGAAGGTCTAACGAGCACATCCAGTTGTCTCTGCCCAAGAAGGGCAGAATGGACTGCAGCGTTACCATCCGAAATTTTGTCTTCTGCACAGACTTGTTCAGTCTGTTGAGGTCCAAAATGGGTCTCCAGTCTCCTGTCTTTTTTGGTACCAAAAAGAACCTGGAGTAAATTCCGGATCCTAGCTGGTCTGCTGGGACTGCCTGGATGACTCTTTTTTCTAACAGCTTTTTTATCTCTAGCTGTGCCTGACCCCTTTGTGCGGGTGGTACGTCTGGGAGGGGTCTCGGCGATTGGATTGGAGGGGAAAATGAAGGGGATTTTGTAACCCTTGGATATGATCGACTGTACCCATTTGTCTTGAGAGAGGGATTGCCAGGCTTCCGGGTACAGAGATAATCTTCCCCCGACTGCCTCCGAAGGTAGACAGTCGGGCAGCTTCTCAGGGATGCTGAAAGGATTGGTCAGGGAAGGATTCCCTGGAACCCTGGTTCTGTGGACCCCCTCTGCCCCTGGAGCGGCGTCTATTATTGTTCCCCCCTCTGCCTCTGGGGGGAAGTTCACCACGTGCGGCAGGCGCGATTCCCCATGGTTTGCGTAACCACATCTTTCCACCCTTCTGACCTTTAGGGTATGATCTAGATGGTGTGGAAAAGTGGACTCCCACGGCAGACAGAGTCTTACCATCTTGCTCGCACCTGGTGAGGGTAGTCTTCACTTGAGGTCCAAACAACTCTGAACCATCAAAGGGGGTGTTGGTGAAGGACGCCTTGAAGGGATCAGCAAAATTACAGAGTCGCATCCAGGCGTGACGTTTCAATGCAACACCTGTGCCTGCGGCCCTATTCGCTCCATCGGCTGCATAAGAGATAAGCCGCATTGAGAAGTTGGCAATGGAATTCAGGGTAGCCAGCTGGGAGATAATCTTGTCCTGATACCCCGCAGCAGAAGGATCCTGTATGGTTTCACCCAGTTCTTTGAGCAAATCTCTCTGAAGGTGGGTGAAATGACATAAATAGTTCAGCGACCGCATGGCAAAGGTCACTGAAGCAAATGTCCACTTACCGTACCTGTCCATAGTCCTGGAGTCTTTATTAGGAGGATGAACAGGTACAGAAGGATCAGCTAATTCCTTCTTAGTGGCGGCTGCTACCACCATAGCATCTACCAAGACACCTTTGGTCAGAAATGGTTTGTCTACCGGAGCAGAAATAAATTTAGAAGGCCTCCTAGGGGTAGGTTCCATCAAGTCAGGAGCTGCCCACGCCTTTCTGGCCACTACTTCCATCAGTGGGTCGAAAGGAGGGGACACCCAGGAGGTGGAAGGGCGAGACCCAAAAGCGTCAAGGTAAACCGACTCGTCCTCGGAGGGTTTGAGGTGGACCAATTCCCCCTCTGTTTCAGGATCTCTAGGATGTCTGAAAAGGAGACATCCTCAGAAGGGGATCTCGGGGAACCCTCCAACTCATCCAAGTCAGTGTCCGAACTGAGAGACTCGGGGGAGTCCACGTGCTTCCTCTTGCACTTTCTTTTCCTAGGGGGTTCCCCTGAAACTTCAGGGGAGGCCTCGGACGAGGAAGAGACACCCAAAGTGGGTACCCTGCGCTTTGGGTCTCTGCTATCAATTGCAAGAGGATGACCAGAGACCGTAACAGGCACTGCAGAGGGAGGAGCTGAAGGAACCAACCTTGGAGTGGACACCGGGTCCAGCACGCTCCTCATCACCTCAAAGGCTCCCCTATCAGGCACCGAAGACAGCCCTGACTCCGAGGATACCAGGACCGCTCCCGGTGCGGACAGAGAAGGCTCCGAGAATGATGTCGGGGCCGAACTAACCAGAACCGACGCTCCAAGTGGGAGAACGGGGTCGGACAAGGGTCCGATGCCACTCGCCCCCTCGGAGCCGATGATGGAGTCCCGGCGCCCGGACCTCTCCACGGACAGCACCATTGAAGAGGTCAGAGGCAACGACGCCGGGGCTGAAGGTGGTAGTATCGGCTCTGACGTCGGCAAGGTCCCAGTTCCGACAAACTCCGGCTCCGAGCTCAACTGAAAAGTCGGAGGAGGAATCGAAAGTGGCACCAAGGGAGCCACAGTCTGGTGAGATGGGCTTTGAATTATTTGGACCAGTGCCTGGGACTTGAGGAGTCTACTGACCACCCTCTCAATGTCATGGTTGGACAACCTGGAAGACCTGGAAGAATGAGTCCTATGACTCTGCTCCGACAGTAAGGGCGATCCTGGAGCCGATCGAACGGACACTACTGAGGGCGATCTAGAGCGCTTGCGCGCTGTCGGCTCCAAAACGGGTTTCGGAGTGGGCAAAGTCTTGCTCGCATCGGATCCGACCGGAGCCGATGTCGGAGCACTTTCGGTTCTGCCAGCCGTCAACTCAGAAGCTGGAGCTGAGGGTTTGGCGGGCTTGGGTGACTTCCCCGAGCCAGACTTAGACGGGGAGTCATCGGGCTTCAATAAGCCCCTCAAAATTAACTTATTACGGCGCTCCTGCAGGACTCTTGAACTAAATCCGTGACAAACGGAACAAGAGTTCTGCAGGTGCAAGGGTCCTAAACAATAAACACAAGAAATGTGACCGTCTGTCAGAGGCATCTTCTGACAGCACGAGTCACACTTCTTGAATCCCGAAATCTTAGTGTCTTTAGACATTATGGTGGACACTAAGAGTCAACACAGTCAGCACTCACAACTTACACTCAAACTCTAACACAAGGGGAGAAGTTAAAGGGCTGACTAAAAAAGCAATCACACACACACTAAAAAGGGGAACTATAGAAAAAACTATAGAAGAGCTAAGGCCCGAAGGCCCGTCTATAAGTTTGACTAAAAAGGGGGGGAAGGGCTTAACAAAAATTTAGCTAAGAAGATTTAAGGATTAGGTAATACAGTGGGGAATATTATTAGATAGGGAAAATCTAACCTTTTACCTAAAAAACTACACAAAAAGTTCTTAACTGACCTGAGCCGGTAAAAACGCAACCTCGCAGCGAAGCGGCAAACGAGATCTGGGGAGTTAGCGCATGGTATTGTGGGATATAGGGCTGCCTCGAGCCGGTAAAAATAGCTCTTGAGCTATACTATAGGCCGAGTCGGAGCCGAGGATCGGCTCCGAACCCATCCAGCAAGAATGAAGGCGAGAATGACAACTTAACATCAATCTTTCCACTAACCGGAATACAGAAGGACTAGATGAAACCTGCTCTCCCTCCCCCACAAACAACACCACAAAGAAGGAAAGAGAAGACCGTGCCAGGATCTTCAATGCTTTGGAGAAGGCTGGACCAGAACTATCAAGCGCTGAAGCACCGAGAGGCAGAGAACAGTCTGAAAAACCTTGACCTGAATCCACCCCATGGACTCCAGGCTGACAACCCGGACTGGTGGCCCCGCCTTCCCTGAGGGATGCAGAGCAGAACTAGCCACAGACTCTGATGGGGTAGGGACAAAGGGAGTCCCCGAGACCTCCCAATGCCTCCATGCCTCACACAGGCTCCCCTAAGTCCAATCCTGGAGAGGTCGGATGTGGAGAAAAGAATCAGGGAGTAGGCGAAGGTCCCCCTGTCCTGTGGGCTGGGGAAGTCAAAAGCTCCATCTCCATTTGAGCTTTCAAAAAGGACCTCATCATCCTGTCCATATCGGAAGGGAGGATGCTCCTGGAGAATTGGGAGGAAACACAGGACCCTGCTGGAGACCCATGTTGGGACCACGATGGGCCTTCTCCGATGGTCTGGGAAACAATTCCCACACAGAGGGGTAAACAAATGAACCCCTCTCGGAGGATCTGACGGAAGGTCTTCATCAACAACAGGATCCGACATGGGTCTCAGATCCGACCATATCGGACCCAAAGAAACAGAAGGAGCTGAGGGAAGATCTCTCAAATCCCTCGAATCCAATAGGATCGGACCCGTGACAGGTCTGCTCCAGCCTGGATCCGAAGGCCTCAATCTGGAGGCCTTGAATCCGGGAGTTGACTCCGAGACCCTCGGATCTGAAGACCTAGGACCAGAGACCTTGGATCCAGTGGTCAACTCTCTGGAGGGCTTCGGATCTGAGATCCCAGGATCTGACCCCACTAAGGCTGGAGTCAGATCTGGAGACCTGGGAACCGACAGCCTAGGTTTCTTGAAAAATTCAAAACCTTAAAACAACAAACTTGAAAAACTCAAAACCTCAGCCTAGGTTTCTTACTGGAGACCTCCCCAGAAGAGAAGGAAGAGGCAACTTTTCTCTTATGCTCAGAGGGGCCTTGCTTGGTCGAGGACTCCTTGACCAAGGGACCCCCCTGAGCCATCCCTCTGAGTAGAAGCTTGTTTCTTTGCTTGACCAGGACCCTGGGGTTAAATGCGGCACAAATGCCACATTCAGCCTCCAGGTGGCCAGTGCCAAGGCAATAGAGGCACTCTTCGTTGGAATTGGAGATGGACATTTTCCGCCTGCATGAGGAGCACTTCTTAAACCCTGATGGCTTGTCAGACATCCCAATCATGGCAACAGAAACCAAATTCAATCCGAAAGACACTAGCAATGGGTCAAGTACCAAAAATCTGTACACACACAAAAGTACACAGACCAAGAGCTAACTACACCAACCCCCTAAAAAAGCAAACACTGAGGAGGAAAAGCTTACACAAAACTACAACTAAAAGAGTGCCAAACGAGACACAAAACGGGAGGGGTAGAACATGATGGTAAATGCAGAAAACCTAGAAACACTAAACAAATTCAAGACTAAAGTCAGTCAGAAAATGCTAAAGGAGAGAGAGAGAAAGAAAGAAACCCCAAAGAAAACTAGCCTACTTCTCTTCACTGTAGGAGCTGAGCAATCTGCATCTGTCTTCAAGAGCAGTAAACGAGATCTGAGAGGTTAGAAGGCATTATTGGAGGGGAGGAGCTTGAGCTAAGCTGTTGTCTGAGTGTGCCGGCTCGGTTCTGATGTCAGATCCTAGACCCATACGCAATGAATGGTGACTAGGATACCATCAGATTTTATGGTTATTCTGAGATGTGAACAAGTCTGTAGCACCTGATCTTGTGTTTCTATCAGTTGATGCCTGGTCAGGGAGGTAATGAGCCAGTCATCTAAATATGGAAACACCCAGAATCCTTGCAGTCGTAAGTGAGCTGCTACTGCTGCTATACACTTGGTGAACACCCTGGGGGTTCTGGTGAGGCCAAAGGGCAGTGTCTGAATTGACAGCAACTGGCTCCCAGCCGGATGTGTAAGTACCTTCTGGATCATCTGTTCATCTTTATCTGATAATACGCATCCTGAAGATCTATCAAGCACATCCAGCCATCCTTGCCTAGAAAGGGCAGAATGGACTGAACTGTGACCATCTGGAACTTTGTGTGCTGAACTGACTTACTCAAAGTGCTGAGATCCAAAACTGGGCTCCAATCCCATGTTTTCTTTGGCACTAAAAAGAAACTTGAGTAAGTTCCAGATTCTATTTGGTTTGATGGGACCTCTTGGATGACTCTTTTTTTTTCTAGCAGCTTTTGGATTTCTAGTGCTGCTGCTTTCCTCTGACTGGATAGGAAATCGGGAAATTTTCTTGAGAATGGTGGCAGTAGTAGACCCGTAATGAGCGGAGTACCCCAAGGACTGGTCTTAGGGCCTTTACTGTTTGGTATATACTTTTCTGAGGTGCAAGTCAAAACTAGTGGTCTGTTGCTGACCAAGTTTGCAGACGACTGCAAGCTGGGCGCTGTCTTAAATTCCCCTAGTGATGTGAACATCCTCCAAGAGGGGAATGGGGAAAATGGTGTCCACACTGATTATCAGATTAATAACAATGTACTAAGCACGCAATATGTCATGAGCGACCTGGGCATACAGGTTGATAGCAACCTGACTTTTGACCACCGCACTGCCTCCATTGTATGGAAGGCTTTCTACATGGCCCACCTCATAAGTAAGGGTATTTCATCCAGGAACAAGGAGGTCATAACATCTCTGTACTCCTCCCTTATCAGCCTCATTTTCTAGTACAATGCCCCCTTTGGCATGTACCTTGCCAAGCACATGCAGCAGCTGGAGAGACCACAGAGGTTCCTGACCAGGAAAATCCAGGGTCTCAAACACTTATCCTATACAGATAGGCTAAAAGCCCTGTCCCTCTACTCAGTCTCGTACAGACTGCTCAGAGGTGACCTGTGTCTTGCATACAAGGCCATCTCATACCCAGCCTTGATGGAGTTGCTGCATATCCATAAGTCAAACTCCACTCTCACAACCCACATGCAAAGACTCAACCTGGTCTGTGACATTAACAGAACTTGTTGATGGTATAGATTTGTGTCCCAAAGACTCCTCTATCTGTGGAATAGACTCCCCTCTCCATGTCAAACAGAGTACCTCACTAGCCCTCTTTAAGAGGAACCTGGACAACTGGATGGGAAACAGAAAATACACCACTGGGATCCCACCTGTCTCCCTGCTGGATGGGGGAAACAGGTGCTAACTTGGTGGAAACATGGGCAAATTTCTTGGCTAGGCTTATAAGGGCCTCCAGGCCATTAGCCTAGTATCATTCTATGAACCTACAAAATGGAATTATATAAAGTCTGAAAATAATTCTCTGCACCAAACTGTATTTTTGTTATATCTAGCCATGCTCTCTGATGCAGAGATAAGCAACCACTGACTCCCACCAAAGGTAGGCAGTCAGGCCTCCACTCAGGAGCTGTGAAAGGGTCTGTCGAGAAAAAACAGATATGCTGATCTCCTCTGCCATGGGGGCATTGCTTTCCATTATAGCTTCCCCCTCTGCTTCTGATGGAGCTATCTCTATGTGTGTCCTGGAAAGGACCCTGTGGCTTTCTGAACCACTTTTTTCAACCTCCCCATTGATTCCTGCAAAACGTCCTTTGAGGGGTCAAAAAACGCATGCCCACTGCAGAGAGGGTCTTTCCATCTTTCTCACACCTGGAGAGTGTATCTTTCACTATGGGGCCAAACAAAGAAGTGTCATCAAAGGAAGCACTGATGAATAAGGACTTGAAGGGATCTGCAAAATCACACAGATGCATCCACGATTGCATCCTGATGGAAATATCTGACCCTGCAGCCCTTGAGACACCTTCTGCAGCACGCGAGATAAGCCTCATGGGCGAATTAGATATAGCTTCAGCTTGTAGAGTACCCAATTGAGAGACCATTGATGATTGAGCCTCAGCAGTTTTGGTTCCAGAAAAAAATGTTGATAGCTCCTTAATCAAATCTCTTTGAAGCTCCATAAAATGTGCCAGATAGTTCAGCGATCTGAGTGCAAAAGTCACTGAAGCATAAACATTCTTCCCAAACCTATCAATCACCCTAGACTCTCTATTAGGAGGATAGACAGTGGAACTCTGTTCCACGAGTTCCTTTTTTTTAGCTGCCACCATGATCATGGCATCTACTGGCACCCCTTTACTCCAATGTTCCCTGCCTACTGGTGGAGCCAGAATCTGGTCTGGTCTCTTGGAGACTGGCTCAATCGTATCAAGTTCCTTCCATGCCCGCCTAGAGATGAAATCAATGAGCTCACTGGTAGGCGGAGTAGCCCAGGAGGCAGATGGGCCAGTTCCAATGGCTTCCAGAAATACTGATTCCTTCAGGGAGGGGACCTGGGAAGATCAGCCACCTTTCTGCTTAAGGATCTCAAGAATGTCTCCAAATTAGATGTTATCGGATGGTGATTTTGGAGAGTCTTCAAATTAGATGTTATCGGATGGTGATTTTTGGAGACCTCTCTCCTTCACTGAAATTAGTATCCTCAGTGACTGTCTCCTGAGGCGAGTCCAAGTGTCTTTTTTTGCACTTTCTCTTCCAAGGGGCTTCCTCGGTGGGGTGATCTTGTGAAGTATTAGTATACCATGCTGGGTAGTCTGAAAGCTTTGAGCTGTCTGTCTTTGTGGGTTAGAATAATCAGGTTCATGCTGCAAAGCCATCTGAAAAGTAGACGGTGGATCTGAGGGGGGAGGACCCATATGACCTGCCAGAGAAGTGAACATTCTCTTCACAATCTCAAAGGCAACAGAGCAGAGAAAGCAAGCTTCTGGCTGCCACCTCCCTCTACTCCAAAAACAATCCACCCAAGGCAGAAGTTGGAGCCAAGCTGTCCATTGCTGAAGCTCCAAGAGGAAGAGATGGCTCCAAAAACCTCAAGAGTTCACTCCAACCTTCCAGATCTGTCAGGGATGCTGAGGCTCTGAGAGACATCCTGCTCTGAGAATATCAGAGCCAGTGCACTCAGAGCAGTATTCGGATCCAAAGACGGTGCTCTCTTCGGATCCGAACCAAACCAACCTAGAACACTCAGATCTGAGGACTCTAAAACAACAGGTTGGATTAGAGAAGGAGCTGTAATGGGTGGAGTAGTAGATGATCGGACTTTCTGACGTGAAAAGATAGGAACAGTAAGAACTCCCATCTGAATTTGCTCGATGAAGAATTTCCTCATTATCCTCTCCACATCTGCTTCTGTGAGACTCCTGAAGGAACGAGAAGATACAAAGGATGGCAATTCAGAGTGCCTCTATAGAAAGGGAGAAGGCGCTCTGGATGGGACTGGATCCAGACTAGGAGAATAAGTTGTCCTTGGTAAAGGTTTTGTATCCGAGGGTATGTGATCCGAAAGAAGCTTGATCGGATCTGATGAGGGTCGGACTGTAAGTAATTTTGGATCCAATTTCTCTTTCTACTTTTTAGGTTCTGATGAAGAAGAAGCTGGAGAATCAGGAAGTTTAGACCTTTTTCGTAGGTCTCTTGATTTGTTTTTATGGGATTAAACCCCCAGTAATGACTTCAGATAAGGAAGTTGTGAGCAAGCCTTTTAAAATCAATGTATTCTTCCTGTCAGCCAGTGCTTGGGTGTTGAAGTGAGCCAGACTCAAGCAATATACACAAAGATTGTGGGCATCTGAATAAGGCAACTTATCCCCACATTTCTTACACTTTTAAAATCCTGTAGGCCCTTTTTCAGACATTTTTAAAGAAAAAGTTATCATAATAACAGAAGTAATAAACTAAACTTTTTTTAACCAGAAAATGGGGAAAAGTTAAATACCAACGATGGTATTGAAAAACTACAATAAACTTGTAGATAAGAAAAAATATCAACTGTGGTAAGGAAAGAGGAATACACTAAGTGTAAAAGAGGGTAGGAAATAAGAAGTTATGTACCTACCATAACGTTCCATGTTAGTTGTCTTCTTCTCGCCTTCTTTCTTGCTGGATGGGTTCGGAGCCGATCCTCGGCTTCGACTCGGCCTTATACTAAAGCTCGAGAGCTATTTACCGGCTCGAGGCCCTCCCCCTATCCCACAATGCTAGGCGTCAGATACCCAGATCTCGTTTGGTATAGCTAACACCATGGAGACACCCTGTCCCTACTATAAAGTTAACCTACAGTGGTAAGAACTGAGGAGGACATAACTTAGAAAATAGTCAAGCAGAGGAATAAGGCCTCAGAAGGATTCATCTCGGTCTGTCCAGGCTAGGGGGATGGCGGGTGGGACGCAAGAAAGAAGGCCAGAAGAAGACAACTAACATGGAACGTTATGGTAGGTACATAACTTCTTAATGTTAAGTTGTCAATCTCGCCTTCATTCTTGCTGGATGGGACAGCGTCCCTAGCACCTAAGCCCTGGGTGGCTCATCGGAACAGACTCTTGAGCACAGTGGAACCAAACTCAGCCCGACTCCTGGAGGTCATATCCAACCTGTTATGAGAAATAAAGGTATGAGGAGTGGCCCATGTGGCTGCAGCACAAATAGATTCCATTGGAAGTCTTGCTTGAAAAGCTACTGACGTAGCTAACGCTCTGGTGGAATGTGCTTTTGGTTTTGTAGGGAGTTCTTTATGTCTTAGTTGGTAAATGAAGGAAATGATAGAGGCCAACCATCTAGATAAAGATACTTTAGACACTGGCAGGCCCTGCTTGCCCTCAGCATAGGACAGGAAGAGTTGGTCCGACTTCCTAGTTTGTTTTGTCCTATCTAAATAGAAATGTAATTGCCTGTGAACATCCAAATAATGCAGCTTTTGTTCAGCTCTGTTTGAATAGTTAGGAAAAAGATAGGAAGATCAATGGCCTGATTCAGGTTAGTCTCAGAAGGAATCCTGGGTAAAAAGGAGGGATTAGTTCTGAGTGAAACTCTATCTTTGTGAAAAACAAGATAGGGAGGACGAATACAGAGGGCCTGAAGTTCCGATACTCTTCTAGCTAAGGTGATAGCTACTAAGAAGAGAGTCTTCCAGGAGAGCAATTTTAAGGAACAGGTGGCCGCAGGTTCAAAAGGAGGGAGAATCAGGGAAGTTAATATCAGATTCAAATCCTACGGAGACGGGGAATCTTTAACCGGAGGCCTCAGCAAAACAGTCCCTTTAAGAAAGGCTTTACAAAGTTTATGGGACATGATGCTGGTCTCTGACAGGCCAGCGTGAAAATTAGCGATAGCAGCCAATTGGACTCTAATGGTGGCAGAAGAGGAGCCTGCTTGAAAAAGCTCTGCCAAAAAATCCAGAACACTGTGGACAGGGGCTGTAAAAGGATCTATATTTCTGGCCTCTGCCCAGAAGGAGAAATGTCTCCACTTACTAGCATAGGTTTTACTGGTAGTAGATTTGTGTGAAGAAAGGATGATTTCATGCACTGGCTGAGAAATATGCGGAAGTCTGGCTAGGGTTGGAAGTGGAGCAACCAAGCTGTGAGGTTGAAAGATTGAAGGGATTGGTGCAGCCCGCCCGACTGATGGACTAACAGGTCTGGCACTGGGTCCAGACTCCAGGGCTGCTCCAGTAGGTGACGATGCAGGAATGGGAACCAAATCTGTCAAAGCCAGTAAGGGGCAATGAGGATCATCCTGGAACCCAAAACGGTCGCTTTCTGAATCAGTTTGGGAATTAAGGGAAAAGGCGGAAATGCATATAGGAGACCCCGGAGCCAATCGTGTACTAGAGCGTCTCTGGGGGAATGGCCGGGGAGGGGAAAGAGAGTGAAGAAGTCTTTGCACTTGCTGTTGAGAGGGGTTGCAAAAAGGTCGCAGCAAGGTTGACCCCATCTGCGGAAAATCTTGCCCGCTACTAACTGATTGAGAGACCACTCATGAGGCATGAGAATGGCTCTGCTTAGCCTGTCTGCTATGACATTGGACTTCCCGGGGATGTGCGTTGCTATCAGAAACCGTTGGGAAGAGATTGCCCACTGCCAGAATCTGAGTGCTTCTTGACATACGGGATAGGATCTGGTTCCGCCCTGCTTGTTGATGTACCACACTACAGACATATTGTCCGTCTGAACTGCAATAGTCCCGGTAGGTAGAGAGTCCTGAAGAGCTTGCAACGCTAAAAGTACCGCTCTCATCTCCAAGACATTTATGTGCAGGTGGTATTCTAGGGGTTGCCAAGAGCCCTGGACAGTCCTGCCGTGAAAATGCCCCCCCCCCCACCCGATCAGGGAGGCATCCGTGGTCACTGTGGCAACAGGAGGAGGAAGAACAAACGGTCTGCCCTGGAGAACAAGAGGGGAGACCATCCACCAAGCCAGGTGGTCTTTGCATGTTTGAGTGATTATTATCCTGTGGGACATTGGAAGTTGTTGAAAGGGCCATTGGGTAAACAGCATCCACTGGAGGATCCGCATGTGAAAACGAGCCAGGGGGACTAAAATGATCGCTGCTGCCATGAGACCCAATGTCTTTAGTACAAATCTGGCCTGAATCGTCTTGCACTGTAGTAGGAACTGTACATGTCAGCAAATGTCTGATACTCTGTCTGGAGGAAGTTTTGCAGATAGATCTTTTGTATTTAATTCTGCTCCTATAAAGGTTATAGACTGACAAGGCGACAATGCAGACTTTTCGAAATTTATTGATATACCTAGCTCGGAGCAAGTCTGAATGGCATAGTCCCTGGCTCGCAATAGCTGATGCCTGGTGGAAGCAGTAAGGAGCCAGTCGTCTAGATATGGAAACACCTGGAATCCCCGTCGTCTCAGGTGAGCCGTAACCACTGCCATGCATTTGGTAAACACCCTGGGGGCCGTGGTGAGCCCAAAGGGCAGGGCTTTGAATTCATAGTGACTGGCTCTCAGCCGGAAGTGGAGAAACCTTCTGGAACGCCTGTCCATTTTTATATGGTAGTATGCATCCTGAAGGTCTATGGAGCACATCCAACTGTCCTGACCCAAGAAGGGTAGAATGGACTGGAGTGTGACCATCCGGAACTTCGTTCTTTGAACAGACTTGTTTAATCTGCTGAGATCCAAAATGGGTCTCCAGTCCCCTGTCTTTTTTGGTACCAAAAAGAACCTTGAGTAAATTCCGGATCCTTGCTGGTCTGCTTGACTGGCTGGATGGCTCTTTTTCTTAGCAGTTTTGAAATTTCTAGAACTGCTTGATCCCTTAGAGCGGGTGGGACATCTGGAAGGGATCTGTTTGTTTATACAGGGGTGCGGACGAAGGGAATTTTGTAACCTTCGGATATGATAGACTGTACCCATCGGTCTTGAGTGAGGAGTTGCCAGGCTTCTGGGTACAGTGACAATCTTCCCCCGACTGCCTTCGAAGGTGGACAGTCGGGCAGCCCCTCAGGGGTGCTGGAAGGGTTTGTCAGAGAAAGATTCTCTGCTACCCTGATTTTGCGGACCCCCTCTGCCCCTCGGGCAGCATCTATTATTGTTTCCTCCTCTGCCCCTGGAGGAAAAATCACCACGTGTGTTAGGCACAACTCTCTGGGGTTTACGAAACTACATTTTTCCACTCTTCTGACCTTTGGGAAATGGTCTGGAGGGAGTAGAAAAACGGACTCCCACGGCAGAGAGAGTCTTGCCTTCCTGCTCACACCTGGTAAGTGTATCCTTCACCAGTGGTCCAAACAAAGCCGAACCATCGAAGGGGGTATTTGTGAAGGATGCCTTAAAGGGGTCAGCAAAGTTACATAACCGCATCCAGGCATGTCTTCTCAAAGCCACGCCTGTACCTGTGGCCCTACTCACACCATCGGCCGCATAAGAAATGAGCCGCATGGAGGAGTTTACTATGGAACTTAAGGTCGCCAGCTGGGAGTTAACCTTATCTTGAGACCCCACAGCCGATGGATCCTGAAGGGTATCACCCAGTTCTTTGTGAAGATCCCTCTGAAGTCGGGTGAAATGGCACAGATAATTCAGCGACCGCATAGCAAAGGTCGCTGAAGAGAACATCCGCTTCCCTTACCTGTCCATTGTCCTAGACTCTTTATTAGGAAAATGTACAGGCACCGAAGGGTCAGACAACTCCTTCTTAGTGGCTGCTGCCACCACCATGGCATCAACTGGGACCCCCTTAGTTAGAAACTGTTTATCCGATGGGGCTGTAATAAATTTAGCGGGTCTACGGGGAGTTGGTTCCACTGAGTCCGGGGCTGTCCACGCCTTCCAAGCAACCACTTCCATGAGCTGGTCAAAAGGCGGAGACACCCAGGAGGTGGAAGGGTGAGAACCAAACGCGTCCAGGTACATCGACTCGTCCTCGGAAGGTTTAAGGGCAGTCCAATTCCCCCTCTGCTTAAGGATCTCCAGGATGTCTGAAAAGGAGACATCCTCAGAGGGGGACCTTGGGGACCCTTCCGAATCCTCCAAGTCGGTGTCAGACATGACTGACTCGGGGGAGTCAACATGTTTCCTCTTACATAAAATCCCGGTCCATGTGAGGCAGAGCACCTCGCTGACTCTGTTCAAGAGAAATCTAGACCTGTGGATGGGAGATCGTAGGTTTACCCCGGGAATCATCTCTGTGTCACTGCTGGACAGAGGCACAACAAACTAATGGGCACAGTATTTTTTCATATAAGGGGTGGCGTAAGCCACAAAAATTTGGGCTAGGCTTATAAATGCCTTAGGGCAGATAGCCTAGTATAAACCTATGAACCTATAAACCTATGTTTTCTTCCGAGGTGGCTCATCCGAATGATCGGGGGAGGCCTCGGAAGAGGAAGATACCCCCAGTGGGGTGACCTGGAGCATTTGTTCTCCGCGCTTGGGGTCCAGAGGGTGGACAGAGACCAAAGCAGGCACCATGGGGGAAGGAGCTGAAGGGGCCGATCGTGAATCCGACCCAGGAGTCAGTACGCTCCTCATGACCTCGAAGGCGCCCCTATCAGGCAGAGAGGAAGGTCCCAGCTCCGAAGAGATGAGAACCCCTCCCGGGACGGAGAGTGACGGCTCCGAGGCCGATGTCGGGGCCAAGCTCACCTGCGTCGAGGCACTGAGAGGGAGAACGGGGTCGGACAAGGGTCCGATGACACTCACCCCCTCGGAGCCGACAAGAGAGTCTCGACGCCCGGATCCCTCCATGGACGGAAACAATGAAGAGATTAGAGCCGACAATGGAGCCGAAATGTGTGGTATCGGCTCCGATGCTCCGACGATTCAAGCCCCAACGAGCTCCGGCTCCGAACACAGTGGTAGAGTCGGAGGAAGAACTGATGAAGATACAGGGACAGCCACAGTCTGTTGAGAAGGGCTAGTCAACATTTGGGCCAGTGCCTGCGACTTTAAGAGCCTACTGACCACCCTCTCGAGGTATTGATCAGACAGCCTGGAGGACCGAGAGGAGTGGGACCTACGGCTCCGCTCCGACTGTAGTAACGGAGACCTCGTAGCCGAACGAACGGACTCCAAAGAGGGAAACCTCAAGCGTTTTCGGCTCACAGAAGGCTCCGATACTAAGGCTGGAGCCGACTGAGGTCTTGAAGTGTCGGTTCCAGCCGGAACCGATGAGGAGGCAGAAGCTCCGCTCGGCGACTGCTCCGAACAGGAAGCCGACGTCTTAGCGGGCTTGGAGGGTTTACCCGACGAAGGCTTATTCGGGGACTGTTAGATTTTATGAATATAAATCTGAAATTAATTATGTTGTAAATATGCTGAAAGAAAAGGCTTGCTTAAATGCAGAAACAAAGTTTAAGTAATATGTGATCAGCAGTCATACTAAATGACCATGGCTTGGAAAAGGAATCTGCTGAATGGACATTCTTCCCTTACAGACTCAAAACAGGATGTATGCAAGAGCAAAAATACAAAATCTGCTTTTAAAGAATGGACATTATTCCCTTACAGACTCAAAACAGGATGTATGCAAGAACAAAAATGCAAAATCTGCTTTTAAAGAACAATGACATGTTTTTCTGCATGGAAAAACAGGATATGACACAAGAACAGATTTTTTTTATACAAAGATCCAAATAAAATACAGGATGTTCACACTGTCAGAAAAGCTGATCTCTGACAATGTGTTTTCTCAAAAATATGTTTTTCTTCATAAAAAACAGGATATGCTTATCAGCATTGGTACAAGAACATATGTTCATATACACAGATCCAAGTAGAATACAGAACAATGTGTTTCCTCAAAAATATGTTTTTCTACATGGACATCAGGACACTGTTACAGGATATTCACACTGTCAGAAAAGCTGGTCTCTTACAAGACATTGTTAAACAAGGAAGCTTAGTATTGTTTCTACAGGACTAAAACTGTATATAAAGAGCTGTATAAATCCAGCTATGTTAGAGGGATGGTAGGGACACAAGTCCTAAGGTAAATGTTATATCTCTCACATCATCTGTACTATATGAGAAGTAAAGTTGGAACAGTACTTTTAAGCTGTAACGTGTTTCCGTTTGGTTTATTATAAAAAGTTATTGGTTACTGCTCTCTAAAGTTGATGCTGCAAAGTATATTCTCTCATCAGTGTATATTCTGCAAGTTTCTGTATGCAACAGACTGTGAATGCAAATATAACTAGACTTTGAATTTTAGCAGAATCCAGCCAGCAAGACTGAGTGTCTTAAGAACACTTCAGATCCATCCCACAGCAAGAAGCAGCAAGCAGTAAGCAAGTAAAGCTCAAAATATTTTTTTCAGGGACCCTTCAGGCTTAAGCAAGCCCCTCAAAATAAGTTTGTTCCTACGCTCCTGCAGGACTCTCGGACTGAAGGCATGACAGACCGCACAAGAGTCCTGCAGGTGTAGGGGGCCCAAACAATACACACAAGAAGTGTGACCGTCTGTCAGAGACATCTTCTGACAGCACGAGTCACACTTCTTGAAACGTGAGACCTTAGTATCCTTAGACATAATGAAAAATAGAAAAAAAGGATACCAAGGGAACAGGTAACTAGTGCTTTAAACACTACACACACACACACACACACACGTACGCACTAGTAAAAAACTAACAACAACAATATAATAGTAATATAAATAATACTACTAAATATATTTAACTATCAAGTAGAAAATATATAAAAAAGTAGCACAATAAGAATAAAAACACTACTGATTATATATAAGAAAAATCAACGCTACCCTAACGGGTGGAGGGAGGGGGGAAAAACTCTGAAAAACTACAGTAAAAGAGTTTTTTAAAAGGGGGTTTCTCAAGGGTTTAGAAGGGAAACACAAAATCTAACAAGAAAAAAACTACATATATATATATATATATATATACACACATATACATATATATATATATATATATATATATATATATATATATGTATATGTATATATATATATATATATATATATATATATATATATATATATATATATATATATATACACATATATAATAAAACAATAGAAAAGAATTATATAACCTGGAGCCAGTAAAATCGCAACCTCGTAGCTGAAGCGGCAAATGAGATCTGGGTATCTGACGCCTAGCATTGTGGGATAAGGGGAGGGCCTCGAGCTGGTAAATAGCTCTTGAGCTTTAGTATAAGGCCGAGTCAGAGCCGAGGATCGGCTCTGAACCCATCCAGCAAGAATGAAGGCGAGACTGACAACTTAACATGGAAGGTTAGGCCTACCAATGATGTAGGAAAGCTTACACTCCAAAGTGTATAGAAAAGGACAGTAGTAACAACTTAAAAATAGAATTAAAGACTAAACATTACATATGAAAAAAGACTTATCTTCCACTGTACACTCGAGAGCTGAAGGCAACCATGTCTATATGCAAAAGTTGCAAACAAGATCTGAAAGATGTTAGGGGTGGTGCTTTATGGGTAGGGAAGGAGTTTGAGAGTTTGTTGGAGGCCACACGCTAGTATAAAGGCCAAGTCAGATCTGAAGATCAGATTCAAACCCATTAGTTGAGGAATGAATGAAAATTGACATCAGATCAACTTTTCACAAAGGAAATAATGATCAGAAGGACAACCCTCACAACACAGCTGCAGTATTCAGGTAGCGAATGAGATATGAGGTACTACAGTGAAGTTCAGGGAAATATGGGTAGAGGAGGAGTCAAGAGCCCAGGAACTGTGGAAGCTTTAAAACTGGTACCAAGCCTGGATCCTGCTGGATCTGACAACCCATATGTTGAATTGGACAAAAATCAACAACACTGGATCAAAAGGTAATAGCCCGAGGCAACCATTAGAAAACAGTCTGTATTGACACAGGTTGTCCCTTCTTCGTACCTTCACAAGAAATGAAAAACTTTTAGTTATGTACTCACCATAACTTCAGATGTTTGGGATCCATCTCGCCTACATTCTGAATGATGGGTTCGGAGCCGATCCCTCGGCTCCGACTCGGCACGCTTATGCCAAAGAGCGAAGTCTCTTATTGGCTGAGCTTACTATATCCCAGGATGCACCACTACCAGTCCCCCAGATCTAGTTTGTCCGCATACATGCACACACGCATACCCTGCTTATATAACATCGTCAGATGGAACAAGATAAAAACAGCTGAACTCAAAACCGTTCAATCTCTTCTGATCTGCAAGGCAGGGGGAAGGAGGGTGGGTATCAGGAATGTAGGCGAGATGGATCCCAAACATCTGAAGTTATGGTGAGTACATAACTAAAAGATGTTATGTGATCCTATCTCGCCTACATTCTGAATGATGGGACAGCGTCCCTAGCACCTGAATCCTGGGTGGCTCACTGGAAAACACTCCTGAGTACCGTGGAACCAAATGATGCTCGTCCTTTAGATGCCACATCCAATTTGTAGTGGGAAATGAAAGTATGCGGGTTGGACCAAGTAGCCGCAGCACAAATCTCCGAAATAGCGAGCTTGGAATGAAAGGCTATAGAAGTAGCCATAGCTCTGGTAGAATGAGCTTTGATAGATGATGTAAGATGTTTATTCGAAGAAGAATAGGCCTGAGTTATGCAATCTCTGATCCATTTTGAGATTGTAGCTTTTGTAATGGTTTGGCCCAATTTATTATCTGAGAAGGACACAAACAACTGGTCTGACTTACGAAGTTGCTGAGTCCTGTCTAAATAGAAGCGTAATTGTCTGTGAACATCCAATTTATGGAGAGTATATTCTGCTTCATTAGAGAATTTTGGAAAGAAAACTGGTAGCTCTAGAGATTGTTGAAGACAGAAACTAGAACAGACTTTGGGGACAAAGGATGGATTAGGCCTAAGTGATACTCTATCCTTGTGGAAAATCAAGTACGGTGGTTTAATAGACAGGGCTTGAAGCTCTGAGACTCTCCTTGCAGAGGTAATAGCCACTAAGAATGCCGTTTTCCAAGACAGATATTTTAATTCGCATGTAGCAGCCGGTTCAAAAGGGGGAGATGTTAATGCACGAAGCACCAAATCAAGATCCCACGGAGGTGCAGGATGAAAAACTGGTGGTCTTAACAGACTGGCACCTTTAATGAACGTTTTGCATAGTCTGCTGCTCATCAAAGGAGGATCCGTGGATTCATGGAATTTCGAGATAGCAGCTAGTTGGACTTTAATAGTTGAGACAGAAGATCCCTGATTAAACAGGGATGTTAAGAATTTCAAAACCTCTGGGACAGGAGCAGTGATAGGGTCTAAGCCCTTGAGTTGAGCCCAGATGGCAAACCTCTTCCACTTACTGAGGTACAATTTGTTAGTGGTGGGTTTGTGGGCCGAAGATAAAATGTGAACAACTTCCGGGTCTAGTGTGTGCCTTCTAACTAAGGTTGGAAGTGGAGGAGCCAAGCTGTCAATTTTAGAGATTGAAGGGACTGATGCCAATGTCCCGACTGATGGATTAGCAAATCCGGGATCAGGTCCAAGGTCCACGGATCGTCCACTGCATGCTTTTTCAGGTAGGGAAACCATATCTGACGAGGCCAGTATGGGGCAATCAGAATCATTGAAGACCCCAGTTGAGAAGCTTTTGAATAACTTTTGGAAGGAGTGGAATTGGAGGAAAGGCATAAAGTAGCCCTGTTGGCCAAGGTTGTGCTAGAGCATCCATGGCTGGTACTTCCTGATGTGGAATCAAGGAGAAAAACTTCTGGCACTTGGTGTTTTGTGGCGTTGCAAATAGGTCGCAGCACGGCGTTCCCCATCTCTTGAAAACCTGAGCTGCTACTTTGCCGTTTAGAGACCATTCGTGAGGAGAGAGAATTGTCCTGCTTAATTTGTCCGCCAATACATTTGATTTTCCGGGATGTGGGTCGCTACCAAGAAGCGGTTGGTAGCTACAGCCCATTCCCACACTCTCATTGCCACTCTGCAAAGGCGATACGATCTGGTCCCTCCTTGTTTGTTCAGATACCAAACCACCGACATGTTGTCTGTATGGATGGCGATGATGCCTTGAGGAAGAAACTTGTGTAAGGCCTGTAGGGATAGAAGAACAGCCCTCATCTCCAACACGTTGATGTGGAGAAGAGCTTCGTCTGGAAGCCAGGAGCCCTGAACTAGCCTGCCCAGACAATGCCCCCCCCACCCTATCTGGGAGGCATCTGTCGTCAGGGTAACTACTGGAGGGAGAACAAAGGGTTTTCCCTGATCCAAGTTGGATGTCTGAAGCCACCAGCGAAGGTCCCTTTTGCATATTTCCGTAATCATGATGTGATGATTGAGGGGAAGATCCTGAAAGGACCATTGAGTTGACAAGAGCCACTGAAGAATCCTCATGTGTAATCTTGCTAGAGGAACTAAAGAACCGTGGCAGACATTGAGCCTAAAACCTGTAGGACCATCCTGGCTGGGGCTTTGGATCTCGAGACCAGAGCTTGAACTTGGCCCTGTAAGATTCGGATCCTTTCGCAGGAAGAAAGACGCCAAGATCAATCTTGAGTCTATCTCTGCCCTATAAATTTTATGCGTTGAGAGGGCAGCAAGACAGACTTTGACCAATTGAATGTAATCCCTAGGGAAACACCCAGGAGATGGTGGCTTTGAGGTTGTCCATTAGTAGATGCCTGGTGGTGGCAGTCAGGAGCCAGTCGTCGAGATAGGGAAACACTTGGAATCCAAGACTTCTCAGGTGAGCCGTCACTACTGCCAAACACTTGGTGAACACCCTGGGGGCTGTGGTGAGACCAAAGGGCAGAGCACAAAATTGGTAATGACTGACTCCCAGGCTGAAGCGCAGATACCTTCTGGACGCCTGATGTATCGGAATGTGATAATAGGCGTCCTTGAGGTCTATGGAGCACATCCAAACATCCTTCTCCAACAACGGGAGAATGGATTGTAACGTGACCATTCGGAATCTGGATTTCGTTACGGATTGGTTCAGTCTGCTGAGATCCAATATTGGTCTCAGGTCCCCTGTCTTTTTTGGCACTAAAAAGAACCTGGAGTAATTTCCTGATCCGATCTGGTCTGTGGGGACCGGTTGGATGACTCCTTTTTCTAGCAGCTTTAAAGCTTCTGCGGCTGCTATTTCCCTTTGACTGGGTGGTGGGCCCGGGATTCTCTTGGACGGAGGGGGTGAGTCTTTGAATGGGATGGTGTAACCTCCGGCAATGATCCGAAGCACCCATCTGTCCTGAGTGATTGACTCCCAGGCTTCTAGGTGCTTGGCAAAACGACACCCGACTGGCTCGGGAGCAGCACAGCCGGGCAATCCCTCATGTCGTGGGAGGCTGAAGAGCCACGAAAGGACTCATGGTCTCCAGAATTGCGGGCCCTCTGCCGCCTCTGGGACGGCGTCTCCCTGAAAAATTTCCCGCCCTCTGCCTCTGGGCGGGAATCTTCCTGCTGTTGGGAGAAAAACTTGCGAGATTTTCGAACCACATTTTCCCTCCTTTGGCCTTGGGGTAAGGCCGAAAGGGAGTGGAATAACGGGCCCCTACGGCAGATAACGTTTTTCCCTCTTGCTCACAGCAGGTAAGGGTGTCTTTCACCTTGGGTCCAAACAATGAGGACCCATCAAAGGGAGCGTCGGCGAAGGAAGACTTGAAGGCCTCCGCAAACTGACACAAGCGGAGCCAGGCTTGTCTACGTAGAGCCACGCCTGTGCCTGCCGCTCTCCCCGCCCCTTCGGCCGCATAGGAAATGAGCCTCATGGACGAGTTAGAAATTGATGTAAGGATAGCCAACTGAGAGCTAACCGACTGGGCTAGCTGCTCAGGTAGGTTACCCGAGAGGAATCTGACAACTCCTTGACCAGATCCCTCTGAAGCCTTGTAAAATGTGCCAAATAGTTCAGAGACCTTAAGGTAAAGGCCGCTGAAGTCAGGGTGCGCTTCCCGTACCTATCCATACTCCTAGACTCCTTATTAGGAGGATGGATAGACGTTGAAGCCTCTGCCACGTCCTGTTGTGTAGCAGATGCCACCACCATGGCATCTACAGCCACGCCTTTAGTAAGGAACTCCTTCTCGGAGGGAGCAGATAAGAATTTATTTGGACGAGAAGGGACTGGTTCCACAGTATCTGGATGTTCCCACGCCTTCGACAAACTAAATCCAGAAGCTCGTCAAGGGCGGAGACACCCAGGAGGCGGAGGGCTGAGCCCCAAAGGCCTTGAGGAGCACTGATTCGTCAGCAGAGGGGTTTGGATATCCAGCCGCCTCGTTGTTTGAGGATCTCTAAGATGTCTGCAAATGAGACATCATCTGAGGACGACTGGGGACCCCTCCGCATCATCCATATCAGTGTCCGATGTAATAGACTCGGGGAGTCCACGTGCTTCCTCTTGCACGATCTCTTCCTTGGGGTTCCTCTGAAGATAACTCCGAAGAACCCTCAGGAGGAGGGGAACCCCACTGGGGTAACCTCAGGCCTCGGGCTCCGCTGGCTACGGACAGGGGAACAGCCAAAGACCCAGTCTCCACGCCCAGGGAAGGTGCTGGTAAAACCGGAGAGATGGCCGAAGAGGACTTGGCCAAGGCACTCCTCATGGCCCTGAAAGCCGGACCCCCAGAATCCTGGGAGTGTCCGGACTCCGGAGCCGTGATAGCCGACGGAGTCCCGCAGCGAAGCACCGAGGGAGGCTCGGAACCGAAAGCATAGGTCCCAAACATCACCCCGGGTCCAGCCGAAGAAGTCCGTACTAAGCTCGGACCAAGGCCGGTTGGAGTAAGGGTCGGAGCCGACCCTAGAATCTCCACCGGCTCCAACAGCACCTGCTCCGACGGAGCCGAAGCGGTCGGAGGAGGAATGGCAACGGGGTGGGCCAAGGTCATCGGCTCCGAAACCAGCTGGGTCGGAACCAAACAAATTTTGGAAGACTGGGGACTGGAACAGTCTTTGGAGCACCCTGTCGATATCAGAATCCGACATCCTCGAAGACCGAGAGGAAACAGAACGGGTTCGAGAAGGCCTCTCCATCGGCCCCAAAGGGCTAGGGGACCCGGCTCCGAGGCGACTCGATGAGTATCGGCGCCGAGGAATACTCACAGCAGATTCCATCGGTGCCGAGGTAGACTTCGGCGCCGAGGAGGAAGTGTCTGAGCGGGCGACCCTTGTCGGCTCCGAGCAGTGGAGCCGGCGAAGGTGACCCGCCTCGATGCCCCAGCCATCGGCTCCGAAGACAGAGGAGTCGATACTGGTGGCATCGAGGCAGACCGTTCAACCTCGGCCCAAGTCTTTGGAGCCGAAGGAGAGGCCTGCCTAAGTTTCTTGGCAGTCGGGTCCGACGGACTGGTCGGAACCGAAGCCCTTTTCTTTTTGGTTGGAGCAGGAGAGGATGCCAAGGCTTCTTCAAAGGAGGGTTTAACTAACCCTTTAAAATCAATTTATTTTTCCTCTCCTGGAGGACCCTTGAGGAAAAAGCGTGACATACACTGCATGACTCCTGCAAGTGCTTTGCCCCGAGACAATATACACAGAGAATGATCGTCTGTGATAGACATTTTAAACCCACATTTGAACATTTTTTAAAGCCCGAAGGCCTAGGGGTTTGAGACATGTTGATACACAAATCTAGTCACTCTGACAGGAAAGTACACTAAATTTCTACTGCTGATAAATTAAAGCTTACAGTAATAATTAATGCCAACTCTTCCTGTAAAAAGAACAGGTAACTCTAACCAATTTGTATAATTACTAGAGACCCTGTAAGTATAAAGGTTAACAGTCCGGGAAGGCCCTGGATGGAGGGGGGGCCGAAAACAAACTGAACCCAATCACACACAACAATTCAAAATCCAAATCGTACACAAAGTTAGCGATAGCCGTTAAAACAGCTTTTGTGAGCAAAAACAGCAAAAAACTGACAGAAAAGTTAGTTTAATAAACTACTTAGCCCAGCCAGCTCGAGACCACGTCTTCGCAGGGAAGCGGCAAACGAGATCTGGGGGACTGGTAGTGGTGCATCCTGGGATATAGTAAGCTCAGCCAATAAGAGACTTCGCTCTTTGGCATAAGCGTGCCGAGTCGGAGCCGAGGGATCGGCTCCGAACCCATCATTCAGAATGTAGGCGAGATAGGATCACATAACATCTAAAGTTCTGAAAATTTTTGTTCTGTCAAGATAGCACCCAGTTTGTCTGGGGACATCCAAGGTAATGAGTATTCTTTCTCCCTCATTTTAAGGTTCCGAGGAGATGAATAGGCTGGATTAAAGTAAATTCAGATACCATTTTAGACATAAAAGAAGGATTAGTTCTCAGAGAATTCCTTTTCTCATTGGAAAATGAGATAAGGCTGACCCACCATAAGACCATGCAATGCAGATTCTCTTCTTGCACAGGTTAGAGCAATAAGTAAAACTGTTTCCACATGAAGAACCTCAAATCAGCCAGATGAGCTGGTTCAGATGGAGCAAGTATTAGCTTCTCTAATACAAAATTAAGATGCCCAAGGAAGAATTAAAAGTTATGTACTTACCATAACTGGGCATCTGTGTTGTCCATTTTCATGCTTCCTCACAAATGGGTCTAGGATCTGATCTTCAGATCCAATTGGCCTTATCTACAAGACTTCAGCTCCAAACCTCAAGCTCTTCCCTCTACCCATAATGCTCTATTCCATCTCCAACTCCTTAGATCGAGTTTGCTGCCTTGTCCCCACTGTGTTATAGAGACAGAACAGACAGAAAAAAAAGACTGAGGCTCAAACCAGGAACATGCTGGTTCCAATATGATCCAAAGATCCTTCTGGGAGTGTCAGAGCCAGGGGATAGCTGGGAGGTAAGGTGAGGAAGAATGAAAATGGACGACACAGATGCCAAGTTATGGTAAGTACATAACTTCTAAATCTGATGTTGTCCTTTTCATTCTTCCTCATGAATGGGCCAGAGTTTCCAGCTATGTAACTCTTGGGAGCCCCTCAAGGAAGGACATTCCGGAGAACTGTTGAACCAAAGTTAGCTCTGCTTCTGGAGACAATATCTAACTTGTAATGTGTAACAAAAGTATGAGTCTTTGACCAAGTGGCTGCAGCGCAGACATCATCAACGGAGGTTCTTTAGGAAATGGCAGATGAAGTAGCGATAGATCTAGTGGCGTGAGCTCTATGAGGATGAGGCAACTCCAAACCTTTTTGAGAATAAATCAGCGAAATACAATCAGTGATCCATTTGGCCACAGTAATTTTAGAAACTGCCTTACCCAAGCGATCAGGGGAAAAGGATACAAACAGCTGATCAGACTTCCTGTACTATTTTGCTCTGTGAAGATAAAAACATAATTTGTGTACATCAAGAAGGGGCAGCATATATTCACCTTTACTGGAAAAGTTTGGAAAGAAAAACAGTAACTGTATAGATTGGTTAATGTTACTCTCCATAGCCACTTTAGGCAGAAAGGAAAAGTTGGTTCAAAGAGACACCCTATCCTTATGGAAAATAATATAAAAAGGCCTAGCCGATAAGGTTAGAGCTCAGAAATTCTTTTTGCTGAAGTGATAGCTACTGAAAGTATTGTTTTCAAACAAAGAAACTTCATATCACATTTCTTCATCAGTTCAAAGGGTTTCTGAGTTAACCTCTGAAGGACCACTGTTAACTCTGAGGAGAGGGATCCTTTATTGGAGGTTTAAGGAGGAATATTCCCTTCATGAAAGCTCTACGTAATCTGGAAGACGCTAGAGATAATGATTCATTTCCAGCTTGGAATTTAGATATGGCTGCCAAATGAAGTTTAACAGTATTAATAGTAGAAAAAACTAGTCCCTTCCTTAAAAAGAGTAGTGAGAAACAGAGGAATGGCCAAAGTAGGTGCTGAAAAAGGATCAATATTCTGACTGGAAGCTCAAACAGAAAATCTTTTCCATTTGCTTTTGTAGACTTTCTTGGTGAAGGCATTCTGAGAAGCCAGGATAATGTCATGAACTGGAGAAGACAGCCTGGACCATCTGACTATCATTGAAATTAGAGAAACCATACAGTCAGTTTGAAATGTTGAATTCCTGAAGGATGAGATAGGAGATTAAGTGAAACCACAGGAATGGAAACCAAACCTGTTAAGGCCAGAAAGGGGCAATGAGGATGACTTGAGCTCTTTGGCCTGCTTGCTTTCTGTAGGAACTTCCGAATTAAGGGAAGAAGGGGGATATGCATAGAGGAGACTTAGGGGCCAGTTGTGAATCAGGGCATCCTTCAGTGACTCCCCTGAGGGGGGGATCTGAGTGAAGTACTTGCTGCACTTGTTGAAGGTGAGGCAAATAGGTCGCAGCAAGGCTGGCACCATTGGCTGAAGATCAAATTCATTAACCAGGGCATCCTTCAGTCACTCCCACTGAGGGGGGATCAGAGTGAAGTACTTGCTGCACTTGTTGAAGGGTGAGGCAAATAGGTCGCAGCAAGGCTGGCACCAGTGGCTGAAGATCAAATTCACTACTGTCTGATTGAGAGACCACTCATGAGGGATCAGAATGAACCCGCTGAGTCTGTGTTCCAGTGCACTGTTTTTTTCCCCAGTATATGTATTGCAATGAGAAAGCAGTCTGAAGAGATCGCTCATTCCCTGACCCTAATGGTTTCTCTGCACAACGGGTATGCTTGGGTTCCCCCGTTTGTTGATATACCAGACAACCAACATGTTGTTTGTTAGAACAGTAATCATTCCCAGAGGGAGGCAGTTGTGAAAGGCTTGCAACAAAAGAAGAACCACCCTCATCTCCTGGGTGTTTATGTGTAATTTGGTCTCCGTCATGGATCATGTACCTTGGACCAATCTTCCCTGATAATGCCCCACCGCCCACCCCAACAGGGAAACATCCATGGTCACTGTAGCTATCGGGAGAGGAAGAGAAAAGGGCCTCCCGAAACAGAGATCATTTGTGAGCATCCACCACTGGAGATGACACATAAATAGGAGTTAAGACTGATAGGAACAGAAAATGGAAGACACAGAACTGACTACTAGACCACTAGAGTCCACTGGTGGACTCGCATGAAAAATCTTGCCAATGATACTAGGAGAATGGCAGCTGACATAGGTTCATAGGTTGGTACTAGGCTATCGGCCCTAGGGCCTAAGCAAGCCTAGCCATAACAATTCCCTGGATATTTCTGCCCTCAATATTTACTTCTCTGGACCCCTGTCTAGCAGGGCGACTGACATGATCCCCGGGGTGAGTTTCCTATCTCCCATCCAATCATCAAGGTTCCTTTTGAAGAGGGCCAAGGAGGCGCTCTGCTTGACATGTATGGGCAGTCTATTCTAGAGTATGGGGAGTCTCTGGGTCAGGAACCTATCTCTCCAGCATGTTTTGTTCATTGTGATGACAAGGTTTAGATCCCTGGAGCGTGTGGCTCTGAGGGATTGGGATTTCTTTAAGTGGAGCATGTCCAACAGCTCAGGGTTTGACATGGTCTTGTATGTTAAGCAGAGATCGCCTCTGGGTAGACGTTATGCCACAGAGTATAGCTGGAGGTTTTTTAGATGGTCAGCATATGGCATCTGCTTTAGGCCTGTGATTCTTTTAGTGAGGTATTTCTGTGGCCTTTCCAGCTGTTGCAGATGTCTTGTGAGGTACATACCAAACGGGGCATTATACTCTATAATGGGTCTAATGAAGGATGAGTACAGTAGGACAATTACCTCCTTTTTTCTGGATGAAAAGCCCTTAGTGATGAAGTGTGCCACATAGAAGGATTTCCTGACTGTTGTGGCAATGTTGTTATCGAAAGTGAGACCACTGTCCACCTGTGTCCCTAAGTCTCTCATCACACTTTCGATGTTTATTGTCCTGCCACCTATGTGGTAATTCATGGGTACGTTTTTTTCCAAAGGTAAAGAACACTGAACCCCTGTGTCTTGAGACGCTCAAAGAACTAGGCAAGGATGCGAAAAAATGATGAATAAAACTTTAATAATCCCAAATTGGTTAAGCGCTTTCACTCGCACAATGCGAGCTTCATCAGAACTGAAACATGTCAGTACGCCAACATAAATTAAAATAAACTTTTTTTGGCGCCAAAATTATCAGCCAGCATAATTTAAAGTGACAGTGCTGATTACATACAACATATACAATTAACATGAATAATAATAATAAAAACATTATAATATAAAAATTATGCAAAAACTGTATGATAAATATATGAAAAACTTTATACACAAAGTGTATGTCTTAAAGCATATATAGGTTCATAGGTTCATAGGTTCATACTAGGCTATCTGCCCGAGGGCATTTACAAGCCTAGCCCATAGTTTTGTGGCTTACGCCACCCCTTTAGTATGGGGAACTATACCCATTATTTTGCTGTGCCTCTGTTGAGCAGTGACACTGAGGTAATCCCTGGGGTATATCTGCGATCTCCCATCCATTGGTCAAGATTTCTCTTGAACAAGGCCAGCGAGGTGTTCTGCCTCACATATACCGGGATTTTATTCCACAGCATAGGGAGTCTTTGGGTGATGAATCTATCCCTCCAGCACGTCCTATTAATAGCCGTGTCGAGGTTTAAGTCTCCGCCTTGTGGCTCTGACGGATCTAGATTTTTGAGGTGAAGCATATTCATCAAATCTGGGTTTGACATGGCCTTGTATGTTAGGCAAAGGTCACCTCTGAGCAAGCGGTAAGCGACTGAATAGAGCTGGAGTTCTTTCAGTCGGGCAGCATAGGACAGATGTTTGAGACCCTTTATCCTTTTGGTGAGGAACTTTTGTGGCCTCTCCAGCTGCTGCAAGTGTCGGGTCAGATACATTCCGAATGGGGCATTGTACTCAATCATTGGTCTGATGAGTGATGAGTATAGGGAGACCATGACCTCCCTTGATCTAGATGAGAATCCCTTCATGATAAGGTGGGCAATGTAGAAGGTCTTCCTAACTACTTTAGCTACATGGGTGTCGAATGACAGACTACTATCAACCTGGGTCCCCAGGTCCCTGATAACTTCTTCTGTGCTCAGTGGATTGCCACCTATTTGGTAGCTAGGGGTAACCTTGTTTTTCCCGAAGGGTATGACTATGCATTTTTGGCATTTAACTTTAGGCCATGGCTCTGGCACCAGTTATCCGTTTCTGTGAGACCCTTCTGAAGGATATCTGTGTCAGATGTGTTTTCTACTATGGCCCAGTTTGCAGTCATCTGCAAACTTTGTCAGCCATAACTCTCCTGTGTTTGCTTGTACTTGGAAAAGTAGATGCCAAACAAGAGTGGGCCCAGGACTGAGCCCTGTGGTACACCACTTGTGACAGGCTTTGAGTCTGACATGGCGCCAGCAACTCTGACCCTGTAGGTTCTGTCACTCAGCCAGTTTGCAACCCATCTTGTGATGTATGGGTTAACATTTAAGCTGATGAGTTTTTCAATGATACCTGAGTGGGGTATTGTATCGAAGGCCTTCGCCAGATCGAGGTAGGCTGTATGGACTGCCTTTCCTCATCAATGGCTTTGGTGACTGTTTTGAAAAAGTCAACCAAGTTTAGAAGGCATGATCTGCCTTTGACAAAGCCAAACTGGGATGGATCCAAAGTCTGCAAATTCCCTATGTCTTTATTTATGAGGTCCATTATGATCCTCTCCATGGCTTTGCAGATAAGGCTTGTCAAGCTAATGGGCCGGTAATTTCCAGGGTCGGTGGAGGCACCGCCTTTGTGAAGTGGGACCACAGTTGCAGTGCGCCACTCCCTGGGTACGTATCCAGAGGTAAGACTATGATTAAACAGCTGTCCTAGCTGTGGGTTTAATTCCTCGTTGAGTTCGTGGAGCACACAGCCGGGGACACCATCAGGTCCCATGGATGCTGTGTTTTTTGCTTTGGAGCGAGCAGTTCTCACTTGGGCGCTGGAGATGTTTGGGGCTGCAATCCCTTGGTATACATATCTCTCCTTTGGGGAGGGGGAGTTTGCACTGAACTTGTCAGCCAGTATGTTGGCAATGTCTGTAGGATCAGTAATCTTCACATCATTTTGAACTAGTTCTGAGCATATCTGGGAGTTTCCTCCCAGGTTTCTAACATAGCTAAAGAAGGCCTTATGATTGTCTTTTGAGTCTTTAGCTATTTTTCTCTCAAAATTTGCTTTGGATGATTTTATGAGAGCTCTTAGTTTTTACTTATAGTGATCAAGGGTGTCTTACCTTTTAAGGATTTTGCTCTATCTTGTAGTAGCTTCCTCCTTTGTTGTAGAGTTTGTTTATGGCTGGGGTCCACCAGACTGGACGCTTGCCTTTGGTACAAAGAGTCTTTGTTTTGCTTGGGATTGCCTTATCCATGCAGTCCTGCAGGTGCTGGTAGAAGGCATTTGTAAGTGATTCAGCGGCTTGAGTACTGTTTTCCGGGCTCGGGGGCCTTAAAGGAGACCACACTAGTCTTTAGAAGTCTGAAGTCGGCCTTCGAGAAGTTCTTTACTGTGGTCTTTTTTATTTCAGGTGGGGTGGGATGAGGACCTCCAGCGAGATTAGTTTGTGATCTGATCTCACCAGTGAGGGGTATACTTCGGTGTTGAACATTGTGCTCCCATGTTCGTGATGATGAGATCAAGTATGTTTTCTCCTCTTGTGGGGATGGTGACTAGTTGTTCCATGGCATTTGAGTTTATGAATTCCAGGAACTTTTGGGCTAGGGTGTTTGGGCTTGAGTAGTGTTCCCAGTCTATATTAGGGTAATTGAAGTCACCTAGTATGATGGTGTTCGGTGATACATTTATCCCCTCTAGTGTTTTCAGGAAGGCCATGTGAGGTTCCTGAGTTTGTGAGGGTGGCCTGTAACATGTTACAATTTGCAGAGCAGTCTTGCCTATGGTTAATTGCACCTGGATGGTCTCCGATGCATCGTGCGTTGCCACCAGTCTTGAGGTGTGGGTGTCTTTGATGAATATGGATACCCCCCCCTCCTTTCTTGGTATTGTCTGGATTTTGGGGCCGGAACGCATGATAAGAGGTAAAACCTGATAGTGCTGGGGTGCTCTCAGGAGCCTTGAACCAGGTTTCTGTCACTGCACAGACATCGATGTTCTCCATACTGAGAAGGGCCTCGAGTCGTGCATTTTGAGATTTAGACTTCTGGCATTGAGCAGCATTACCCTTAGTTTTTTCCTTTTTGTGTTCTAGGGTGGTAGGTTTAGAATTTGAGCCTTGCCTAAAAAGGCACTATGGGGTGGCAAGAGCCTTTGCCAATATCCGAATTCCAGGGTGACAGGTGCAAGCCGTCCCTTGCAGCAGCGTGGCTTGTCCAGCATGTCATCCCAGGCAGACAGACATTGGATCCCCTTTGAATGACACCAGAGTTTAAGCCAATTGTTAAAGCTGATCATCTTATCTCTGTATTGTCGCATCATTCTTGGTGAAGGTAGGATACTGCTCAAGGTCAGGGTCATACCTGCCTGGGCTACATAATCAGAGAGCTCCTCAATGTCTCTTTTCATGTAGTCCAAGGAGGTACGTCTCAGGTCGTTTACACCAGCGTGGACAATGACTGAGTCGTATTTGTACCTGCTGTTGAGAGACCTGAGTGCTTGCGTTATGTGGCGGATTCTAGCGCCCGACAGGCAGCTTACTGTGACCTTCTCCTTACTCAGTCTGGTGAGCGGGACGTCAGTGTGTCTGACTATGGAGTCACCTATGACTAGTGTGTCTGGCATTGTGTTTGGCCTTAAGGGCTGTGACTGTTTGACACTCTGACTGTGAGGTCTATGTGTTGCAGGTGTTGTGTTCTGAGGTGGTGGTTGTTTGGGTGTCTGCTTTGGTGGCCTCTGCTGTTTTGGTAGATTTTTGATCAGAGCCACCGAGTATGTCTTTGTGTGTTTATGTGTATGATTTGAGGTTGTGATGGTACTATGTGAGTCTGGGTCTATAGTGTGTGTGGTAACCTTCTCCTCCTGACTGGTCTTGCCAGTCCTATGTTGAGAGAGCTCAGCCTCCAGTTTGGCCGTATAGTTGCATCTCTCGCATGTATTTGTGTTTTGTGGGAGGAGGAGAGGGTTGTCTGTGTACATGAGGCAATTGTAACATTGCCTCAATATTCCCAGGTTCACCAGCTGAGCAGGAGAGGACACTAGCAACTGATCCCTCGACATGCTAGAAGGACTAGACAAAAAAAATTTTAAAAGAGATTCCGGGGGATGTGGGTGACCGAGAAATGGGGGTTTGCCTTTTTGGGGTGCTATCTATAAGAGTGCCGTATCAAGGTAATAAGTACTGTAGGAGCAAGTGCTAGGTTTAACAGATAGAGAAAAGTCTACTTGGAGTCAAGTAGAGATGATCTTTTTAGGTATTAGAGAAAGTGCTAGTAACAGGGATGCTTAAAGGTAAGATTGAAAAGAATGCACTCTGCAGTGTGCACTAGAGAAGTTAGATATGAAAGTAGGTAACTTGAGTTTTACCTGTTTATATAATCATTAATTCCTGGTTCATTAGCGGCATCCGTGAAAAACTGCCACCAGGTTTCTTTGTAAAACAACAAACTTTTAGGGTCACCCCCTCTAGGATCAATATTAACACTATCAATAATATCAAATTTAAACTTATGGCCATCACCATATTTTTTAATGTGCTTATAAAGCGCATTCTTCTCATTTTTGGTCCTAATACTGTATAAGTGTGCATAAATTTGTTTATTAAATTTCTGTTCTATTTTACCAATATAGAATCCAGAACACGCTACGCATTTGGCCAGGTATATTACCCATCTAGTATTACAGTTCCCTTGTTTAAATCTAATAATAGTCTTGCTTAAATTGTCCAAAACAATATTTTCTTCCTCCAAAATTGTGTAACATTGATTACACCTGCCACATTTAGTGGTATGTCTATTGCTTGATGGTTTATAGTCAATTTGTCTTTCCAATAAAGAATTTTTCCAAAGGGGATAACTATACATTTCTTGGTATTAAGCCTGAGCCCATGGTTCTGGCACCAGGCATCTATTTCTGTAAGGCTCTTTTGTAGAATATCCACATCATTTGGGGATTCAATAATGGCTCCCAGTTTGCAGTCATCTGCGAACTTTGTTAGCCAGAGTCCCTTAGTGTTGGTCTGTACTTCAGAGAAGTAGATGCCAAACAAGAGTGGTCCCAGGACTGAACCCTGAGGTACTCCACTTGTCACTTGTCTGGAGCTGGACTTGGAGTCGGCTACTTTTACAGTCTGGGTTCTGTCAGTAAGCCAGTTGGCAACCCATCGAGTGACGTAGGAATTTATGCCCAGCTTAGTAAGTTTATCTATGATTCCAGAGTGGGGGATAGTGTCAAAGGCCTTGGCAAGGTCCAGATAGGCTATGTGGACCGCCTTACCCTCGTCCACAGCTCTGGAGACTGATTCGAAGAAGTCAATCAGATTCAGTTGACAAGATCGGCCCTTCACAAACCCAAACTACGTGGGGTCCAGTGTCTGAAGGTTGCCAATGTCTTTGTTTATAAGTTCCATGATAATGCGTTCCATGCCCTTGCAGATCAGGCTTGTCAGACTGATGGGATGGTAGTTCCCAGGATCCAAGGTGGATCCTCCCTTGTGGAGTGGGATAACTGTAGCTGTGCGCCACTCAGTGGGCACGAAGCCTAAGGTGAGGCTATGATTAAACATGACACTTAGGTGAGGTACCAGTTCATTTTGTCGTTCATGTAGTACACAACCTGGGATGTCACCTGGTCCCATGGATGCTGTATTCTTAGCTTTGGAGAGTGCGGTTTCTACCTGTGTGGCCGTGATTATCAGAATTTGGCAATCTTTTGGTATTGAGATGGGCCCTTTAAGGGGTGAGAGGGGGGTAAAGTTGGTACTAAATCGATCTGTCAGGATATTGGCAATATCCTTGGGATCAGTATATTTAATGCCATTCTGTTGTAGCTCAGAGCAGATCTGAGCATTGCCATTTAGATTCTTGACATAACTACAGAATGCCTTGTGGTTGTCTTTGGAATCTTTGGCAATTTTATTTTCGTAACTAGCTTTTGAGGATTTTATGAGGGATCTCAGCATCTTACTGAGGCCGGTGAGGGAGTTTTTTGCATCCTGGGATTTTCCTCTTTTCTGCAACAGTTTCTTCCTTCTGTTGTATAGTTTGTTTATAGCAGGGGACCACCAAATTGGCTTCCTTTTTTTGGAGAAGAGCATCTTGGTTCTATTTGGGATGGCACGATTCATGCACGAGTGGATGTGCTCATACAGCGCCTTAGTGTAGGATTCTGCAGTCGAACTTCCAGATCCCGTCTGCATGGGTGTTGTGAAGTTTGTCACTTCTGACTTCAGTAGCATGAAGTTGGCTTTGAAGAAGTTTTTTAATGAGGTTTCCTTACTGGGGGGTGGGGGTGGGATGTGGATGTCAAAGGTGATTTGCTTATGGTCAGAACTGACCAATTAGGGGATGACCACTGGTGTGGAGCATCTATCTCCCATGTTGGTAATGACTAGGTATAGGATATTGGAGCCCCTGGTGGGACAATGGATTAATTGATCCAGGGTGTTGGAATTTATGAATTCCAAGAACCGTTGGGAAAAGGAGTTGGTACCCGAGTAGTTTTCCCAATTAATGGCAGGGTAGTTGAAATCACACAGTATTAGGGTGTTTGGTTGTATCTTAATATTTTCCAGTATGTTTAGAAAGGTGTAGTGAGAATCTTAGGGCATGGTGGGGGATCTGTAGCAAGCTACAATTTGGATTGCAGTCTTACCTAGTGTTAGTTGCACCTGGAGAATTTCAGATGCATTGTGTTGGGCAACTAGCTTGGAGGTGTGAATATCCTTGGTGAATATGGACACTCCTCCACCTTTAGTGTTTCGGTCTTGGTTTTGTGGCAGAAAAGTGTGGTAAGAATTGTAGCCTGGTATTGGAGGGGTGCTCTCTGGAGCCTTGAACCAGGACTCAGTTACTGCACAGATATCGGTGTTCTCCATTTTTAGGAGTGCCTCGAGAGAGTGCATTTTGAGGTTTAGACTTCTAGCATTGAGTGAGTAGCATTACCTTCAGATTTTGCATGCTTGTATCTGTTACAGTGATGGTTTTATCCATTGAACCTTGCCTAAAAAAGGCACCATAAGGGTGGCAAGAGCTTTAGCCCATAACCTGAATCCCAGGGGTGACAGGTGCAGACCATCTCTGGCAAAGCATTGTGGTTTGTCGATCATGTCTTCCCAGGCAGACAAATACTGGATCCCCTTTGAATGACACCAGAAGCTTAGCCAATTGTTGAAGTCAATCATTTTGTCCTTATACTGTGGTATAATTCTGGGCGAAGGCAGGATGCTACTCAGGGCTAGGGTCATACTTGCCTGGGTCACATGATCCAAGAGCTCTTCCATGTCTCTTTTCATGTAGTCCAGGGAGGTACGTCTCAAGTCATTCACTCCAGCATGGACAATGACAGAGTCGTATTTCTACTTGTTGTGGAGTCACTTGAGTGCATGCGTTATGTGGTGGATCCTGGCACCCGACAGGCAGCTGACTGTAATTTTCTCCTTGTTCAGCCTAGTGCATGGGACATCAGTGTGCCTGACTATAGTCACCTATGACTAAAGTGTTGGGTAGACTGTCTTGCCTTAGGGGCTGTTGTTGGGTGGCACACTGGTGTTGTGAGCTATGTGTCACTTTGGTTGTGACTGGTGTTTGTTTGCATTTCAGATGGATCCTAGGACCTTCAAAACTAGGCGGCCCAGTTGATTTGGGGTATCTAGTAACAGTAGGACTTGTTGTCTCAAGGATATTATTCATTGAGGGGGGACACTGCAACTATTTGCGTGACTGTGATTAATTGTGTCCCTATGAACTGTATGTCCTGTACAGGGGACATGTTTGACTTTGCCAAGTTCACTGTAATCCTCAGGCAACTGGAGAGTTGCAGAAACTGAATGGCTTGGAGTAGGTTTTTTTTTTAAACACCTTTATTGAATTATCACTTATAACATAGATACATTTACATTTATACAAACGTATTCAAACTGTATTAAAAAAGAAGTTATGTACCTACCATAACGTTCCATGTTAGTTGTCTTCATCTCGCCTTCTTTCTTGCTGGTTGGGATCGCAGCCAATCCTCGGCTCCGACTCAGCCATCTTCGATAGCTCAAGAGCTGTTTACTGGCTCGAGGCTACCCCTTATCCCATGATGCCTAGCGCTAGCTACCCAGATCTCGTTTGAAATAGCTAACCCAGGCATAGCTATAGGAAGAAACCCCTCCAAACAAATGGTTAACATACCTGTCCTACTGTCTAAGTCAGTAAAGGAAACAAACCAGCGAACACTCAGCCAGTGAAAATTTGAACTCCTCTTGGTTCAACAGGATAGGGGCATGGAGGGGGGGACGCAAGAAAGAAGGCGAGATGAAGACAACTAACATGGAACGTTATGGTAGGTACATAACTTCTTTATGTTAAGTTGTCAATCTCGCCTTCGTTCCTGCTGGTTGGGACAGCGTCCCTAGCACCTACAATCCTGGGTGGCTCACTGGAACAGACTCTTCAGAACAGTGGAACCAAAACTAGCTCTGCCTCTGGAGACCACATCCAACTTGTAATGAGAAATAAAGGTATGAGGATTTGCCCACGTAGCAGCGGCACAGATAGAGTCCATGGCCAACCTAGACTGGAATGCTACAGACGTGGCTAAAGCCCTGGTAGAATGACCTTTCGGTTTGATTGGCAAGTCTTTGTTCCTTAGTTGGTAGATAAAGGTAATGATATGAGACAACCACCTGGATAAGGTCACTTTGGAAACTGGGAGACCCTGTTTCCCCCGAGCATAGGAAAGGAAAAGTTGGTCAGACTTCCTTATATCCTTCGTCCTATGCAGATAGAAATGCAACTATCTATGAACATCCAATTGATGTAACTTGTATTCTGCCTTGTTGGTGTGGTTAGGGAAAAACACAGGTAGGGCTATAGACTGATTCAAATTGTTTTCTGAGCAGACCTTTCGAAGAAAAGAAGGATTAGTCCTCAGAGCAACCCTGTCCTTATGAAATACTAAGTATGGAGAATGGACGGATAGTGCCTGAAGTTCAGAGACACGTCTGGCTGAAGTAATAGCTACCAGAAAGAGAGTCTTCCAAGATAGAAACTTAATGGAGCAGGAAGCTGCCGGTTCAAAAGAGGGCATAATTAATGAGGTTAGTACCAAATTAAGGTCCCAAGGAGGAGGGGGATCTCTCACTGGGGACTAAGGAGAGTAGCTCCTCTTAAAAAAGCTTTACATAGCTTATGAGGCATAATGTTGGCATTAGAAAAACTGACATGAAAATCTGAAATGGCCGCTAATTGAACCCTGATTGTAGCAGAAGCGGACCCCGAATGAAAGAGTTCTGTTAGGAACTCCAAGATCTCATGGATAGGGGCTGTGAAGGGATTTATATTTCTATCCTCTGCCCAACAAGAAAAACATTTCCATTTACTAGCGTAAGTCCTTCTAGGGCCGACTTATGGGAGGAAACAATAATGTCGCGAACGGCTGGGGAAATACTGGGAAGCCTGGCTAAGGTTGGAAGTGGAGCAACCAAGCTGTGAGCTGGAGCGTTTGAAGGGACTGATGTAGCCCGCCTGATTGATGAATCAGTAGGTCTGAAATCGGATCCAGAGTCCAAGGCCGCTCGAGAAGGTAATGCTGCAGAAAAGGGAACCATATATGTCGAGGCTAGTAAGGGGCAATGAGGATCATTTTGCAACCCAACGACATAGCTTTCTGTATGAGTTTCGTTATCAAGGGAAACGGAGGGAAGGCATAAAGAAGTCCCTGAGGCCAATCGTGGACTAGAGCATCTCTGGGAGGGTGAACAGGAAGCAGAAGAAGGGAGAAGTAGCTGCTGCATTTGCTGTTGAAGGGGGTGGCAAAAATGCCACAGCAAGGCTGACCCCATTTGCAGAAGATCAAATCCGCCACTGCCTGATTCAGAGACCACTCGTGAGGCATGAGAATAGCTCTGCTGAGCCTGTCCGCTATGATGTTGGACGTCCCAGGGATGTGCGTTGCAATCAGAAATCGTTGGGAGGAAATCGCCCACTGCCAGAGTCTGAGGGCTTCACCTCATAGGGGGTAGGACCTGGCTCCCCCCTGCTTGTTGATGTACCATACCACTGACGTTCTTGGTTTGAATTGCAATGGTCCCCGAGAAAAGAGAGTCCTGAAGAGCTTGCAACGCTAGGAGCACGACTCTCATCTCTAGGACATTTATATGCAGATGGTACTCATGAGCCTGCCAAGTGCCCTGGACTGTCCTTCCCTGATAATGCCCCCCCACCCTATCAGGGAGGCGTCCGTGGTCACTGTAGCAACGGGAGGAGGCTGAATGAAGGGTCTGCCCAGAATCACTAGTGGGGAGACCATCCACCAGGAAAGGTGTCTTTTGCATGCTTCTGTGATGAGCGGGCCAAGGGTATCAGAAGCATTGCCACCGCCATAGAACCTAGAGTCTGAAGGACGTACCTGACTTGCACTCTTTTGCACTGCATGAGGACATGAACCTGCTGACGAATAGTGGACACCCTGTCCAGGGGCAGCTTTGCGGGCATGCTCCTTGTATCTAAGTCTGCTCCTATATAAGTAATAGATCGACAGGGCAACAAGGCAGATTTTTTGAAATTTATGGTAATGCCTAGCTGGGAGCAAATTGAGATTGTATAGTCCCTGGCTTGAAGGAGTTGATGCCTGGTAGTAGCAGTAAGGAGCCAGTCGTCTAGATAGGGAAACACCTGGAATCCTTGACGCCTCAGGTGAGCCGTGACCACTGCCATACATTTGGTGAACACCCTGGGGGCTGTGGTGAGACCAAACAGCAGAGCTCTTAACTGGTAATGACTGGCTCCCAGCCGGAAGCGAAGGAACCTCCTGGAGCGTCTGTTCATTTTGATGTGATAGTACGCATCCTGGAGATCTATAGAGCACATCCAATTGTCCTGACCCAGAAAGGGTACAATGGACTGTAGCGTGACCATTCGAAACTTTGTTCTTTGAACAGACTTGTTCAGTCTGCTGAGATTCAAAATAGGTCTCCAGTCCCGTCTTTTTTGGTACCAAAAAGAACCTTGAGTAAGTTTCGGATCCATGTTGGTTTGCCGGGACTTCCTGGGTGACTCTTTTTTCTAGCAATTTTGAAACTTCTATAACTGCTTGGTCCCTCAGATTGGGTGAAACATCTGGGAGGGACTTGCATGACGGTAAAGGGGGCTGAACGAAAGGGATTCTGTATCCTCTGGATATTATTGAATGTACCCATTTGTCTTGCATTATACTTAGCCAGGCTTTTGGGTACAATAAAAGTCTTCCCCCGACTGCCTCCAGAGACGGACAGTCGGGCAACCCCTCAGGAATGTTGGAAGGGCTTGTCAGAGAAGGATTCTCTACCGCCCTGGTTCTGCGGACCCCCTCTGCCACGAGGGCGGCGTCTGTTATTATTGTTATTTCCTCCTCTGCCCCTGGAGGAAAAATCACTACGTGTGTCAGGCGAAGATCCCTGGGATTTCCAAAACCACACCTTTCCACTCTTCTGACCCTTGGGATATGGTCTAGAGGGAGTGGAAAAATGGACTCCCACGGCAGAGGGAGTCTTGCCTTCCTGTTCACACCTAGTAAGAGTGTCTTTCTCCTGTGGTCCAAAAAGAAAGGAACCGTTAGGTGAATGATGCCCTGAAGGGTTCCGCAAAATTACACAGCCGCATCCATGCATGTCTCCGAAGTGCTATGCCTGTGCCTGCGGCTCTACTCGCACCATCGGCTGCATAGGAAATGAGCCTCATGGAGGAGTTGACTACTGAGTTAAGGGTCGCCAGCTGAGAAGCCACTTTAGCCTGGGCCCCTTCAGCTGAAGGATCCTGGAGGGTATCTCCGAGCTCTTTTAGGAGATCCCTCTGAAGCCTGGTGAAATGGCATAAGTAATTCAGTGACCTCATGGAAAAGGTCGCTGAAGCAAACATTCGCTTCCCATATCTGTGCATGGTCCTAGACTCCTTGTTAGGAGGATGGACAGAAGAAGAAGTTTCCGCTAACTCCTTTTTAGTGGCTGCTGCTACCACCATGGCATCCACGGGAACACCCTTAGTAAGGAACTGCTTATCAGGGGGTGCAGTAATAAACTTGGCTGGTCTCCTCGGGGTTGGTTCCACTGTATCCGGGGCTGACCAAGCCCTTCGAGCCATCACAGACATTAGTGGATCGAAGGGCGGAGAAACCCAGGAGGTGGAAGGTCGGGAACCGAACGCATCCAGGAATACAAATTCGTCCTTGGTAGGGGCTAGGGTATTCCAGTTCCCCCTCTGCTTAAGTATTTCTAGGATGTACGAAAAGAAAACATCTTCAGAGGGGGATCTCGGGGACCCTTCCGACTCATCCAAATCTGTGACCGAAGTGACAAGTCTCGGGGGAGTCAATGTGCTTCCTCTTGCACTTCGTCTTCCAAGGGGGCTCCTCTGAATGATCAGGGGAGGCCTCGGAGGAAGAGGAAACACCCAATGGGGTGCCCTGAAGCGCTGGTTCCCCACGCTTGGGGTCTGGAGGAGGGGCAGAGGTCAACGCAGGCACTACGGGGGATGGAGCCAGTGGGGTCGAAGGTGGAGCTGGCTGAGAGGTCAGCACACTCCTCATGACATCGAAGGCGTCCCTGCCACGATGAAGAGAAGGCTCCGTGGAGACCGGAATCCTCCTCCGCACCGAGGGAGATGGCTCCGAGGCCGATGTAGGAGCCGAGCTCACCTGCGCCGATGCTCCGAGAGGGAGAGCAGGGTCGGACAAGGGTCCGATGTCACTTGCCCCCTCGGAGCCGACGAGGGAGTCTCGGCGCCTAGATCCCTCGATGGAAGGCACCATCGATGGGATCGGAGCTGATGACAGATCCGAAGGAGAGATCGTTATCGGAGCCGACGGTTCCACGACTCTAACCCCAAGAAACTCCGGTTCCGAACTCAAGGGAGTCGGAGGAGGAACATCAATAGATACAGACGGAGCCGACCCCTGTTGAGGGGGGCTGGACAACATTTTGGCCAGAGCCTGTGACTTCAATAACCTGCTGACCACTCTCTCCACATCATGGTCTGAGAGCCTGGAGGACCGAGAGGAGTGCGAAGATCTATGACTACGGTCACTTTGCAGGAGGGGACCGAGGAGCCGAATGAATGGACTCTAATGAAAGGGACCTCTGTCTTTTCTGAGTCCTTGACGGCTCCGAGGGGACTACTGGAGCCGACGGGGAAGCAGTTTCCTCAGTTCCGGCTGGAACCAAAGTGGAAGGTAAGCCTTGGGCCGATGACGGTCTCCGAGCTGGGAGCCGACGATTTGGCCGGTTTAGGAGACTTCACTGGCAAAGTCTTGGCCGGTGAGTCCTGAGGCTTAAGCAGCCCTCTCAAAATAAGTTTATTCTTGCGCTCCTGCAGAACTCTTGGGCTAAATGCATGGCAGATAGAGCATGAACACTGCACTCGACCTCTAAATGCCCCGACCTGAGACAATACACACACCTCTTGTGGGCATCCAGGTGGGGAATCTTATGCCCACAACAGGCACACCCCTTGAAACCTGTAGGTTTGTCAGACATATTGAAAAAGGGTTAGAACACACACCCACACACACACACACACACACACACACACACACACACACACACACACACACACACACACACACACACACACACACACACACAAGGACTATCCAAAAAAGCAATTATTAAGAGACAATTTACGCTAACACTACCAAAGGAAAAACAAAGATACCAAGAAAGTTTTTTTTTTTTACAGTAAAGGAAGAGTCAACGGTTCCTGAAAAGGAAATCTGGAAGGGGGAAGAACAACAACTCTAATGCCAGCAAAAAGAATTAGTTAAAAAGGAAGGGAGGATAGACAGGAAGTAATTAACAGTAGCAAAGTGAAAAGGGAAATTTACTGACAGAAATTAAAAAAAATAGACACCGAGGAAATAGAAAATAACCACTTACCTCTCTCAAGGCTACAGAGTCACATCTGAGCTGGAAGACGGCAAACAAGATCTCAGGAGTTACATGAGAGTGAGGCACTATGGGAGCAGGAGGAGCTTGAGGCTCGGACCGTATATCTTTAGAAACGGCCGAACCAGATCCGAGATCAAATCCATAGACCCAACAGTAAGGAATAATGAAACAGACATCAGATTGAAAGTTATGTACTTACAATAACAACAAAACCTTGTTGTCTGCTTCCATCCTTTCTCAATGGATGGGTCTTTGGATATCAATTGCATCTGACTTAGACCACTTAGAAGTTTCGTGTCCAGTGCTCAGGATTCTCCTCTTACCCACAATACTCCTGTAAAGAACAAGATACCTCACACTGAGTTTGCCCTTAGTCTAGAGAAAGGCAAACTTTCCCATGTGCTGCAGTAACTAAGAGAAGGGAAATTAGAAGGAAACCAGCTGTCATGTGTAGGCCTTGAAGAATACATGGGCAGGCCAAGACAGCTTATTAAGGCCACTCCAGGAATCAGTGAAAAGGATTAAAAAGGGAAGTGAGAAGGACGGGGGTGGAGTTCAGGAAGGACAGAAGCAGAAATGCAGATCTATCATTAACGTAAGTACATAACTTTCATATCTGATGTTGCCTTTTCCATCTGTTCCTCAACGGATAGAACAGAGTCCCCAGCTACTAGAACACTTGAGAGGTCTCATGGAAGGATATTCCTGCACACAGCTGAACTAAAGGAGGCTCTTGACTTTGCCTGTTAACTTGGACACTCTCTTGCCCATCTTAGTTGAAGACAAACAGACAAATAACTGATCAGTCTTTCAGATTATTTTAGTTCCATGTAAATAGTAAAGTAGCTTATAGTGCACATCCAGCAAGTGTAGCTTGTATTTCCCTTATCAGAGATATTTAGAAAAAATACTGAATGATTGACTGACAGATGATTCTAAAGCCACTTTAGGAGGAAAAAAGGGGTTAGTTCTTAAAGATACCCTAGCTTTGTGGAAGATCAGATGGATGGCTTGGAAGATAATATGTGGAGCTCTAAAATTCTCCTGGCAGTGGTGATGGCCACCAAAAATAAAGTTTTCCATGACAAGAGTTTCAAATCAACTTTGACAGCAGATTCAAAAGAGTGGCTAGTCAAGGCCTGCAACAGAATAGTAATATCTCAAGGTGGTACTGGTTTGCTGAATGGAGGGTGAAGAAGAAGAAAGGTACTCCTGAGAAAGCTTTGGATAGTCTAAGGAATGCATTGGGGATGTGACTTTCTCCAATATGAAAAGGAGATATAGCAACAAGCTGTGCCTTGGAGTAACTGGCTCTGTCATGAAAGAGAGATGCTAGAAAGTCCAGAATGGCCGGACGAAGGGCTTCCTTGTGGAGGGTGACTGAGAAGAGGTCAAAATGTGAATGACCTGGGAAGAAAGCCTGCACTGCTTAGACATCATTGGAACTGAAGAAACCATGAGGTTAGCTTGAAGGACTGAATGCCCAGGTGAGGTAGACCTGGAGGGTGAAATAGGAGATATGGAGTCCAGTACCTAGGGAGGGTGTACTAGATGATGCCAGCGGAAGGAAAACCACAATTGTCACGGCCAGTAATGGATAATGAGGATTGCTGTGGACTTTCTTGACAAAGCTTTCTGGAGGAATTTGGGTATCAGAGAGTTCAGAAAGATTGCAGGGAAAGGCATATAAGAGTTGGGGAGGCCAACTGGAAGATCACAGCATCCCCTCAGTTACTCCCCTTCCCAAGTTATCAGGTCAAGGTATCTGCTGCATTTGGTTTTGTAGGGGAATGCAAAATGATTGCAGCAAGGTTGATCCCATCAGCTAAAAATCTGATCTGTTACTTCTGGATTGTGGGACTACTAATGAGGAAAGATAGTAGACTTGCTCAGCCTGAGAACATTGGACTTCCCCAGAATAAGTGTTGTTTTCAGAAAGTGATGATAAGACAGCAGCCATTGCCAGACTCTCATGGCATCTCGACATAAATGGTAGCATCATGTTCCTTCCTGCCGCCAAACCACCGATAGGTTGTCCGTCTGGATAGATATCACACCCAAGGGGAGAGTGCCCTGGAATACCTGCAATGCTAGGAGGACTGCTTTCATCTCTGAAATGTTGATGTGAAGAATGCCTTCTGTCGAAGACCATGTGCCTTGGAGTGGCTTCTCCAAGAAATGCCACACTCCCACCCCAGATGGGAAGCATCCATGGTCACCATGGCCCAAGGTGAAGGTAGAACAAATGGACATCCCTGAGACCCAACGAGTGAATTCAACCACCATCAGATGTAAGACTTGTAGATCTTTGTGAGCAAAACTTGACAAGACATGGACTGATGTCTGATATACCACTAGACCAACAGCATCCACAGAAGAACTCTCATGTCATATCTGGCCAGAAGAATCAAAGTGATCGCTGCTACCATGAAACCAAGGAGAAGTAATATTAGTCTTTCTGGTGGCTTCTGACATGAGACCACAGCCAAAGCTTTCTTGTGAATCTTGAAATCTCGGCTTGAGGAAGATATGGCAATTTGAAATTTCATATCCAAAAGACCGCTGATTAATTCCAAGATCTGAACAAGCTGAAGCCTGGACTTTGTTGTATTCTCTGTGATGCTCAGAGCTGAACAAAGGAGGAGCAAGGAGTTTCTACTCTGAACAAGTTGCTCTCTGAAGGGAACGGTAATGAGACAGTCAACCAGATAAAAGAACACCCAGAAGGACTGCAGTCTGAAGTGAGCAGCAACCGCTGTCATGCATGTGGTGAAAAACCCATGGGCTGTGGTGAGACCAACAGGTAGGGTTCTGAATTGGAAATGATTGGCTCCCAGCTGGAAGTGAAGAACCCACCACCCCATCATCTGTCATTCCTTATGTGGCAGTACATATCCTGGAGGTCAACTGAGCACATTCGGTCATCCTTTCTTTCAATGGAAAAATAAACTGTACTGTGACCATCCATAATTTTGTTTGTTTCACAAATGTGTTTAGACAACTTAAGTCCAAGACTGGCCTTAGGTCCCCATTCTTCTTTGGCACTAAAAAGGATCTTCAGTAAATTCCAGATCCTTTCTGGTCTGGTGGGACCTCTTCAATGACTCAAATATTTAGTATCTTTTTTTTATTTCTGAAGCAGATGTTTCCATTTGCAAGGGTGGAACATGGCAATGTTTCTTTGAAGGTTAAGCAGGGTAAAGAAAGGGAATGAAATAGCCTCTGGCTATTATCCTCTGAACCCAGACATCTTGAGTGATAGATGTCCAGGCCGATGGGTACAAAACAAGCATCCCCTGACTGCCACCAGAGAGTGGCAGTTGGGCAAACTTTCAGGACTTCTGGTAGGGCACGACAGAGAAAGGACCCTGAAAGACCTGGTTCTGCAAACCACTTCTGCCCAGTGGGCTATGTTCATCAGTACAAGGGAAGAACTCCTGTTACTTATAGAATCAAAGTTTCTTCCCACTTGTTTGGTTTCTTGAAAAGGTCCTCTGGGAAGTAAAAAACTTGACTTCTACAGCAGATGGGGTCTTATCTTATGTCATTCCTGCAGACCATTTCCTTCACTTTCACACCACAGACTGTCAATCCATCATAGGGGCACTGACATCTTGACATGTTTTGCAATATTGTGAAGTTGCATCCAAGCATGTCTCCTAATGGTTATGTTGGAGCCTGCTGCTCTAGAAGTGCCTTTTGTGTAATTGGAAATAAGACTCATCAAAATCTTAGTAAAATGTTGGAGAGTAGCCAAATGCAGGTTGATGGAGTTCCTTTGCTCAGCAGATAGGGACTCTGAGAGAGATTTGGGAAACTCTTTGGTCAAGTTTCTCTGGAAATGCATGCCATGTGCCAGGTAGTTCAGCTCCCTGATAGCAAAGGTTGCTAAAACTCAGAATAATTTCCAGAATCTGTCCATTGCACAAAACTCCCTGTTTGGTGGATGGACAGTGGAACTGTCTTCTGCCAGGTCCTTCTTGGTGGCCACCACCACCACCACTAAATCCACAGCCAGACCTTTTCTTCAAGTAGATGGTCTTCTGGCTGCCAGTTACTTCTTGGTGGCCACCACCACCACCACTGAATCCACAGCCAGATATTTTCTTCAACTAGATGGTCTTCTGGTTACACTAAAAACTTGTCGGGGTTGCAGGGAATTGGCTTGACTACATTTGTCTTCTTCCACGCCCATTTTGAATTAGGGTCCACCATCTCATCTGCAAGAGGGACCACTCAAGAATTAGATGGGGTAGCCCCAAAAGCCTCGAGGCTACTGACTCCTCTTGGGAAAGGCTTCAAAGGACCATCCACTTTCTGTCTGAGTAGTTCTAATGCTCTCCAAATTAGATGTTGTCAAAAGTGGCTCTTGGAGACCCTTCCCCTTTAATGAAGCCAGTCTCTTCTGTGAACTGTTCCTGTGAATTAATGTGCCTCTTTTTACAGTTATGTTTCTGATGCACCTCTCCAGTGGGATGCTCCAGAGAGGACTAAGAAGCCAATGGGACTCCTCAAGAAGAATGGACTCAAGGCTTTTGGAAGCTGGCTGTTCCAACAGGATAAGATCAGCAAGTTCATAACTGAGCCACAGACATAACCAGGAACCTTTACAGAAGGACCTATGGCCTCTAAAGAAAATTCAACTTGAGGAACCATCCACGAAAGCTCTGAAGCTGATGTTGAAGCAGAGCTGTCTAACACATGAAGTCCCAAGAGAAAGGAACCACTCCAAAGGTCTTAGTACTAAACTGTCTCCCAGTTGACCTGATGCTGACAACTCAGCCCAAAGATTTGGTAGGATCCAAAGTGCTCAGAGCTGACCAGATCAAAGAGACTGTTGGAGTCAAAGAAGACCATACCTTTGGATCTGATGAAGACATACCATGGAAGGAAGTGAGAACCAACTGCCCCGAATCAGCAGGATGGATCGGGGAAGGCGCAATAACATGATAAAGAGAAGTGGTTAGTCCCTCGGTCTTAGCAGGAGCCAGTGCCAGGAGGACCCCCAGCTGCATCTGAGTCCTGAGGAATTTCCTCATCATCCTGTCCATGTCCGCCTTAGAAAGACTCCTGGAGGACCTAACGGAGACAAGACAATAAGCAATGGATTAAGGCCTTCAGATATGATGAAAATATCTCTCCTGGGTAACAGGGGATCTAAATATAGGGGATATCGACCACAAAGTAAAATGAGACTTTGATAGAGACAGTGTACTGGATTTGTTGAAAATCGATTCAAATATGAGGACCAGATACAAAGACTTTAACATCTTGTAGTCAGAGTCAATGAAGGGGAATGATCCACAAACCTTTCCTTTGATTTTATGGATTTTTCCTTCTCCCTCACTTTTTTTCCTTTTATTTTGTCACCTCTACCATGATCAGCTGGTTTCTTGAAGGCAAGGACATCTACCATTATGGTAAGATTTTACATAATTGAACTGTGTTCTTACATTCATTGCTGCAGTATTCATTACTTATGGGAGAGTGCCAAAGCTCATGAAGAAACTTGGGAGGAGGAAGCAGCAGCAGAGCCCTCTAAGAAGCGACGAAGAATGGCATTAGGAAATCAGCCCTAGCTCTGGAGATACCATCCAACTTGTAATGTTCAGTAAAGGTATGCACAGAAGTCCAGGTAGCTACTTCAAAGAATAGAATTGGTGTCTGAGACCTTGAAAAAAGCACCAGAAGAAGCCACAGCTCTAGTAGAATGAGCCTTTACAGAAGAAGGAATGTTCTTGTCATAAAAAGTGTAACAAAAAGAAACAGCCTTAGAAATCCACGTAGAAATAGTTTGCTTGGAAACAGCCAAACCTAAAGATCTAGGATGAAAGGAAACATACAACTGATCAGATTTTTTGATAGCTTTAGTCTTATCCAAATAAAATCTGAGCTGTCTATGCACGTCTAAGGTATGCAGCACCCTCTCACTGTCAGATTGCAAAGAAGGGAAAAAGGTAGGCAAATTAATACACTGATTAAGTGACAACTCATTAACCACCTTGGGCATAAAAGGATTAGTATGCAAGGACACCCTGTCCTCATGAAATATCAAAAGAGGTGGACAAGCCATAAGGGCTTGCAACTCAGACACCCATATGGCAAAAGTAAGAGCTAATAAAAGAACTGTCTTCCAACAATGTTGCAAGGAAGCTGAAACAACAGGCTGAAAAGGAGCCTGAGTCAATCTCTACATAACTAAATTAAGATCCCAAGGAGGAGGAACAGGCTTCCTGGGAGGTCTAATATTAAGGATGCCTTTAAGAAATTGCTTGGCCTCAAACCTAGAAGCTAACAGGGGAGTTAAAGGCAGACAAGCAGAAAGAGCTGATAAGTGGGCCTTAATAATTTGCCTATTTCCTCAAGAAACAATTCTGTTGGGAGACTTTAATATTGACTTACTTAACTACTCAGCACAAAATCCATTATCCCATATTACCCTCCATGGATTTAACCAGCTCATCTCTTCCCCTACAAGAATGATAAATCATCCAAATATCAGTTCATCCTGGATTTGATTCTTGTAAGTAACCTCTTTCTCGCATCTCAATCAGGCTATCTGCCTGATAGCCTAAGGGACCATCAGCCAACCTTTCTCCTTAGAGCCTGTACTCACCAATTCACTCAGACTACCTTTCAATTAGTCAGAAATAAAAAAAAACTTCAACCCTAATAGTTTCATCATTTCTCTAAAAAGTTGTAATTGGAACTCTCTTAAACAACTACCTCTTGAAGATGCAGTAAACTCTTTTAACATAACTTTCTTAGAAATATTAAACCACCATGCACCCCCTAGACCTATCAGAGTAAAGGTTAATTATGCACCCTGGCTAACTAAAGAATGTAAATCCTTACTCAAGGCTAGGAACAAAGCTTGGGAGCAGTTCCACAAATACAAAACCCAAATCACAAGGCAAAAATTCCTTGATCTGCGAAATAAAGCTAAGAAACTAGTAAAGTCAGACAAAATAAACTACTATGCTAATAACCAGAATAAACATGCTAAAAACCCTCAAAAATTCTGGGCTGCAGTTAATAACATACTTCAGCCAAGTAAATCAGCCACCCCCTCCCCAACAGCTAACAATTCTGCTAACGCCTTCCACTTTAGCTTACATCCAGTATCTATTAAATCCATTACAAAACTTCTTTAAAAACTCAAACCAACCACCCTGGCTGCTAATAGCCTACCCTCAGAATTACTACAGTTAGCTGCAGAAACAATAGCCTACCCAGTAGCCATATTCATTAATAGGTCAATATCAGAGAGCAAGGTACCTATTATTTGGAAAACCTGCTATATTCTACCACTACAGAAGGGAGGGAACTGCACAGAACTCACTAATTACTGCCCAATTGCCATTCTATCCCCCTTATCTAAAATCCTACAAAGAGTCATCCACACCCAACTAATGGACCACCTTCTCACAAACAAACTACTATCAAACACCAAACATGGTTTTCGACCCTTCCACAGCACCATCATAGCTCTAATGTCCTTTACTAAAACAGTTAACCAATACAGATGGACAATTTGTATCCACTATATTTCTGGACTTATCCAAAGCCTTTGATATGGTAAACCACAATAGACTTATCAATATTTTCTCCAGTCTAAACCTATTAGGTAGACTGTAGGTAGTCTAACGGCAACACCAACTTTCCCCATTTCTTCTGTTTTCCTTAGGGGTTCCTGAAGGCTCCATCCGTGGGCCATTACTATTCTCTCTATTCACTAACCAGTTCACTGTCTCCACACCAAATGCCTCAGCAGTGCAATATGCTGATGACTCCACCCTAATTTTTGCAGCTTCTACACTAAAAGACCTTCGCAGCATAACCCAAGACTCCTTTCTATATGTTGAAACATGGCTTACTAACTCCCAACTCATTCTAAATTCCAAAAAAATAAAACTTGTTTTCTTCATCCCAACAACACTCCCTTCACCATAGCACTCTTTTAATATTTTGACTAATAATAAAACAATGATCACTCCAACAATCCACACTAAACTACTTGGAGTCGAAATTGACAATAACCTGAAATGTGACATTCACATAGCTCAAACCATCAAGAAGGTTCACAGGAAACTAGTTCTCCTCTATCAGAACAAGCAATTTATTATAAAATACACAAAAGCCACTATAGCTCGAACACACCTCTTATCTATCCTGCTCTATGCCTCCCCAGTTCTAGCCAATCTCCACCAAACTGACCTAAACAAATTGGAATATTGTTACAATAAAATCACCAGGTTTGCAACTGAGGCCCCATACAGGACTCATCACTGTACATCTCTAAAACAGCTAAACTGGCTTGAACTTCCTCAGTTGCTACAATTTAATCAACTAACCTTTGCACACAAGATATTCCATCATCCCAAGAAGATCCCTGCTCTCCAAAATCTAGTACAACCATATGCCACAACTAGAACTCTACGATCCAGTAATCAAAACCTTCTAAATACCACCAAAGCTAATAATGATTCTGGAAAGTCTCTCTTCTCTAATGCTATTTCGAAAACATGAAATAAATTACCAATCCCAATGACCTTCAAATGCTCTACTACACAATTCGACAAGCGTCTTAAGTCACACTTCATGAACACCTGGTTATGTTATTGTAACTCTCCTGGGTAATCACCTCCTGTAATTGCTGCTAATCAATGTATAAAAATTAACAACTCACACTAACAGCTATTTTCAACTGTACAAAATTAGCCTTTGTATCACCTCAGAGTGTATTTATTCAATGAATGTCTCCTCTGATACAATTCTACGCTCTACTGTTACTTAACAAGAAGTTATGTACTCACCATAACGTTCGATGTATGTAGTCCATCTTGCCTCACATTCTTACCCGTGGGTTCAGAGACGAATATTGGCTCTGACTCAGCCAAACTTTTCTAGCTCGAAGTCTTTCTATTGGCTGGGCTAAGATGGTATCCCATGCTGCATTGCTCTATATCCCCAGATCTAGTTTGCTGCGAACACCAACACTCATATTCCATGCATAACAACACCCAAGGAAAGGAAGAACAAACCAAGAGTGAAGGGAGCTCTGAAAACCAGTCTTAACCTCCAGATCCTCCAGGAAGTGGGAAGGTGGGGGGTAAGTAACAATGTGAGGCGAGATGGACTACATACATCGAACGTTATGGTGAGTACATAACTTCTTGATGTTATGCAGTCCAATCTCGCCTACATTCTTACCCGTGGGACAGCGTCCCCAGCATCTAAATCCTGGGAGGCTCAGTGGAAAATACTCCTGAGCACTGTGGAACCAAAGGAATACCTGCCCCTAGATACCACGTCCAACTTGTAATGAGTAACAAAAGTGTGAGGAGATGCCCAAGTAGCCGCAGCACAAATATCATCCATAGACAATCTGGCCTGATAGGCTGTAGATGTAGATATAGACCGAGTAGAGTGAGCCTTGACCGGGAACGGTAGATCTTTGTGCCCTGAGGAATAAATGAAAGAGATGCAACTGGATATCCACCTGGACAGAGTGATTTTGGAGACAGGAGACCCAATTCTGTTTTCCGAAAAGGAAACAAACAACTGATCAGATTTTCTGAGATCTTTGGTTCTGTGCAGATAAAAACGTAATTGTCTGTGTACATCCAATTGATGAAATTTAAATTCTGCCTTGTTTGAGAACTGGGGAAAAAACACTGGTAACTCAATAGATTGATTAAGATTAGTTATAGACGCCACTTTGGAAAGAAAGGAAGGGTTCGGTCTGAGAGAAACCCTGTCCTTATGAAAAATCAAGTATGGGGGTTTTATAGAAAGATCTTGAATCTCTGAAACGCGTCTGGCTGATGTGATGGCTACTAAAAAGACAGCCTTCCAGGTCAAGAATTTTAAATCACAAGTAGCTGCAGGTTCAAAGGGTGGTGAAGTAAGAGCCGTTAGAACAAAGTTTAAATCCCAAGGCATGATAGGTTCCGAAACAGGAGGACAGAGTAACACAGTGCCCTTCAGAAAAACCTTACAGAGTCTGTGAGCCATCAGACTAGGCTCATTAGCGACATGAAAGTTAGAAATCGCCGCCAAATGGACTTTTATGGTGGCGGACGCTGAGCCCTGACGAAAAAGCATAGACAAGAACTTTTAGTTATGTACTCACCATAACTTCAGATGTTTGGGATCCATCTCGCCTACATTCTAACTGATGGGTTCGGAGCCGATCCCTCGGCTCCGACTCGGCACGCTTATGCCAAAGAGCGAAGTCTCTTATTGGCTGAGCTTACTATATCCCAGGATGCACCACTACCAGTCCCCCAGATCTAGTTTGTCCGCATACATGCACACATGCACGCACTGCTTATATAACATCGTCAGATGAAACAAGATAAAAACAGTAGAACTCAAAACCGTTCAATCTCCTCTGATCTCCAAGGTAGGGGGAAGGAGGGTGGGTATTAGGAATGTAGGCGAGATGGATCCCAAACATCTGAAGTTATGGTGAGTACATAACTAAAAGATGTCATGTGATCCTATCTCGCCTACATTCTAACTGATGGGACAGCGTCCCTAGCACCTGAATCCTGGGTGGCTCACTGGAAAACACTCCTGAGTACCGTGGAACCAAATGATGCTCGCCCTTTAGATGCCACATCCAATTTATAGTGGGAAATGAAAGTGTGCGGGTTGGACCAAGTAGCCGCAGCACAAATCTCAGAAATAGCGAGCTTGGAATGAAATGCAATAGAGGTAGCCATAGCTCTAGTGGAGTGACCTTTGACAGATGTTGTAAGTTGCTTATTTGAAGAGGAATAAGCCTGAGTTATGCAATCTCTAATCCATTTGGCAATAGTAGCTTTTGTGATGGTTTTACCCAGTTTATTATCTGAAAAGGACACAAACAATTGGTCTGTTTTTCGAATCTGTTGAGTCCTGTCTAGATAGAAGCGCAATTGCCTGTGAACATCCAACTTATGCAAGGTGTATTCCGCTTTGTTTGAAAATTTTGGAAAGAAAACTGGTAGCTCTAGAGATTGTTGGAGACAGAGATTAGAACAAACTTTTGGAACAAAGGATGGATTAGGCCTAAGTGATACTCTATCCTTGTGAAAAATCAAGTACGGTGGTTTGATAGATAGGGCTTGAAGTTCTGAAACTCTTCTTGCAGAGGTAATTGCAATTAAGAAGGCAGTTTTCCAAGACAGATATTTCAACTCACATGTAGCAGCCGGTTCAAAAGGGGGAGATGTTAAGGCACTAAGTACCAAATCAAGATCCCACGGAGGCAGGATGAAAACTGGGGGTCTTAAAAGCACAGCACCTTTTAAGAAAGTTTTACATAATCTGCTACTCATCAACGGTGGGTCTATGGACTCGTGAAATTTGGAGATAGCTGCTAGTTGGACCTTAATAGTAGAGACTGAAGATCCTTGATTAAACAAGGATGTTAAAAATTTCAAGACGTCTGGTATCGGCGCAGTAATAGGGTCTAAACCTCTGAGTTGAGCCCAGATAGCAAACCTCTTCCACTTACTGTGATACAATTTCTTAGTGGTGGGTTTGTGGGCTGAAGATAAAATGTGAATAACTTCAGGGTCCAAGGTGTGATTTCTGACTAAAGTCGGAAGTGAAGGAGCCAAGCTGCTAGCTTCAAAGTGTGAAGGGACTGGTGCTGTTGTCCCGACTGATGAATCAGAAGGTCCGGAGTTAGATCCAAAAACCAAGGACCGTCCAGAGCATATTTCTGTAGGTAGGGGAACCATACCTGACGAGGCCAGTACGGAGCAATTAGAATCATTGTGGACCCCAATTGGGAAGCTTTCTGGATAACTTTGGGAAGGAGAGGAACCGGAGGAAAAGCGTAAAGCAGTCCTGTTGGCCAAGGTTGGACTAGAGCATCCGTAGCTGCTTCCCCTTGACGCGGGGTCAAGGAAAAGAATCTTTTGCACTTGGTGTTTTGTGGTGTTGCAAACAGGTCGCAGCACGGAGTCCCCCATCTTTTGAAAACCTGAGCTGCTACAGCTTCGTTCAGGGACCACTCGTGAGGAGAAAGAATAGTCCTGCTCAGTCTGTCTGCCAATACATTGGATTTCCCTGGAATGTGGGTCGCTACCAGGAAGCGGTTGGTAGCCACTGCCCATTCCCACACCCTCATGGCCTCTCTGCAAAGGGGGTAGGATCTGGTCCCTCCTTGTTTGTTTAGATACCAGACCACCGACATGTTGTCTGTGTGAATAGCGATAATGCCTTGAGGGAGAAAGTTGTGGAGGGCTTGTAGGGACAGAAGTACAGCCCTCATTTCCAACACATTGATATGGAGAAAGGTTTCGTTTGGAAGCCAAGATCCCTGAACTGACCTGCCCAGACAATGCCCCCCCCACCCCGTCTGGGAGGCATCCGTTGTCAAGGTGGCTACCGGAGGGGGCATAACAAAAGGTCTTCCCTGATTCAGATTGGATGGCAGAAGCCACCAGCGGAGGTCCCGTTTGCACGTTTCTGTAATCAGTATGTGATGATTGAGGGGGAGATCCTGAAAGGACCATTGTGTCGATAACAGCTACTGAAGAATCCTCATGTGCAATCTTGCCAGAGGAACTAGGAGAACCGTGGCAGACATTGAACCTAAAAGTTGCAGGACCAACCTGGCTGGGGCTTTGGATCTTAGAAGCAGGGCTCGGACTTGACCTTGCAATGTTTGTATCCTTTCGGTAGGAAGGAAAACTCGCATCAATTTTGAGTCTATCTCTGCTCCTATGAATCTTATGCGCTGAGAAGGCAGCAAGACAGACTTTGACCAGTTGAATGTAATTCCCAGGGAAGCACCCAGGGAGATGGTGGCTTGTAGGTTCTCTAGTAGTAGATGCCTGGTGGTGGCAGTCAGGAGCCAGTCGTCCAGATAGGGAAACACTTGGAATCCGAGACTCCTCAGGTGAGCAGTCACTACTGCCAAACACTTGGTGAACACCCTGGGGGCTGTGGTGAGACCAAAGGGCAGAGCACAAAATTGGAAATGACTGTCTCCCAGGCTGAAGCGCAGATATCTTCTGGACGCCTGATGTATCGGTATGTGATAATAAGCGTCCTTGAGATCTATGGAGCACATCCAAACATCTTTCTCCAACAATGGGAGGATGGATTGTAAAGTGACCATTCGGAATTTGGACTTCATGACGGACTGGTTTAGTTTGCTGAGATCCAAAATGGGTCTCAGGTCCCCTGTCTTTTTTGGCACTAAAAAGAACCTTGAGTAGTTTCCGGATCCGATCTGGTCTGTGGGGACCGGTTGGATGACTCCTTTTTCTAGCAGCTTTGAAGCTTCTACGGCTGCAATTTCCCTTTGACTGGGTGGTGGGTCCGGGATTTTTTTGGACAGTGGGGGTGAGTGTGTGAAGGGGATGGTGTAACCTCCGGCAATAATCCGAAGCACCCATCTGTCCTGAGTAATAGACTCCCAGGCTTTTAGGTGCTTGGCAAAACGGCACCCGACTGGCTCCGGAGCAGCACAGCCGGGCAATCCCTCATGGAGTGTGGGAGGCTGAAGAGCCACGAAAGGACTCGCGGTCTCCATTGTTGCGGGGTCCTCTGCCGCCTCTGGGACAGCGTCTCCCAGAATAATTTCCCCGACCTCTGCCTCTGGAAGGGGAACCTTCCTGCTGTTGGGAAAAGAATTTCTGTGATTTGCGGAACCATATCTTCCCTCCTCTTTTAGCCTTGGGATAAGGCCGAAAGGGAGTGGAATAACGTGCTCCTACGGCAGATAAAGTCTTTCCCTCTTGCTCACAGCGGGTAAGAGTGTCTTTTACCTTGGGTCCAAACAAAGAGGACCCATCAAAGGGAGCGTCGGCAAAGGAAGACTTGAAGGCCTCCGCAAAATGACACAAACGGAGCCAGGCTTGTCTCCGTAGAGCCACGCCTGTGCCTGCCGCTCTGCCCGCCCCTTCGGCCGCATATGAAATGAGCCTCATGGACGAGTTAGAAATCGAGGTAAGGATAGCCAACTGAGAGCTAACCGACTGGGCTAGCTGCTCAGGTAGGTTACCTGAGAGGGAGTCTGAGAGCTCCTTGACCAGATCCCTCTGTAGTCTGGTGAAATGTGCCAAATAATTCAGGGACCTCAGAGTAAAGGCCGCTGAAGTCAGGGTGCTTCCGCATCGTCCATGCTCCTAGACTCCTTATTAGGAGGATGGACGGACGCCAAGCCTCTGCCACGTCCTGCTGGGTAGCAGATGCCACCACCATGGCATCTACAGCCACGCCTTTCGTCAAGAACTCCTTCTCGGGTGGGGCAGACAGAAATTTGTTAGGGCGAGAAGGCACTGGTTCCACAGTATCTGGATGTTCCCACGCCCTCCGACAAACCAAATCCAGGAGCTCGTCGAAGGGCGGAGACACCCAGGAGGCGGAGGGCTGAGCCCCGAAGGCCTTGAGAAACACTGACTCATCAACGGAGGGGGGTTTGGAATTCCAGCCGCCTCGTTGTTTAAGGATTTCTAGAATGTCTGCAAATGAGACATCATCCGAGGACGACTTTGGGGACCCCTCCGCATCATCAAGATCAGTGTCCGATGTAAGAGACACATCGGGGGAGTCCACGTGCTTCCTCTTGCACGATCTCTTCCTTGGGGGCTCCTCCGAAGACAACTCCGAAGAACCCTCAGGAGGAGGGGAACCCCCAGTGGGGGTAACCTCAGGCCCCGGGGCTCCGCTGCTTAGAGACAGGGGAACTGCCAAAGACCCAGTCTCCATGCCCAGGGAAGGTGCTGGTAAAGCCGTAGAGATGGCCGAAGAAGACTTGGCCAAGGCACTCCTCATAGCTCTGAAAGCCGGACCCCCAGAATCCTGGGAATGTCCGGTCCCCGGAGCCATGATAGCAGACGGAAGTCCCGCGGCCGAAGCACCGAGAGGGAGGCTCGGAACCGACAGCATTGGTCCCGAAATGCTGTCGGTTCCGAGCCTCCCTCGGAACCGACAGCATTGGTCCCGAAATGTCACCCCCGGGTCCGGCCGAAGAAGTCCGCGTGCTAAACTCGGACCCGAAGGCCGGGGTTGGAGTAAGGGTCGGAGCCGACCCTAGGATCTCCACTGGCTCCATCAGCACCTGCTCACGGAGCCGGGCGGTCGGAGGAGGAATGGCAATGGAGTGGGCTATCGGCCCGAAGCCAATTGGGTTGGAGCGAAACAAATTTTGAAAGACTGGGGACTGGAACAGTCTTTGGAGCACCCTGTCTATGTCGAATCTGACATCCTCGATGACCTAGAGGAGATCAACGGGTTGAGTAGGCCTCTCCAACGGCCCCAAGGGACTAGGGGACCGGCCCGGCGACTCGATAACTATCGGCGCCCGAAGGAATGCACAAACCAGTTTCCATCGGTGCCGAGGAGGAAGTGTCTGGCGGACAACCTTCATCGGCTCCGAGATCAGTGGAGCCGATGAAGGTGACCGCCTCGATGCCCCAGCCATCGGCTCCGAAGCCAGAGTCGCCGAGACTGGAGGCATCGAGGCAGACCGTTCCTCGGCTCCGAAGTCCTTGGAGCCGAAGGAGAAGCCTGCCTATGTCTTTTGGCGGTCGGGTCCGACGGACTGGTCGGAGCCGACGCCCTTTTCTTTAGCAGGAGAAGGAGAGGACGCTAATGCTTCTTCAAAAGAGGGTTTTATAAGGCCTTTCAAAATAAGTTTATTTTTCCTCTCTTGGAGGACCCTCGAGAAAAACGCGTGACACACGCTGCAGGACTCCTGCAAATGTTTGGCGCCCAAACAATATACACAGAGAGAGTGGTCATCCGTGATAGACATTTTAAAACTGCACTTAGTGCACTTCTTAAAGCCCGAAGGCCTAGGAGCCTGAGACATTATAACAACAATTCAGTAACTCTCTCACAGAAAAAAACCCACTATTCTGTATTGTCTTTCTAAATTGACTGACACTACAAAGATTAGCTTACAGTTGCCGGTTAAGATTGACAGCCCGATAACAACAGAGAAAATAACTCAAGGGGATTCTAGAACCCCTAAGGATTTGAAAGGGATTGACTGACAGGGAAAGGCCCTACAGATCAAGGTGGCCTCTAGTCAGAACAAACACCCAATCACACACAGATTTTCCACAAAAAAATTTCCAGTCACACACAAAAGTACAGAGTAGCTGTTAAAACAGCTTTTTGTTATAGAAATAGCAAATTCCTGACAGAAAAAGTTAGTGAAAACACTACTTAGCTCAGCCAGCTCAAGACCACGTCTTTGCTAGTTAGCGGCAAACGAGATCTGGGGGACTGGTAGTGGTGCATCCTGGGATATAGTAAGCTCAGCCAATAAGAGACTTCGCTCTTTGGCATAAGCGTGCCGAGTCGGAGCCGAGGGATCGGCTCCGAACCCATCAGTTAGAATGTAGGCGAGATAGGATCACATAACATCTCCAAAACAGAAGCAATAGGAGCTGTGTAAGGGTCAATCCCTTAGGTATGAGCCCAGATTGAAAATCTCTTCCATTTGCTGGAATAAATCTTCCTAGTAGAGGGCTTATGAGAGGAAGATAAAATATGAACTACCTCCGGCGAAAAATGATGAAGCCTAACTAATGACGGAAGTGGAGTAGCCAGGCTGTCAACCAGAGGGTCCGCAGAGAGGGATGAAGCTGCGCTGACATGTGTGTCAGTAAATCTGGTTGCGGGGCCAGAATCCAAGGTACGTCCACGATGTAGGGATGGAGAAAGGGGAACCAAACCTGACAAGGCCAGTGTGGGGCAATCAGAATCATTCTGCTTCCCAAGGATTGCGCTTTCTGAATCCCTTTTGACAGCAAGGGAACCGTAGGAAAGGCATATAGTAGACCGGAGGGCCAACCGTGGACTAGAGCGTCCCTGGGTGACTCCCCCTGAGGGGGGATCAACGTGAAGTAGCTGCTGCATTTGGCATTGAGAGGGCTGGCAAAAAGGTTGCAGCAAGGCTGACCCCATCTGCGGAAGATCCGTTCCACAACTAGACAGTTCAGGGGCCACTCGTAAGGCATCAGAATAGCTCTGCTTAGCCTGTCTGGGATCACGTTGCACTTCCCCGGAATGTGCTTTGCCACCAGAAAACGTTGGGAAGATACTGCCCACAGCCACACTCGCATAGCCTCTCTGCACAGGGGATATGACTTGGTTCCTCCCTGCTTGTTCAGATACCACACCACTGACATATTGTCCGACTGGATTGCAGTAGTCCAGAGAGGGAGAAAGCTCTGAAGTGCCTGCAACGCAAGTAGCACAGCTCTCATCTCCAGGACGTTGATATGCAAATGTATCTCGTGCTCTTGCCACGTGCCTTGGACTGTCCTGCCTAGATAATGCCACCCCAACCTATCTGGGAGGCATCCGTGGTCACCGTGGCAATCGGGGGCGGTGGAGCAAAGGGTTTCCCTGTGTCCAGTTTGTTGGTGCAAAGCCACCAACTGAGATCTTGTTTGCACCTGTCTGTGAGTAGAGACCACTGAGCAAAGAGGAGCCATTGAAGGAGCCTCATATGTAATCTTGCTAGAGGGACTAACATAATTGTCGCAGCCATAGTCCCCAGGAGTTGGAGAACCCATCTTGCCTTCACTCTTCTCAGAGGGAGTAGGGCGTGAACTTGTTGCTGTAAGGCTCTGATTCTTTCCTGTGGTAGAAACGCCTGCATTTGAACGGTGTCTAGTTCTGCACCTATAAAAATTACATGCTGTGAGGGCAACAGGGCAGATTTTTCCCAGTTCAATGTTATGCCCAACTGTTGACAGAGAGTGATGGTGGCGTCCCTGGTCTGAATTAGTAGATGCCTGGTGGTGGCAGTGAGGAGCCAGTCATCCAGATAAGGAAACACTTGGAATCCTTGACGTCTCAGGTGAGCCGTCACCACCGCCATACATTTGGTGAACACCCTGGGGGCTGTGGTGAGACCAAAGGGCAGGGCTCAAAACTGAAAATGACTGGCTTCCAGCTGGAAGCGTAGGTGACTCCTGGATGCCCTGTCCATTTTGATATGGTAGTAAGCAACCTTGAGGTCGATGGAGTGCATCCATACTTCTTTTCCCAACAATGGGAGAATTGACTGCAATGTGACCATACGGAACTTGGACTTTTGTACATGGTTGTTGAATTGGCTGAGATCCAATATGGGTCTCAGGTCCCCTGTTCTTTTCGACACCAAAAAGAATCTTGAGTAAGTCCCTAATCCGATCTGGTCTGAGGGGACATGCTGGATGGCTCCTTTGCCTAGCAGCTTTGAAACCTCTGAAGCCGCGTAATCCCTTTGACTGGGTGGAACGTCCGGGATTTTCCTGACTGGAGGGGGATCTGACGAAAAGGGGATGACATAACCTCCGGAAATTATTCGTAAAACCCATTGGTCCTGGGTGATGTTTTGCCAGGCCTCCACGGATAACGATATTCGACCCCCGACTGGCTCTGGAAACGCACAGTCGGGCCTCCCATCAGGAGCGACTATAGGGAGAACCGCAAAAGGAATCGCGGTCTCCCGAGTTGCGGGGACCTCCTCTGCCTCTAGGGCGGCGTCTTCCTGAATAACCTCCCGCTCCTCTGCCTCTGGAGGGGGGCTCACCTTGTGTACCAGGAAAAAACCTCTGTGATTTTTTGAACCACATTTTTCCACCCCTCTGGGCCTTGGGATAAGGTCTAGACTCTAGGGAAGGGAAAAACGGACCCCTACAGCAGACAGAGTTTTTCCCTCCTGCTCACACCTGGTGAGGGTGTCTTTCACATTGGTTCCGAACAAAGAGGAACCAACAAAGGGGGTGTCGGTGAATGAAGACTTGAAAGCGTCCGCGAAATGACAAAGGCGCATCCAGGCCTGCCTCCTAAGGGCGACTCCTGAGCTTGCTGCCCTACTCGCTCCCTCGGCTGCATATGAAATCAGCCTCATGGAGGAGTTAATGATGGAACTGAGGGTATACATCTGGGCGTTAACCGTCTGGGCCACCGCCTCAGAAACATTACCCGTCAGAGTATTTCCATGCTCCTTGAGGAAATTTCTCTGAAGCCGTGTAAAGTGAGATAAGTAGTTCAACGACTGTAAGGAAAAGGTTGCTGAAGAGAGGGTACGCTTCCCATACCGGTCCATGGTCCTAGACTCCTTGTTAGGAAGATGGACTGCGGAAGAAGTCTCGGCTAATTCCTTCTGGGTGGCCACTGCCACCACCATGGCATCCACAGGGACTCCCTTGGACAAAAATTCCTTACCCGGGGGAGCAGACAGAAATTTGTTGGGTCTCCTGGGGACAGGTTCCACAGAATCAGGGTTCTCCCACACCCTCCGACAAATCAAATCCAGGAGCTCGACGAAGGGTGGGGACACCCAGGAGGCAGAGGGCTGAGCACCGAAGGCCTTCAGGAAGACCAACTCCTCCTCAGAGGGGGCTTTGGACGGCCAGTCACCTCTTTGTTTCAAGATCTCTGGGATGTCAGAGAAAGAAACATCCTCAGAGGATGACTTGGGGGACCCCTCCGATTCCTCGAGGTCAGTACCTGAGGTGAGAGATTCATCCTAGGAGTCTATGTGCTTCCACTTGGACGTTTTCTTTCTAGGGGGCTCCTCAGGCAAACACTCTGAGGGGCCCTCAGAAACTTGGGGACCACTCGTGGGGGTACCCTGAGGCCTTGGGGCTCCGCTGTCTAAAGATAGGTGGTGATCAGAGACCCGCATCGGAGTGGTAGGAGACAGAATGACTGACCCGCATGATGTCGCTGACGATCTGGCCAGCGCACTCCGCATGGCCTCAAAGGCTGGCCCCCTGAATCCGAAGACCAACCAGCCTCCAAGGCCACGACAGGAGTCAGGGTTCCCCGAGCCGAAGCACCGAGAGGGAGACTAGGAACGAGAGATGTCCCGAGGCCTCTCCCTCGGGCCCGACTGAAGAATCCCGAGTCCTGAATCCCGTGGATGGCGCCAACGGGGTCGGAGCCGACGTCAGCACCGATAAGCCAGGAGGGGCCTTCGAAACCGACCTGGAAACATCACACGGAGCAGAGCACTCTGGCTCCGAAGGCCGGGATGCGCTCGGAGGGGGAAGAATCGAAGTAGGTTGCAGGATGGGCTCCGGAGCCAACTGGGACAGAGCCGAGAACAATTTAGCCAAAACCGGTGACTGAAGGAGTCTATGCACCACCCTATCGACATCCACATCCGATAGTGTCCTGGAGGATTTGGAGAACAGGGAGGGAGATCAAGATCTCCTCTCAGGTGATACTTGCCTAATACTGGGCGATCGGCTCTGAATAGGTTCCAATATAATTGGAGCCGACGCCAGTTCCATCATCACCGACACTTCCTGCGGCCCCGAGGACAGTGGAGCCGAGGATGTTGAAGTTAATTTTATTACTTTCTCCGGTGGCTCCGAGGAGACTGAAGGAGTCAGAGACCTCTTCTTCGATTTAATGGATCTAGGTTTAGAGCTGGAAGCAGATTCCAGACCCTCTTTGAACGAGGGTTTCAAAAGTCCCTTCAGAATTAACTTATTCTTTCTTTCCTGAAGTATACTAGGACTAAATGCATGACAGAAGCTGCAAGACTCCTGCAGATGAATTGCTCCCAGACAATAAACACATACCGAATGTCCATCGGTAATGGACATTTTATAGCCACACTTTGAGCATTTCTTAAAGCCCGAGGGCTTGTACTCCTTAGAATCTTTATAAACATCTTAAGAAAATACCAACAATCACCAAGACAAAGAGTCACAGGTACTGAACCGACTGGAGAAAAACAGTCACAAACTACACCACACTGAGCGCTGGGGGTAAAAAAAAAAAAAAAAAAAAAAAACTACCACTAACCAACTTTAACAAAACAATCCTCTGATACACACACACACACACACACACACACACACACACACACACACACACACACACACACACACACAAAGGGGACTAAGACTAAAACCTCTAATTTAAATGGTTTTAGACCAGCAGTTAGTATACACACACAAAGGGGACTAAGACTAAAACCTCTAATTTAAATGGTTTTAGACCAGAAGTTAGAAAAACAGGGAAGCAAGGGGACAGACTAGGTCCTCTAACTGAAACGGGTCTAGCCCGTTGGAACAGCTAGTGGGATACCACAGAAACAATCACACACAAACCGAAATTTTTTTACAAATAACACCAAACTAGGAATAGCTATTAAAATAGCTTTTGTTTGTAATAAATTCTCTCAAGAAGAAGAAAAAAGGTACTTGGCTACAGCCAAGAGCGAGACCATGTCCGAGCTACATGAGCGGCAAACGAGATCTGGGAATATAGAGCAATGCAGCATGGGATACCATCTTAGCCCAGCCAATAGAAAGACTTTGAGCTAGAAAAGTTTGGCCGCGTCGGAGCCGATATTCGGCTCCAAACCCATGGGTAAGAATGTAGGCAAGAATGGACTATATAACATCCAATGTTCAGGGTGGAAACACAACATGAGACTACAGCGAGGCCAGAATGGGGCAATGAGGATGACAGAGCTGCCCAGCCTGTGAGCTTTGTGAAGAAATTTCAGTATTAGGGGCAGAGGAGGATAAGCATACAGAAGACTGGAGGACCAAGCATGAACCAGAGCGTCTCTGGGGCTTCCCCCTGAGGGGGATTCAGAGAGAAAAACCTGCTGCACTTCGCATTGAAAGGAGAGGCAAAGAGATCGCAGTAAGGCTGACCCCACTTGAGAAAGATCTGTTTCACTACCAATGGATTCAGAGACCACTCATAAGGCATCAGGATAGACCTGCTGAGCCTGTCGGTTAGAATGTTGGACCTCTCCGGAATGTGCATTGCCACCAGAAAATGGCGGATGGAGATCACCCACTCTCACATTCTCATGGCCTCACAACACAGGGGATAAGACCTGGTTCCCCCTGCTTGCTGAAGTACCAGACCACTGACATACTGTCTGTCTGGATAGCAATCATCCTTAGGGGAAGATGGGCATAGAGAGCTTGCAACGCTAGGAGCACCGCCCTCATCTCTAGGACACTGATATGCAATCAAGTCTCATAGGTGGACCATGAACCTTGGACTGTCCTTCCCAAACAGTGCCCCCCCACCCTAGTAGGGAGGTGTTTGTGGTTACCATGGCCAAAGGGGAGGCAAAAGAAAAGGGTGACCCCAGAGAAGATCCAGGGAATGAATCCACCACAGAAAAGAGTCCCTGCACACCTGAGCTACTCGAATACAGTGAGACAATGGAAGATCTAGCACGGACCATTAAACTGCAAGGGTCCACTGAAGTCGCTGCATGTGTAACCAGGCCATGGGTAAGGGAGTGATCGTGGCTGCCATGGACCCTAACGCCCGTAATACCAATTCTGCTGTCAGCGATAGAGTTTGAAGTATACATAGGACATGTAGTTTAAGAGACTGGATTCTCTCTGATGTTAGAAAGACCTTGATTTGAATCATGTCCAACCAAGCGTGAATGAAATCTAGCACTTGAACCGGAACCAGTAAGGATTTGTTGCACTTGATAGTTATGCCCAACTGGTGGGCTAAGTGAAGCGAGCAGTCCCTTGCTTGGCAGAGTTGATGCCTGGAAGGGGCAGCAAGGAGCCAATCGTTCAGGTAGGGGAAGACTTGGAATCCCTGTAGTCTCAGGTGAGCTGCTACCACTGCTATCACTTTAACAAAATCAATCAAACCCAAATGCCAAAGGTGTGCCAAAGCAGTACAACAAAGTAGGAAAATCTTCAAGGTACACCACCACGAGCTTGTACTGTGTCAGCACTGATAACAACACTCTTTATTCGAAGAAAAACAACAAAATTTTTAAAAAACACACGAAATTCCCAGCTGAGATAAGCGCTTCCGGCTTAAGAAGCCAAAAGAGCTTATCACAGCTGGGAATTTTGTGTGTTTTTAACACTTGTATGGTTTTTCCTCAAATAAAGAGTGCTTTTATTGCTGCTGACACAGTGCTAGCTCATGGTGGTGTACCTTGAAGATTTTCCTACACTACCATCACTTTGGTGAACACCCTGGGGGATGTGGTGAGACCAAAGGGGAGCACTCTGAACTGGTAATGACTGACCTCCAGCAGGAACTGGAGAGAGCGCCTGTCCATTTTGATGTGGTAGTATGCATCCTGAAGATCGACCGACTACATCCAACTGCTCTCCTGCAAAAAGGGCAGGACAGATTGAAGAGTGACCATCTGGAAATTCGTCTTGGCAAATGACAGATTTAAGATGGAGAGATCTAGAATGGGTCTTAAGTCCCCTGTCTTCTCGGGCACCAAAACGAATCTGGAATAAATGCCTAATCCAGTCTGGTCTGGGGAGACAAGTTGGATGACTCGTTTTTCTAGCAGCTTTGCAATTTCCAGTGCTGCTTCCTCCCTTTGTGTAGGTGGAACATCCGGGAGGTGTTTGGACAGAAGAGGTGGCTGACTGAAAGGGCTTGAATAGCCTCTGGATATGATTTGCAAAACCCAACGATCGTCTGTGATTGACTCCCAGGTCGTTGTGTGTAGTGAGAGGCATCCCCTGACTGCCTCCAGAGCAGAGCAGTCAGGCAACCCTTCAGGGTTGCTGTGTCGGTCTGTCCGAGAAATGCTCTCGAGACCCTTGATTCCTTGCCCCCCCCCGCCTCAGGGGCAATGTCTATCGAATCCCCCTCTGCCTCTGGGGAAAGTGAGTCCTGAGTGTTCTGGGGGTAGCTCTGAGATTTCCGGAACCATATCTTCTTGGACCCCCACTGATTCCTTGAAAAGCATCGTTGAGGGGCCGAAAAGTGGATCCTGATGGCAGACAGAGCCTTCCTATCTTTCTCATTCTGAACTAGAGTGTCGCATACAGACTTTCCAAAAAGGGTGGAACCATCGTACAGGGCATTAGTAAACAACCCCTTATAGGGCTCCAAGAAGACACAAAGCCAAAACCAGCCATGATGCCTGATGGCAACACCTGTTCCAGCAGCTTTAGCAGTGCCCTTTGTTGCATGAGAGAGGAGATGCATAGAGGTGTTAGCAATCGACTTGAGGGTGGCCATTCAAGAGGAGAAAACTTTCTTGTCCTCTTTCGACATGGACTCAGGGGTAGACTTAGTGATCTCCTTGACCAGATCAAGCTGAAGCCTAATCACATGTGCCAAGTTGTTCAGCGCACGCATCGAAAATGTTGCTGAAGCATACATCTGCTTCCCAGAATGGTCTTTTGTCCTGGACTCTAGGTCCAGTGGATGAACTGTGGAGCTCTCCTGTGTGAGCTCCTTCTTAGTGGCTGCTGCCACCACCATGGCATCAACAGGGGGTCCCCTGGTGCAGTAATTCCTATCAGATGGCTCTCTTAAAATCTTATCAAGGCATTTGGGGATTGGCTCCACTGTGTCCGGCTCCTTCCACACCCAAGATATAATTAGGTCCGCCAGTAGATCTGTGGGATGGGACACCCAGGAAGTAGAGGGTCCTGCGCCAAATGACTCCAGGAACACAGATTCATCCGGGTTAGGTTTCTGGGCAGACCATTCCCCCTCGCCGTTGAAGGATTTTCATGATGTTTCCAAAGAAGACATCCTCGGGGGGTGACCACAGATAACCTTACCCTTCCTTTAAATCGGTGTCATCCATGAGGGATTCCACCGGGGAGTCCAAATGCCTCCTTTTACACATACGTTTGCGAGACACCTCCTCAGTGGGGGTCTCTGGGGAGGACTCGCCAACATCTCACTGTTCCCAAGCGGTAGCTCCCTGGGGCAAAGAGGCTTGAGGAAGAAGTTGCTGAATAACCTGAGAGACCACTAGGCATAGGGATGGTACTCTGGTGTCTAGAGGTTTGGCAATTTGAAGAACCATGTTAATGTGACATCTGATAAACCCTATTTCCTGTGTGGGACACAGCTGGCTTTCTGACTACTTGACTGTGATCCCCAGTAGCTGTACAAGGCAGAGCAATAGGTTTTGCTGTTGTACCAGTAGATCCCTGGAAGTAGCAGTAAACAGAGAATCATATAGGTACAGGAGCAACTGGATCCCTCGCAATAGGAGATGAGCTGCTACCACTGCCATAACTTTTGTGAACAGCTGGGGGCAGTTTGTTATGATACCAAAGGGCAGTGCTCTGAATTGAAAATGATTGGCTTCCAGCAAGAAATGAAGAAATGAAAAAGTTATGTACTCACCACTCCAGCAATGAATTCAACACTGTCAGATGTGCAGTGGTGCAGAAATTAATTTTCAATAACCAAGCCAGAACTCCAGTCCAACGTTCTTTAATAAATATCCACCGTACACTCGGAAAATACGAATAACACTTAAAACACTTAACTTAATTCACCGTGATTTTTGTCTCTTAAACTCTGAGACTTCCTCAGAACATGAACAACCCTTAAAAATTCCCTCCTTTTATAACAAACCCAGTTCTAAAGCTATTAGACGTAACTTCCTGTTAATAATACTCGAGCCTTTTTTAAAAACACACTAAAAAGTGTAAAATGTTCTAGACACTTAAGCCTTTGAAAAAATAATAAAATAACTATCTCTTACCTAAATTATTCAGGTTCACAATTGCTTGGAATAAATATACAATTTGACAAGTGGGTATCTATCAAGGATTTGTAAAAATACTTCTTTCAATAGGACAAATAGCATTAGGTTATTTATCTAAAACTCTACTGCCATCTATTGGCCGTTGCTAATATACTAACTGTTTCTTCTTCGTCTTCTTTCGGCTTTTTCCCGGTTAGGGGTCACGACAGCGGATCATCTGTCCGCTCATGACTGGCAGTGGAGTTTTACAGTGTCGAGTTGCCAGCCTGGCACCCAACCTTCCACAGAAGGCACACACACACACACACACACACACACACACACACACTCACACCTAGGGCCAATTTAGAGTGTCCAATCCACCTACTGCACGTCTTTGGGATGTGGGAGGAAACCAGAGCACCCGGAGGAAACCCATGCGACCACAGGGAGGACATACAGACTCTGCACAAAAGGTACCTCATACGAGAATCGAAACAGAGAACCTCTTGCTGTGAGGTGGCAACGCTAACCGTTGCACCACCGTGGCCGCCCAATATACAAACTGTTTCTAAAATAATAATATACCTTTTTCTAACCATGCATATAAATAAATAAATAATTAAAATAGCACCTTATATATATATATATATATATATATATATATATATATATATATATATATATATATATGGGTCTACTTCTAAACATCGACACGACGATTCCCCGACACAAAACTCACTGACGCCAAATAACCGACAACACACAAACCCGACACAAACCCGACAACGCAAAACACCGAACACCAAAACACCGACACACGGAACGTAAACAACATGCGACACTACATAGCATACACACTAGCCCTGACCCAAACCCTAACCCTAAGGTCCGACACTATCGCACACTTCACCTACCTGCACCCTAACCCTAACTCACTTAACCCACCCCTAGCCCAAGCTCCGACACTAACGCACACATCACCTACCTGCACCCTAACCCTAACTCACTTACCCACCCCTAGCCCAAGCTCCGACACTAACGCACACTTCACCTACCTGCACCCTAACCCTAACTCACTTACCCACCTAGCCCAAGCCCCGACACTAGCGCACACTTCACCTACCTGCACCTAACCCTAACTCACTTACCCACCCCTAGCCCAAGCTCCGACACTAACGCACACTTCACCTACCTGCACTCTAACCTTAACTCACTTACCTGACCACTCCTACCTCCGTCACTGTCGCACACTTACCGGGTCGCGATCACACATTACCCTTGTCGGTCTTTCCACTGTCGGCGAATCACCCTGTCAGTATACGTACCTGTCGGTCATCTGGCGTCGGTGATTTCCGCGTCGGGGAATCGGCGTTTCGGTCTTTAGAAGGGGACCCATATATATATATATATATATATATATATATATATATATATTCTTTAAACCACTCTCTTACTTAATAAATGTTAGGAAAATTAATTAAATAAAAAATAAAACATAGAAACAATATATAAAAATTTTTTCAGAAACTTTTTATAGTCTACTAGCTGCTCTCATTTTTACTAATGGCATTATAGATATATTATTGTTAAGGCCAGGAGTCTCACTGGCCTGCAAATATATCTGCCAATATGTTTCCCGAAACTTTATTTTTTTCTCCCATAAACCTCCTCTAATATTCAAAGGGACATTCTCTAGCACAAAGAACATAAACTTGAATTTTTCACACATTAATGAATGTTTATATAAAGCATTACTTTGGTTAGATGTTACAATACTATAGGTGCACTCATAAATTCTCTTCTTTAGGGTTCTTTCTGTTTTATCTACAAAGAATGTGTTGCATACCTTGCAAGTAGCAAGGTATACAGGCTTTTAATTTCACAGTTGCTATATTCCTTAGCTTGAATCAATTTGTCTCTACTTGATGTAAATATATGCGACTAGTGTTACTAATAAATTTTTAAACATAAAATAAGAAGTTATGCACTCACAATAACATTCCATGTTTGTTGTCCATTTCGCCTTCATTCTTTGCTGGTTGGGTTCGGAACCAAGAATCAGTTCCGACTCAGTCTTATACAAAAGCTCGAGAACTTACACTGGCTAGTGGCTATACACTATCCCATGATGCTCAGGGAAGATTACTCAGACCTTGTTTGCAGATACCATAACCATTATACAGTAGTATATAATCATATTATAAAAGAGACCAAGAAGGGAGTCAGAGACATAGTAACCAATCTTAATAAGAATCGCTCGATCCTCCAGGAACGAAGGTTGAAGAAGGGGGGTGGAACGCAAGAATGAAGGCAAGATGGACAACAAACATGGAACATTATGGTGCGTACATAACTTCTTAATGTTATGTTGTCCTATCTCGCCTTCATTCTTTGTTGGTTGGGATAGAGTCCCTAGCACCTTCTTTCTTGGGTGGCTCAATGGAGAAAACTCTTCAGAACAGTAGACCTAAAAGAGGCCCTGTTCCTGGAGGCCAAATCAACTTTGTAATGAGTGATAAAGGTATGAGGCTTTACCCATGTTACTGCTGCACAAATGGAATCCATGGGTAGCCTCACTTGAAAGGCATATGAGGTAGACATAGCCCTTGTGGAATGGCCTTTCACTTTCCCTGGAAGTTCTCTGTTCTGAGATTTATATGTGTAAGTTATACAGTCTGTAAGCCATTTTGAAAGTGTGACTTTTGTTACTGGGGCTCCATTTTTTTTTGTCTGGATAGGATACAAACAACTGGTCCGGTTTTCTGAAGTCTTTTGTTCTATGCAGGTAGAAATGTAACTGCCTATGTACGTCTAACTGGTGTAGTTTATACTCTGCCTTCTTGTCATACTTTGGGAAAAAGATGGGTAAATCAATGGATTGATTTAAACTGGCTTCTGAACACACTTTTGGTAAACAAGACGGGTTGGTTCATAAGGAAACTCTTATCTTTGTGAAAGATCAAGTAAGGGGGACATGTTGACAAAGCTTGACGTTCAGACACTCGTCTAGCAGACATAACAGCCACCAATGATGCTGTCTTCCACAGTAAAAACTTCATGTCACAAGAGGATGCGGGTTCAAAGGGAGGAAGAATCAACATAGACAGAACAAAATTTAGGTCTCATGGTGCTGGAGATTCCTTTACTGGGGCCTCAGTAGAAAGGTACCCTTCAAAAAGCCTTACAAAGTCTGTGGGACATGATTCTTAGACCCATTTACCCAATATGATAATTAGATATAGCAGCTAATTGAACTCGAATTGTAGCAGCCACCGCGCCTTCATTAAAAAGCTTAGCCAAAAAGTTTAGCATGGCTGTTACAGGGGCAGTAAAGGGATCAATATGATTTTTGCAAGCCCAACAGGAAAATCTTTTCCACTGCATCGATATCTGTGCAGTAACTGAGACCTGGTTCAGGGCTCAAGAGAGCACCCCAGCGATACCAGGCTACAACTCATACCACACATTTTGGCCACAAAACCTGGACCGAAACACCATATTCATAAAGGATAATCACACCTCCAGACTAGTTGCAAAGTATGATGCCTCAGAGATCATCCAAGTGCAACTGACAATGGGCAAAACTGCAATCCAAATTGTGGCTTGCTACAGATCACCATCCCTGTCCCAAGACTCCCACTACTCATTCCTCGAGGTCCTGAGAAACATGAGGGTCCAACCAAACACCCTAACACTGCGTGATTTCAATTATCCAAACATCAACTGGGAAAACTACTCAAGCACTAATACCTTTGCTCAACGGGTCCTGGAATATATTAACTCAAATGCCCTGGACCAGCTTATCAACACCCCTACAAGGGGCAACAATATACTAGACCTGGTCATCACCAACATGGGGGACAAGTGCTCCACACCCGAGGTAGATCCATCGTTGGTTAGATCAGACCATAAACGAATCACCCTCAATATCCACATACCACCCCTCCCCAAGGAAACCACAGTGAAAAATTTACCCAAAGCAAACTTTATTCTGCTTAAAACGGAGGTGGTAAACTTCATCACCCCCATGTAGAATGACAACTTGGTTGAATCTGCTGCAGCCTACACAAAAGCACTCTACAAGCACTTACATGAGTGCATGGACCATGCTATTCCAAACAAAACCAAGACCAATTCCTCCAAAAAAGGAAACCAGTCTGTTTGACCCCAGCCATAAACAAGCTCTATAACAGATGGAAGAAGTTATTACAAAAAAGAGTAATACCCAGGAATAGAGGAGCACCCTGACCAACCTTAGCAAAAAGCTAAGATCCCTTATAAAATCCTCAAAGGCGAGCTTTGAAAGAAAAATCGCAACGGACACCAAAGACAACCACAAAGCATTTTTTGGCTATGTCAAGAACCTAATTCATGGAACCAACTGATATCACCAATATACTGGCAGATAGGTTCAGTGCAAACTTTACCCCACCCTCACCCCCTAAAGGGCCCATATCTATACCAGAAGATTGCGCTGCCCCATCAATCACAGACACCCAGGTGAAAACGGCACTTTCTAAAGCAAAAAACACAGAATCCATGGGACCAGGCAGCATCCCAGGCTGCGTGATTCATGAATTCCAAAACGAGCTATTCCCTCACCTGAATACCATGTTCAACCACAGCCACTCCTCAGGCTATGTGCCCACTGAATGGCGCATGGCAACGGTTGTCCCGCTTCACAAAGGAGGAGCCACCACCAACCCTGGGAACTATTGCCCCATAAGCCTGACGAGCCTCATCTGTAAGGCCATGGAGCGCATCATCATGGAACTCATAAACAACAGCATTGGGAACCTACAAACCCTAGACCTACCCAGTTTGGTTTCGTAAACGGCAGGTCACATCTCCTAAACCTGGCTGACTGCTTCAAGACGGTCATCAAAGCAATCGACGATGGAAAAGTGGTCCACATGGCATACCCTGACCATGCAAAATCCTTTGATACTATTCCCCACTCGGGAATTATAGACAAACTCACAAACCTAAATATAAACCCCTACATCACAAGATGGGTTGCTAACTGGCTCACAGACAGAACCCATACAGTGAAAATAGGAAATGCTAGGTCCGACTCCAAACCTGTGACAAGTGGAGTACCCCAGGGCTCAGTCTTGTCTGATATTTACTTCTCCGAGGTACAAGCAAACACAGAGGGACTATGGCTAACAAAGTTCGCAGACGACTGCAAACTGGGCGCCATAACTGAGACGCCTACTGACGTAGATGTCCTTCAAAAGGGGCTCACTGAAACAGCTACATGGTGCCAAAATCATGGCCTCAAGCTAAATGCCAAAAAGTGCACTGTCATCCCCTTCGGGGAAAAACCAAGTAACTACGAATTACCACATAGGTGGTAGCTCACTTAACACAGAGAGTGTGATAAGAGACCTAGGGACCCAGGTGGATAGCAACCTCTCCTTCGATAACCACATCGCTAAAGTGGTTAGAAAATTCTTCTACATGGCCCACCTTATCACGAAGGGGTTTGCATCTAGAAAAAAGGAAGTTATTGTCCCCCTCTATTCATCACTCATTAGACCCATTATTGAGTACAATGCCCCATTCGGGATGTACCTTATTAGACCCCTGCAACAACTGGAGAGGCCTCAAAAATACCTCACCATGAGGATAATGGGCCTAAAACATATGCCCTATGCCACCAGACTAAAAAAACTGCAACTGTACTCGGTTGCATACCGACTACTCAGAGGTGATCTCTGCCTGACATACAAGGCTATGTCTAACCCCGAATTGCTTGAAATGCTCCACCTAACGAAAACCCAATCTATCCGAGCTACATGCTCTAGGGACCTAAACCTGACCTCAACAATAAACAGGACTTGTTGGAGGGACAGATTCATGTGCTAGAGACTCCCCTTGCTCTGGAATAAGGTCTCCATATATGTGAGGCAGAGCTCCTCATTGGCGCTCTTCAAGAAGAATCTTGATGAGTGGATGGGGAACAGGAAATTCACCCCGGGAATCACTTCTGTGGCTCTGCTGGACAGAGGCGCAGGTAACTAAACCACATGGGAGGCGCAAACCGAAACTGTTTGGCTAGGCTTATTATGCCCTAGGGCCAATAGCCTAGTACCTACCTATGAACCTATGAACTTGCTAGAATATAATTTTCTGGTTGAAGGCTTATGAGACAAATCAATATATGTTTTACTGCAGGGGAAGTCTCAGGAAGCCTGGCTATTTGTGGAACTGGAGCAGCCAAGCTGTCAACGGATGGGTTAGGAGATCTGGAACTGGGTCCAAAATCCACGGCTCCTCCAGAAGATGGGGCCATAGAAAGGGGAACCAAATCTGATGAGGCCAGTATGGAGCAATAAGTATTATTCTGCTTTTCAATGTGCTGGCTTTCTGCAGTAGTTTCGGTATCAAGGGAAAAGGGTAAAGGCATAGAGGAGACCTGGGGGCCAATCATGTACAAATGCATCCCTTGGTGACTCCCCCAGAGGGAAAATCAGGGCAAATCAGCTGCTGCATTTGTCATTCATGGACATGGCAAAGAGATGGCAGCAAGGCTGGCCCCACTTGGGGAAAATCTCTTCCACAACCTCCTGTTTTAGCGACCACTTGTGAGGCATCAGAATAGCTCTACTGAGTTTGGACCTCCCCGGGATGTGTGTTGCTATTAAAGCATTGGGAAGAGTCTGCCCATTGCCGTACTCTCTTGGCTTCACAACATAGGAAGTAGGATTTGGTTCCTCTTTGTTTGTTTATATACCACACCACCGACATGTTGTCTGTCTGAATTGCAATTATTCTTAGTGGAAGGGAGTTCTGAAATGCTTGCAACGCAAACAGCACTGCTCTCATCTCTAAGACACTGATATGCAAGTGGTATTCATTTTCCTGCCAAACACCTTGGACAGTCTTCCCCAGATAATTCCCCCCACCCTATCTGGGAAGCATCTATGGTCACTGCAGCTACAGGTTGGGGAAGGACAAATGGTCGACCTAAGGTCACTTGAGTGGAGTGAAGCCACCAGCGCAGATCCTTCCTGTAGGATTCCATTATGATAATTTTGTGAGACATGGGTGGCTCCTGCAAGGACCACTGGGTGAATAATAGCCACTGAAGGATCCTCATGTGTAAGCAAGCTAAAGGTATCAAGACTATTGCTGCCACCATGGTGCCCAAAACTTTCAAGACAACCTTCGCCTGTACTTTTGTCTTGGTTAAGAGGTCCTTGACCTGAAGATGTAAGGTTTGAATCCTCTCGGGGGGAAGTTTGGCCAATATTTCTCTTGCATCTAAGTCTGCCCCTATAAATATGATATGCTGTGATGGCAACAAGAGAGATTTTTAAAAAGGTGAATAGAGGTGTCTCTCGCTCTTGTTAGTAGACGCTTAGTGGTGGCGGTTAGGAAATATAAAATATAGTAATAATAGGGGTGGGAATATAAATAATATAGTTGAAACTAGATAATATGAATGGATAGCCAGGTTACAAGCAGATTTATCACCTGGTTTAAATAATGCCGTTAGTTTGAAACCGATATTAGGAAGCAGGCTGAGAATTTGTGGTTAATATAATTAAGTCTTATGTGTAACAGACTGCATTTTTTTATATGTTTTGTATTTTTATATAAATATCATGTGTTCATAAAATTGTTCACAAGAATTATTCTTAAAAGTTTTAACAAGGGGGTGGGGGTTAAATGGGTTTTGTTTATAGGCCGGATGTTATCATGTGTTTTAGAAAAGCTCCTATTTAAACTGTGTATTTTTATTGTGAGAATAGTAGCACTGAGAAAGGGTTTTTGGGACCTGAAAGCTTTGCAATAAAACTTTTTTTTGGTTCTTACTGACATTGGATTTATTTGGTTTAGCTCTACTTTTCCTAACTGTTACAATATAGATTGTTCTTCTCTTGAATCTTTACTTTGGTCAGTACTGTGAATGTCAGCTTTAAAGAAGTACATCTCTTCAGCCTGCATAATGGAAGAGAGGAATGAATTTAATCGTTCTGTGAAAACTCTTTTACTTAAGGAAGGTAATCCTTTATTACAATTGACTTTTAATGCACCAGCATCTATGATAACCACTGACCAACCTACAGATGCTTTTGAAAAAAACTCTGGATTTGTTAGAGAAAAGGGTGCAACCGTTTAAGCTGCTCCAATGGCAGTGGTTAAACTTTCAAGCTTATTTGGAGCTGGGAGTAGTGCCTCACAGACTACAAGTCCTTAAAATGCCATCTTACGCTAATACCTATCCAGAACTTCTGAAACAATGGCAACAATTAAACTTAAAGTTAAGCGCAGACTATATGCGCCTAATGAACAACTTTTTCGAAAATACTGAAAAAGAGCTTACAGAGGAGGTGGTTAAATTAGAAAGTGAACTGACAAATATGCCCTGTTTCTCTAATTCAATAAATACCTTTCAGAATATGCTTGATAGAATGCATATGCTTGATACTAAACTTGAAGCTAAAAAGAGAAATAAAATAAATCGTGACATAAATGACTTTAAACCAAGGCATATTTTTTCTTGGTCAAGATCAGAATATCAAAAAAAATTCACAAAACAGGATGAATGAGTTAGATACTTCTGAATCAGCTAAAGACAATGCTACAGCTCAGTCTACCAATAGAAAAGTTTACTCTTCGGCACAACCTTTAGAGCCATCCAATCAACAGAAGTCTTTAGTCCCGCCTCCTACGACACCCACAAGCAACGTAACAGCAGCGATTTCTAAAGGACGTGAAAAGAATATGCTGCAAATGTCTGCGATAGCTTCAGCAACCAACTCAGGACAACGGAATGTCTCTTCTTCTTTCTTTAAAAATCACACTGTTAAGAATCAAGATCCACCTGTAGCAATTACTTTTCAGCTGAATCTACCAGAGAAAGTGGGAAACGTGCAGAGCCCTCAACAAAGAGGAAGATCTTCACAATGTCAAACACAGAGCGTAGTGAATGGGACAAAACAGAAGAACAACAGTCCAGCACATCAGAGCAAGACTGCTCGACATTAATGCATAAAAAACAAGGTATTGTGAATTCATCAAGATATTAATTGAGTAATTTACATCTATCTGTGTTAGGAAAAGGTTTAAAGTTTATTCCGACGGGTTCTGATGACGTAAAAGCATTAACTGATTTGAAATTGTTTATACGCAATTTAAATTTAAAGTTAATACTTTAGAACCACAAGAAATGTCTATGTGTAGGAGATCAAATACATTTGTACCTGTGTGTTGCCCTGTATTAGCAGCATTTAATAATGTCTGTGAAAAGGAATTAAGACAGTTATATTCTAAGTATAGTAATAAAAGAATATATAATGTTATATGCTGAAAATGTAGCACTTAAACAATTAGAAAGTAACGAAGATATCACTATAAAGCAAGCTGACAAAAGAGGAGCCACAGTAATAATGGATAAAGTACATTATATGACATCATTAAATGAAATATTGCAAGATGTGAAAACCTTTAAAAGGATAACTTTCCTTGAAGTGAAAAGACATATTTCTGATATCAGTATGACTATATATGAGTTACAGTTAATGCATGATATAAGCATGGAGCTGTTAAACTATCTAACTGTCGCATGTCCTAAAATACCACAAATATATGGTATTCCTAAAATACATAAAAGGTTAACCAATCCCTCCCTGACACCAACTGTCTCAGGAGGAGATTGGATAACACAGCCTATTTCTATGTATTTACAGAGACAGTTAATTGCTTATGTGAGAAAATGTCCTAGCATTTTAAAAGACACAACAGATTTTCTATATAAACTAAAAGAATGGTATTCTCGACATCAATTTATGAATTATTTGTTTGTCACACTTGATATCACGTCTCTGTTTACAATAATACTGAATGACTATAGGGTTGAGGCAATACGAGACTTTTTAAATACAGAAATAGGTTTACAAGCTAGGCATATAGAAAATATTTGTACATTACTAGAATTGGTGTTGACTAAAAACATTTTTCTTTTTGACAATGAACCTTATTTACAGCCGGCAGGTGTTGCCATGGGTACTCCCATGGCAAATACCTATGCCAATCTGATATTGTATAAATGAGAAAAGAAATTAGTTTATAGCCAATATAATATCTTGAATAATAATGTTCTTTTTACCAAAGGTTTGCGGATGACTGCTTCCTCATTTGGAAAGGCACAGAACAAAAATTAGATCAGTATGTTGCTTGCTTAAACTCTACTACTAGTTTTTTTAATTTAAAATGGGGAGTTCTAGTGAGAAAATAGTGTTTCTAGATGTACAATTAAGAAATAGAGAAGGAAAAATAGAGACCAGGGTGCATAAGAAAGAAGTTCAAGTAAACCGATATGTCAACAGACAAAGTATGCATGCACCACATATATTTATAGGTATACTGAAAGCACAACTGACTAGGTTAAGTAGGCTTAATACAGAAGATGAGATATTTAAAGAACAGGCAGAAGAGATGATGCAAGAATTTTTTTATGTATGTGGATATAATATAAGTGAGGGGGGGTTATGAAGAGGTTTGCAATGAGAGATGTATTAATAGCAAACCTATATTTATAGATGGTTAAATTAACTCTTCATTACTGAAAATTGATAAAAGTGATAAAATAAGATACATAACTACTTTCAATATAAAGACCAATGAAGTATAGAAAATTATAGAGAAGAACTGGATAATTTTGATGGCATTGCCCAAGTTACAAAAGATTTGTGGTGATAAACCACATTTTGCTTATATAAACCAAACAGTTTAAAAAGAAAACTGTTATAAGGATTTTTTACAAGCTAATAGTAAAAAGAATATTATAAATAAACCAGGTACTTCAAAATGTCTGAATTGGAGCTGTAGTGTAGCTATCCATTCAGGAAATGATACTTTTAGACATTCTTTAACTAATGAAGAATTCACCTTCTACTGTTCAGCAAATTGCAATGCTACTAATGTGATATATTTAGCTACTTGTACATCCTGTGTATCATTTTTGGGAAAAGTACAAGAAAATTAAGAGACTGTATAGTAGAACACAAATCAGACATTAGGAGAAGTGTGAGCACTAATGCTTTAAGTAAACATATTTTAGATAAAGGTCAGGAAAATCAATTTAAGTTTAGAGCTATTGCTGTAATATATAGTAATAGTAGGGGGTGGGAATATAAATAATATAGCTGAAACTAGAGAGTATGAATGGATAGTTTGGTTACAAGCAGATTTATCACCTGGTTTAAATAATGCCGTTAGTTTGAAACCGATATTAGTTAGGAAGCAGGCTGAGAATTTGTAGTTAATATTATTAAATCTTATATGTAACAGACTGCATTTTTTATAAGTTTTGTATTTTTTATATGTTTTGTATTTTTTATATGTTTTGTATTTTTATATAAGTATCATGTGTTCATAAAATTGTTCACAAGAATTATTCTTAAAAGTTTTAACAAGGGGGTGGGGGTTAAATGGGTTTTGTGATAGGCCGGCTGTTATCATGTGTTTTAGAAAAGCTCCTATTTAAACTATGTATTTTTATTGTAAGAAAAGTAACTTTTTTTGGTTCTTTCTGACACTGGATTTATTTGGTTTAGTTCTACTTGTCCTAACTGTTACAGTATAGACTGTTCTTCTTTTGGTGGCGGTTAGGAGTCAGTCGTATAAATGCAGAAACACCAGGAATCCTAGACACCTCAAGTGAGCCGTAACTACTGCCATGCACTTGGTAAACACTCTGGGGGCTGTAGTGAGACCAAAGGGCACAGCTCGAAATTGATAATGGCTGGCTCCAGCCGAAAGCGCAAATATCTCCTGGACCACCTGTTCATTTTTATGTGGTAGTACGCATCCTGGAGGTCTACCGAGCACATCCAATCCTCTTTTCCCAGAAAGGGGAGTATAGACTGCAGTGTCACCATCCGGAACTTCAGCTTCTTGACAAACTTGTTTAGTCTGCTGAGGTCCAAAATGGGTCTCCAGTTCCCTGTCTTCTTTGGAACTAAAAAGAACCCTGAGTAAGTTCCGGATCCAATTTGGTCTGCGGGGACATTTTTGATGACTCTTTTTCTAGCAACTTTTGTATTTCTACAGTTGTATGATCCATTTGACTGGGTATATCATCTCGGACTGATTTTCTTTCTACAGGAGGAGAGGAAAATGGTATGCAATAATCTCTGGATATGACCGTTTGTACCCATTTGTCATTTGTGATCTCTAGTCAGGTGTTTGGTTACAACGCCAAGCAACCCCCAACTGCCTCCAGAAATGGAGCAACCCCAACTGCCTCCAGAAATGGACAGACGGGCCTCTTCTCAGGAGCATGGAAAGGGTTTACCAAGGACAATATCTCTGTCACCCTGGTTTTGCGGACCATTTCTGCCATGTGGTAAGTGTCTTTCATTGCTACATCTCCCTCTGCCCCTGGGGGAAGAATCACCACGTGCATCTAGGAAAGCTCTCTGGGACTTACGAAACCACATTCCCCCCTTCTGACCTTTGGGATAAGGCATGGTAGGGAGGGAGAAACGGACTCCCATGGCAAAGAGAGTCTTTTTCCCTCTGTTCGCACCTGGTCAGGGTGTCTTTAACTTTTGGCACGAACAAGGACGAGCCATCAAAAGGGGCATTAATAAAGGAAGACTTGAAGAGCTCTGCGAAAGCACATAAGTGCATCCAGGAATGCCTCCTCAAAAAAATTCTTGTACCCACTACCCTGCTCGTTCCATCAGCTGCATAGGAAATAAGCCGCATGGAAGAGTTCATGATGAAATTTAAGGTGGAAAGCTGGGAGGTAACCTTATCCGAGATCCCTGGAGCTACAGAACCTTGGAAGGTATCTTCTAGCTCCTTCAGGAGATCCCTCTAAAGCCTGGTGAAGTGCGTTAGATAGTTCAGCAACCAAAGGGCAAAGGACACTGAAGAAAACATACGCTTTCCATATCTGTCCATTGTTCAAGACTCTTTATTCGGTAGATGGACAGATGAGGATGTGTCAGATATCTCCTTCTTAGTGGCTGCCGCCACCACCATAGCATCTACCGGGACACCTTTACTCAGAAAATCCCTGTCTGCGGGTGCAGTGATGAACCTATCTGGCCTCCTAGGAATAGGGTCTACTGAATCCGGAGAGCTCTACGCCTTCTGACTGACTACATTCATGAGCTAGTCGAAAGGCAGAGTCACCCAAGAGGTGGAGGGGCGAAACCCGAAAGCCTCCAGGTACACAGACTCATCCTCAGAAGGGTTAATGGACTTCCAGCCACCTCTCTGTTTAAGGATCTCTAGGATGTCCACAAAGGAGACATGCTCAAAGAGTGATTGTGAGGACCCTTCTGACTCATCAAGGTCCGTGTCTGAAGTGATGGACTCCTCAGGGAAGTCTACATGTTTCCTCTTACATAACCTATTCCGAGGGAGCTCCTCAGAGGGGTACTCAGGAGAGGATTCGGAAGAGATGGCTTCACCCAGTGGGGTGTCCTGGGACTTCGGGTCTCCATGCCTGGCAGGGAGTGATGGCAAAGAGACAGACTCTGGAGCTCTGGGGGGAAGAGTGTTAGGAGCCGAGAGTGGAGCCATCTGAGGTGACAGCACTCTCCTCATGACCTCGAAAGCACCATGGCCCCGCTCCGAGGGAGCTCTCAGCTCTGATGAACCAGAAGAATCCCCCCTAAACTAAGTAGGTGGGCTCCGTGGCCAATGTAGGCGTTGATCTCGCCTGCACTGAAGCCCTGAGTGGTAGATTTGGGTCAGAGAACCGTCCCACTCGACTCACCTCCCTGGACCCCTTGAAATCCGATGGAAACCAGAAGGTCAGCGGGGTGTTTGGGGCCGAAGAACCTGGAGCAGGTCTCGGCCCCAACGCTTCCACTACAATCGGATCCAAGCACTCTTGACTCCAAAGCCACAGAAATGGTCAGAGGAGGAATCAACAAAGGGGAAGTGATGTTTGTCGGTCCCAAATCCTTTTCGGTCAGGGTCGACAGAATCTTGGCCAGTGCCAGTATCCATAAAAGCCTCTTGACCACCCACTCCACATCATCATCCGAAAGGCTCCCGGAGGATCAAGAGGATGGTGTCGAGGATCTCATTGGTTGAAGGATGGGAGAATGCAACACGGAAGAGACTGGTTTCAGAACTGGGGACCGGCTCTGAAGATGGAACTCAGTCAACTCAGAAATTACTAGGGGAGCCGAAGAGGTAGCCTTCTCGGGCCCAAAAGCCTTTGGGTCCGTAGATGACTCTTTTGCATGCTTTTTCGAAGGTTCCGATGATGAAGCCATGGAAGATGATCTTTTTGAAGAGTTCTCCGATCTTGACGATGGAGACTGATGGGAGGATTTAGAGGAACTCTGATTCCCTTCTAGAGCCTCAGTAAGAGGTACCTTCAACAAGCCGCTGACTATCAGCTTATTCTTTCTCTCCATTAAAACTTTAGAGATGAATGCATGGCAAAATGAACATGACTCTTGTAGGTGGACAGCACCTAAACAATACACATAACTGGTGTATCCATCTGTTAAAGACATCTTCTGGCTGCATTTGTCACATTTTTTAAAGCCCAAAGGCTTTGTTTCTTTAGCATCCTTAGACATAACTCAACAAGAAGCCAAAAAACAAAGATGACTCTACCAAAAAGGCAACAACAACTTTTTTTTTTAAAGTTAACACACCAACCAAAAAGAAACTCAAATAGTAACAAGAGAAGTCTCTAATTTAAACGACAAACTCCTCACAGAAAAAGGAAATAGGGAAGGGAGGGAAAGCCCTCTTAGTTAAACAGGCTGAAGGGAATCCTCTAACTCAAATGGACTACCTAACGATAAAGGGATAAGAAATATAAATTAGTTTTAACAGCAAAAAGACCCAAAAACTCTCTAATTTAAACGAGTTTGGGACCGGGATAGGGGGGAAAACACAAACAGGCCTAGCAGTAGACGACCGCCAACAAAAAACAGTACAATCACAACAACGAACCAGAAAAGGATCTATTAAACAATCCTAATAATAAACTCTACAATATACATAAATATTTGTATGAAAAATACTAGAAAAATACAAGAAAAAGAAGAAATGTTTCCACTTACCCTAGGGCCTAGATGAAGCACCCGATCTTGCTTAGCTGCAAACGAGATCTAGGTAATCTTCCCTGAGCATCATGGGATAGGGTATAGCCACGAGCCAGTGGAAGCTCTTGAGCTTTTGTATAAAGCCAAGTCAGTACCAATTCTTGGTTCTGAACCCAACCAGCAAAGAATGAAGGCGAGATAGGACAACAAAACATCATATATTAACTTGTTTATGAACTATTGGATCTAAAAATGTTCATTAGAAAGAAAAACTTAGAAAAAGAAGATCTCATGTTGTAAATCTTTGTTTATTCATTACCATTAGGACTTTGGTTCCAAGCCGTTTCCAAGCTCGCGCCAGACAAAAACTCTCAGCTAAGACCTACCCACAATGCCCATATCCTAGTTACACCATATCTCGTTTGCCACGTTCCTCGTCAGACGTGCTAGCCATCTCTCTCAAAGCTAAGTGGAAAATTGTGATTTTTAATATAGTTTTTTCCTCAAAATTTATTACTTTTTAGTCAATTTAACTTTTTCTCACTGTCATCTATAATCTATTTCTATTCCCTCCCTTTATATTGGTAAAACAATTTCTACCATTGTTAGTAGTGTCCCTCTCTCCTGCCTTTGGTAGGCCCTTCCTTACCACTTGTGGTATTTTTTTAAATACCATTGTTAGTATTCTCTCACTTTTTTCTCTCCCTTCTTTTTTTTTATATTAGGATAGTCTTGTTGCCTTACTATGTCAGACAAAACTAAGTTGGGGTTTAAACAGTGTGACAACTGTGGGAGTAAGATGCCCAACTCGGAAAGACACGCTTGTTGTGTCTACTGTTTGGGCGTGGACCATATTAAAGCTGACTCTGACATTTGTGCTAGTTTTAGTATTCATATACTAGCAGAACGTAAAAATAAGCTTATTTTAAAAGGTTTAATTAAGACATCTTTTTTGGAGGCTCTAGCTGGGTCGGAGGTCTCACCCCCTCCAAAGACAAAAAAAATAAGGAAAAACGGAGTCATTCGGTTCCTGCATCTCCGTCAGTTACAGAACTGAGTTGGCTCCATGCTTCTCCTGCACCCTCAGCGCAGACCTCTTCGGCACCAGGCTCTGTATCTTCTCCCTCTGTGCCATCTCTGATATTCACCCCTATTTCGGTTCCAACCTCGGCACCACTGACTTCGGTACCGTCCTTGGATCCGACATTGGATCCTACGACTGTACCTGCTTCGGCACCATCCCCTGTCACGGTGCCGATAGTTTCTTCAGCTCCATCGGCTCCTAAAGTCGAATAACTGCCAAGCACAAGGTACTCTCCAACTTACGACCCTTTTTTGGGGCAAAGGTTTAGCCACTTTCTAGAAAGACCTGATTCTCCTTCAGCAGCCTCCTTTAGATCCACCAGGAGATTTTCTGAATTAGACCTACTGCGGGTTGTGGACCAGCTTCTGGCAGCTAGGGGATTGCCCATTCCAGCTAGACCTTCCGTCCCTCTCGGCTCGGAATCTTTTACTACATCTTCCCCTGTTTATCCTTCTCCAGCCTCTACCCATGTCCCGGAGATCTCGGTACCGATGTCCACCCCAGTGCATACTGTCTTGGCTCTGACAGCAGTTTTTCTCCTGTCGGCACTGACCACCCTTGCTGCATTGAAGCAGTGCTTGGACTGTCCATACCGTGGTACCAAGCCCGGCGCCTATTTTCTTGTTGGCGCCATCTATGTCCATGGCTCCGACGGCTACCAGTCCTCTCGGAGCTCCTCACCTGGAGGTGGGCTCCTCAGGGTGGGGTGTGACGCCAGTTCCGAGGTTGTCCTTCTCGGTTCTGGGCTCCCATCCCTCCTCGGGCAGACCTGCTTTCCAGGTGATGGAGAGGGTCCTTGCCTCCGCAGGCTTGCAGTCAACACCAATGACATCAGCATCAGAACCCCTCCCAGCATGCAGCTGTCCCAATCCCTGTTTCGGGATCCTGAGCACGGGAGCCACAAGACCCCCCCTTTGAAGGGAACCTCTTCTCCGGAGTCTTCCTCAGAAGATCCCACTGGGGAGCCACCCCGGAAGAAATGGTGCAAGAGGATGCACCTTGATTCCCTGGAGGAATCTATCACCGAAGACACTGATTGAGATGAGGGGGAAGTGTCATCCCAATGTCTCCCCCAGACAACATCTCATTCGGAGACATTCTCGAAATCCTCAAGCAGCAGGGAGACTGGAAGTCCTCTAACCCTTCTTCTGAGGAATTGGTGTTGTTGCAGGCCTTCCGTGCCCTTCCATCTACTTCCTGGGTGACCCCACTGGCAGATGACCTTATTAAGCTCTTTGTGCAGCATGCTTGGAAGGCCCCGGACAACGCAGAACCTGTCCTCCGGAGGACAGACAAAATTTTATCCACACCTGAAGACCAGCCCCACTGGTCCAAACAGTTGACAGTTGATTCCATGGTCGTGGCAGCGGCCACCAAGAGGGAACTGGCAGAAGATAGTTCCACTGTCCATCCTCCGAACAGGGAGTCTCGGACCATGGACAGGCTAAGGAAGCAGACCTATGCTTCAGTGACCTTCGCCATTCAGTCGCTGAACTATCTGGCACACTTCACTCGCCTCCAAAGAGACCTAATTTCTGAAATGTCTTCCTCTTTGGCGAGGGTACTGCCTGATGAGGTGCATGACACTGTCGCCTCGCAGCTAGCTACCCTTGAATCCATCTCAAACTGCTCGATGCATTTGATATCTCACACTACCAAGGGGGCAGCTCAAGCTGCTGCATCAAGCACTGTCATGAGACATAATGCTTGGATGCAGTTGTGTGACTTTTCAGACCTCTTCAAATCTTCCTTTGTCAACGAATCTGCACTTTTTGAACCCAAAATACGAGACACACTTGCACGAAGTGAGAAAGACGGAAAGACCTTGTCTGCTGTGGGCATATGCTTTTCCAACCCCCAGAGGTCCTACTCCAGGAACCAGAAGGGAGGAAAAATGTGGTTCAAGAAATCCTGAGGATCTTCTCGTGACACTCGTGGTGAGCAGTCCCCCCGGGGCAGAGGAGGCAACTCATCTGGAAGATGCCCCTTTCAGGGTAGAGGGGATCCGTGTAACCAGGGCGCTAGAGATTCTTTCTCTGGCAGATCCTACCAGTGCTCCTGAGCAGCGGCCCGATTACTTTCTTCTGGAAGCAGTCGGGGGTCGTTTTTCTCTGCACTTACCAGCCTGGCAACTTATTACTATCGATGTTTGTGTGCTGAGAATAATATCCAGAGGCTACCAAATACCATTCGATTTAACTCCCAGACCCATCAAACGAATCCCTGATGTACCACCCAATCAGAGGGAATTAGCAGCCTTAGAACTGGAAAAACTGTTAAGAAAAACAGTCAGCCAACCAGTCCCACCAGACCAGACAGGATCCGAGTTTTACTCGAGGTTCTTTTTAGTGCCAAAAAAGACAGGTGACTGGAGACCAATCCTGGATCTCAGCCTATTGAACAAATTTATCAAACCTCAAAAATTCCAGATGGTCACGGTACAGTCCATTCTTCCCTTCCTAGGGAGAGACAACTGGATGTGCTCTATAGACCTCCAGAACGCGTACTACCACATAAAGATGGATCACCGCTCCCAGAGGTTTCTCCACTTTTGGATGGGAGCCAATCACTACCAGTTCAGGGCACTGCCATTCAGTCTCTCTACAGCCCCTCCCCCCGAGTGTTCACCAAATGTATGGCTGTTGTGGTAGCTCATCTTCGACTACAAGGATTCCAGGTGTTTCCGTATCTCTGACCAGGAATTTCCTAGTCCGCAGCCTCTCGTACACTCAAGGTCTCACTCTCCGCTTGGGGATTACAATCAACAAGGACAAATCTCAAATGTCCCCAACTAAGACACTGGAATTTACTGGGGCAGTCTTTGACACAACATCCTGTCAAGCTTCTCTCCCCCCTCACAGGCTTTCGAAAATAAGACACCAAATCCAAGACCTTCCTCAAATCTATGTACTGGCATCCCTTGTACTGCAACTCTTAGGCTTCATGGTGGCTGCCATTACGTTAGTACCACTGGCAAGGCTGCACATGAGAATCCTGCAGTGTCTCCTTTCTGCACAATGGTCGTTTTTAACTCACCCACTCGACAACATGAAACGTCTTACAAACCATTGCAAGGAAGAAATGCTATGGTGGATGAAGCCACAAACGAATCTTTGGTGTCGACTGTTCTGTCTTCCCCAGCCCACGGCCACAGTGACCACGGACGCTTCCATGTTAGGGTGAGGGGTGGCATTTCCAGGGAAAGACGGTCCAAGGCTCCTGGTACCCCATGGAGGACAATCTGCACATAAATGTCCTGGAAATGAGGGCAGTTCTAGCGTTGCAAGTGTTCCATGCATCCCTACCTTCTGGGACCATTGCTATTCAGTCAGACAACATGTCAGTCATCTGGTATATCAGCAAGCAAGGTGGAACCAGGTCTTACCCCGTGTCGGGAAGCCATGAGGATGTGGCACTGGGCAGTAGCTTCCAACCGCTTTCTTTTAGCAATGCACATTCAAGGGAGTTCCAATCTTATTGCGGACAATCTGAGCAGGAACATCCTGATGCCTCACAAGTGGTCCCTCAACCCTGTAACAGCGGATCAGATCTTCCGACAATGGGGCAAGCCTTGCTGCGATCTGTCTGCTTCCCCCCTAAACAACAAATGCAGAAGTTACTTTGCCCTGATTCTCCCCTCAGGGGGAACCCTCGAGGGATGCTCTAACGCACGATTGGCCCCCCCGGGTCTTCTGTATGCCTTTCCCCTGTTTCCCCTCATTCCAAAATGTCTCCAGAAAGCTCAGAGGTTGAGAAGCAAAGTGATCCACATTGCCCCCTATTGGCCTCGTCAAGTCTGGTTCCCGTTTCTATGGTCTTATCGGATTCACAGCCCGTGTATCCTGGATCATTCCCAAGACCTGTTATCTCATCCTCAGGGACTGATTCATCCAAATTTCCACAGTGTCAAGCTCACAGCTTGGTTCCTCCACTACCAATGATTGCCAGGCTGCCTGACATCCCATCTCCAGTCCGTGAAATTCTTCTGGCTTCACACAAACCTTCCACCAGGAAAGTTTATTCTAGTAAATGGACTAGGTTTTCTATTTGGGCCAAAGATCAGAACATAGATCCCTTCTCTATGTCTATTCAAAAGATCCTTCAATACCTGACGACTCTTTTACATGCAGGAGCCTCAGCATCGACGATCACTGTAGATTTAGCAGCTATCGCCAATTTTCATAATGGATTTGATAATTCTTCAAATATGTCACACCGCCTATGCAAGACATTTTTGAAAGGAGTATTACATGTTAAACCTCCGGTTAAGTCTCCCTTAGAACCCTAGCACTTGACTTTGGTGCTTCAATCTCTCACAGGTCCTCCTTTCAAGCCCTTTGATTCATGTGATTTAAAGTTTTTGTCATGGAAAACCTTACTTCTAGCACCACTTACCTCAGTGAGAAGAGTATCTGAGCTGCAGGCCTTGAGTGTCAAGAGACCTTACTTGATCTTCCACATGGATAGGGTGTCCCTTCGTACTGACCCTTCTTTCTTGCCCAAGGTCATTTCTGGATATTCAGTTAACCAATCTATTGACCTGCCAGGTTTCTTCCCCCAGCATTCTAATAGAGGGGAGTACCTTTTGCACAGCCTTGATGTACATCAGCAGCTTCGTTGTTATTTGGACAGGACTAAATCTTTCAGGAAGACAGATCAATTGTTTGTGGCCTTTGCAGGACCCAGATTGGGTAAACCTGTTTCCAAACTGACTTTATCCTCCTGGCTTAGAAACGTCATTACCTTTATCTACCAACAGAATAAGCTATCCTTACCTTCCAGAATAAAGGCTCATTCTACCAGATCTATGGCTACTTCTGTAGCATTTCATTCCAGAGCCTCTATAGATGACATTTGAGCAGCAGCCACTTGGGCAAGACCTCATACCTTTATATCTCATTACAAATTGGATTTGTCCTCCAGGAGACGAGCATCTTTTGGTTCTATGGTGCTAAAGAATATCCTTCCTTAGGGCCACCCAGGACTCAAGTAGCTGGGGACTCGGTCCTAATGGTAATGAATAAACAAAGATTTACAACATCAGATAAAGAAGTTATGTCTTACCATAACGTTCCATCTGTGCTGTAGATCTTTGTTCATTCATTACCTCCCGCCCTCCTTCCCCCTGCCTGGGCTCCTGGTAGACTTTCGGAACTCCTTGTAAGGGTATTTGCTCAGACAGAGCCTTCTACTATGTTTCTATTACTACCTCTATTATATAGGGGCGGGCAAACACAATATGGAGTAACTAGGAGATGGGCATTGTGGGTAGGTCTTAGCTGAGAGTTTTTGGCTGGCGCGAACTTGGAAACGGCCGTATCGGTTCGGAGGATGGAACTGAAGTCCTAATGGTAATGAATGAACAAAGATCTACAGCACAGATGGAATGTTATGGTACAGCACAGATGGAATGTTATGGTAAGACATAACTTCTTTTTATGTACTCATCATAACGTTCCATGTGTGTTGTCCATCTCACTTTCATTCTTAGCAGGCTAGGTTCGGACCTGATCCTCAGTTCCGACTCAGCTTTATACAAAAGCTTGAGGTCTTCCACTAGCTTGTGGTTAAAGCCCTATCCCATCATGCACTAGGAAAGCTCCCCAGATCTTGTTTGCAAATATAACTAAGATACTAAATAAAGTCACTGAATACCTTATAGAGCCATCAAGAAGGTCAGAGAACATTAATAGCCAATTGCATCGGCTCAGTCTTCCAGAAGCAAGAGCTGGGGGAAGGAGAGTGGGATGTAAGAATGAAGGCGAAATGGACAACACATATGGAACGTTATGGTGAGTACATAACTTCTTTATGTGATCTTGTCCTATCTCGCCTTCATTCTTAGCAGGTTGGGACAGCGTCCCTAGCACCACCTTTCTTGGGTGGCTCAAGGGAGAATATTCTTCAGAACAGTGGACCCAAAGGAGGCCCTGTTCCTGGAGGCCAAATCAACTTTGTAATGAGTGATGAAGGTATGAGGCCTTGCCCAGGTTGCTGCAGCACAAATGGTATCAATAGGTAGTCTCAAAAGCCAGAAGAGGTCGCAATGGATCTTGTAGAATGACCTTTCAATTTATAGGAAAAGTTCTTAGTTTTGAGATTGGTAAGCAAATGTAATACAATCTGATAGCCATTTTGAAAGTGTGACTTTAGACACAGCAGCACCTTTCTTTGAGTCTGAAAAGGATACAAATAACATGTCAGATTTTGTGAAGTCCTTTGTCCTATGTAAGTAGAAATGTAATTATCAATGTACATCCAGTTTGTGCAACATATGTTCTGCCTTATTCTCTTAGTTGGGGAAAAAATGGTTGTTCTACGGATTGGTTCAAATTAGATTCTGAGCATACTTTGGGTAAAAAGGATGGGTTTATTCACAGGGATACTCTGTGGAAAAGCAAGTGGGGGGGGCTTTACTGACAATGCTTGCAGCTCTGAAACTCTTTTAGCAAAAGTAAAAATAAGTTATGTTCTTACCATAAAATTCCATCTGTGCTATTGATCTTCATTCATTTATTACTGATGGGTGTCAGTTCCATCCTAAGAACCGAGTCGGCTGTTACAACAAGCTTGTGCCAACCAAAAAACTCTAGAGCTAAGCTTATCCATAGTGCCCCTCTCTCAATTACCTCAGATCGAGTTTGCCTGTTAGAGAAAAAGGAAGAAAATGGAGGCTTTATCTGAGCAACTTCCCTATCAAAATGTAGGACCAAATCTGAACCTCCAGGAGTCTTTCGGGGGGGGGGGGGGGTGGATTGTAATGAATGAATGAAGATCAATAACACAGATGGAACATTATGTTCCCTAGCTACTTTATTTCTTTGGAGGCCCTATGGACGGATATTCCTGAGCATGACTGAACCAAAGGAAGCTCTCCCCCAGGAGACCAAATCCAATTTGTAATGCGTAATAAAGGTATGAGGGGTGGACCATGTTGCTGCCGCACAAATGTCATCCATAGAAGTTCTTGCAAAGAAAGCAACAGATGTTACACTGATCTGGATGAATGTGCTTTGACCTTAGATGGTAGAAGAGCTTTGTTTCTTTGATAGAGAAAGGAGATACAATCTCTCAACCATTTAGATAGAGTCACTTTGGCAACAGACCTTCCCAATTTAGGTCCGGAGAAAGATACGAATAGTTGGTCAGACTGTCGTATTGATTTAGTTCTGTCCAAATAGAATCGCAATTGTCTATGCACATCAAGTAAATGTAGTGAGTATTTTCCTTTGTTGGAAAATTTTGGAAAGAAAACTGGAAGGTCGATTGTTTGATTAATAGTCAAATCGGAGATGACTTTGGGTAAGAAGGAGGGATTAGTCCGACGTGACACTCTGCCTTTATGGAAAACCATGTAAGGACGTTTTATGGACAAGGCTTGTAATTCAGATATTCGTCTTGCTGAAGTAATAGCTGCCAGGAATAAAGTTTTCCAGGATAAAAGTTTCATATTGCAAGTGGCAGGAGCTTCAAAGGGAGGATGAGTCAAGGATTGTAGAACTAGTGTCAAATTCCAGGGCTGGATTGGTTCTTTAAAGGGGGACCTAATGTGCGTAACACCTTTCAAAAAGGTCTTACAAAGATGGTGAGACATCAATGATGAGTTCTGGAAGCCACTGTGGAAATTACAGATAGGCGCTAGATGCACTCGAATAGTTGAAGCTGCAGCTCCGGAGTGGAGGAGATTTGAAAAGTAGTCCAGTACCAAATCGAGCAGAGCTGAAAATGGGTCTGTTCCCTTCTCTCTAGACCAAATTATGAATCTATTTCACTTGCTGATGTAAAGTTTCCTGGTGGATGGTTTATGGAAAGTCAGAAGAATGTGATGTACAGGGGAGGATAGAGTTTGCTTGGGATTACTGGAGGTGGAGGAACCAAGCTGTCACCCTGAGGCTTAATAATTTCAGATGTATCAATCCTTGTGGATGAGATAGCAATTCTGGAGTTGGAGCAAGAATCCATGGATGATGTACTAGGTGAGGCCAAAGGAAGCGAAACCAGACTTGTCGGTGCCAAGAGAGTACAATGAGGACTACTCTGCTTCTCAGCCAGAGTGCCTTCTTTAGAAACTGTGGGATCAGAGGAAGGGAGGGAAAGCATATAGTAGTCCCGTGGGCAATCATGTAATAGAGCGCCCCTCGGTGACTCCCCCTGCGGGGGAATTTGGGCAAAGTAGCTGCTGCATTTGTGGTTTGCTGGAGATGCAAATAGGTCGCATCAAGGTTGACTCCAGCGACTGAAAATCTTTGCTGCTATGGTAGGATTGAGGGACCACTCATGAGGCATGAGGATGCATCTGCTCAATTTGTCTGCAATCACGTTGGAATCCTCGGGAATGTGCATTGGTATTAGAAAACGTTTGGACGCTATCACCCACTGCCAAATCCTCATGGCCTCTCGACACAACAGGTAGGACTTGGTTCCCCCTTGTTTGTTGATATACCAGACTACCGACATGTTGTGCAACTGGATAGCAATTGTCCATGACTGGAGGGCAGATTTGAATGCTTGCAACGTTACAAGCACTGCCCTCAGTTCTAGAACATTGATATGCAGGTTGGCCTCTATGGGTGACCAAGTGCCTTGGACTGTCTTTCCCTGGAAATGCCCCCCCACCCCATCAGGAAGGCATCCGTGGTCACTATAGCCTTGGGCTGAGAGGGGGAGAAAGGATGACTCCATAAGTGTTCTGACTTTGTCCACTAAAATAAATTCCTGTTTGTAACGATTTGTTAAGCGGATCTGAAAGGACATCGGATGAGTCAAAGGGGACTACATCACAGCATGATGGAGCGAGTCCCCAGAATAAGGAAAAACAAGAAGATCAGAAGACATGTGAAGAAGAAATATGGACAGGGAAAAGGAAAAGAGATTTAATATGGTGTAATATTTATGCAAAGGAGAAAGCAAAACTAATCAATACAAAAAGAGCAGCACCAAAGATATTTAAAGAAAAATATAGGGAAAGGAATCCAGATATGGAAAACTTTACAATACAAAAAATAAGAAGACTAAGAGGAAAAGTAGAAAAAGAAACTAGTAATGGAGAAGTCAAAGAAATAGAAATTGAGGTTATGGAACAGCGGCAAAGAGAAGGATTCAGTGTAGTAAATCGAGTACAGAAAGCACCACAACAGAATACAGCAATGGATATCCAAATTAAGGGAAAATCAGTGGAACAGGAAGCAATTGGTCAGGTGCCATATCAAGACATTTTGGAGCCCTCCACAGCAAACCAGTATAAACGTTCATTTGAAGCTAGACATAAAGGAAAGGAACATGAAACTGTGGAAACTATGATGCAGTCATGTTGAGAAGTGATAATCCAGTGAGTTCCCATATGGCAGAACAACAGATGACACAGGATGAAATTGAAGAGAATGTGCCACAGGAAGATGCTATAGAACTTTCTACAGAATGTCCATAGGAAACGGAAAACAAGGGATGTGCCCTCAGTAGGGAAGAAAATGGATTAAAAGAAGAGTTGCTAGATTTAATAGACAAAGACAGATATAGCAAGATCAATGAGAGAAGTAGACTGCAGAAGGTTAATAAAACCCCAAACGTTAGAAACTTGATAAAACAAATGAATACAGTAATTAGGACTGTCCTTAGAGATCCATGCAATATAACAGAAGTAAACAGAATATATTACTGTGTTACTAAATTAATAACTGATAAAGTTCTACCACAGGAGCACAGGGTAGCAAGAGAAAAGAAGGGGGGTGAAAGCGAATATCATCATGGAAATATCGAATAGAGAAAAACTATAAAGCAGCTAAGACAAGAAATGTCACTGTTAGAAGATTATAGAAGAGGGAATAGATCAACAAAAATACTAAGAAAGATGTTGTTGTTGTTGTCTTTCGGCTTTTCCTGGTTAGGGGTCACCACAGCGGAACTCCAGTCCGCTAATGATTGGCAGTAGATTTTCACAAATGCTGAGGTGCCAGCTCGACATCCAACCTTTAACGAAGGCACGCCCATTTACGCATGCCTTTCGAATGCCCACCCAACCGCGGGGAGGACATGCAGACTCCGCACAGAAGGCACTCCCCGCACTCCAGCCGAGAATCGAATGGGAGACCCTCTTGCTGTGAGGTAACAATGCTACCACTGCACCACCGTGGAAGTTAAAAATACTAAGAAAGATAGATGTGATAAAAGCAATGCGCAGTATTACGACAGACCAGGATCTATTATGCACTACTGGAGATAACAAACACAATTTCAAAACAGGCAGACTTAGAAGATACGAAGATAAATATAAGGGAAAAGCAGAAAATAAGCAATTTATTGATGACCCAAAAATGTTTTACAGAGAATTGGGAAATAAGGTAAAAGGAATTGAAAGACCAGCAAAAAAGAGGAAGTAGATACATTTTGGAGAAGTATCTATGAAGATCCTGTGAAACATAACAAAGATGCTAAATGGATAGAAGAAGTAAAAGAAAGAATAAGAAGTTTAAAGGTACAGGATATGAAATGGGATGAAATAACACCTAGAGAGAGATTGAAACAAAGTTGAGAAAAGCCTCTAACTGGAAAACCCCAGGCCCAGATGCAGTAGCTACCTTTTGGCTTAAAGTATTAACTTCTTTGCACGAGGACTTAGCCATGAGTAAGAACTATTTATATGTGCACCCCGAACACACACCGCACTGGTTAACAACAGGAAAAACAATGCTCTTACTTAAGAGTGAACATGCAAGCTACCCTAAAAATTATAGACCAATAACTTGTCTTCCAACGATGTAAAAACTATACACGGGAACTGATGCCAACAGAGTTTATAGTCATTTAGAAGACAACTCAATTATGGCAGTAGAACAAAAGGGCGATAAAAGAAAGTCATATGGAACAAAGGATCATTTGTTGTTAAACAAAGTTATAGTGGGGAACTGTAAGAAGGGGAAGAATCTAGGTATGGCATGGATTGACTACAAAAAAGCATTTGATAGTATTCCACATTCATAGACAAAAGACTGCTTAAAAATGTATAAGGTACAACCTACACTGATTAACTACATTACAGTAACCATGAAACAGTGGTAGACCACTTTGCAATTAAGCCATGATAAAGGACAGATTATTATCCCAGGGATAAAAATTCAAAGGGGGGTATTCCAGGGTGACTCTCTGTCATCATTGCTATTCTTCCTTGCCATTAATCCATTAAACTGTCTACTTAAAGGAGTACCGCACCCACAGACTCAAAAAAACATGTTTAAAACATCATGACATGATGTTTCCCACACTTTAACAGCACTCTGGGATTATTTACAGGATTTTAAATATTTTTATATGTAATTCCAGACTCTGACCACCTGGAGGCTGGCATATTGACATGGTTTGGATAAATCAGGTTGCCATCCAGCATACCAGAAATCATTGTTTGGCTCAAAAATTTTACATCATGCAGGCCTCCGTTTGCCTAAAGTTCTTGTCATTTCATAGATGTTGCATGCGTACAAAGTACTGAGTAAAATAGAACAGTGCAATTAGAAGTTATGTACTCACCATAACGTTCCATCTGAGTAGGTGTATTCATTTGTCTGCAACCTGTGGGTTATGGATCCGATATCGGATCCGAACCGGCATGGTTTTCCAGCTATGGATCCGAGCTCTCAGCTCCTCCCCTCACCCATAATGCCCTGCTCTCCCTACATGACCTCAGATCGAGTTTGCCAACAAGAAATACCCTAATAAGGGTAATACATAATATGCAGGAAACTGACAAGGCCAGGGGGATAGGAGGGCGGGATGGTTGCAGACAAATGAATACACCTACTCAGATGGAACGTTATGGTGAGTACATAACTTCTAAATCTAAAGTAGGAGATTCATTTGTCTGCAACCTGTGGGACAGAGTCCCCAGCTACCAGAATCTTGGGCGGCCATCATGGAAGGATATTCCAGAGCACCGCAGAGCCAAAGGATGCTCTACCTCTAGATGTAAAATCCAACTTGTAGTGGGAAATAAAGGTATGAGATGAAGCCCAAGTGGCTGCTGAACAAATATCATCCAGAGGAATCCTAGCTTTAAAGGCCGCTGAAGTAGAAACTGACCGGGTTGAATGGGCATGTACTCCCTCCGGTGCGGGCCTTCCAGAAGCTTGATAAGCCAATAAGATGCACTGCGAAATCCAGCGTGATAAGGAGACTTTGGAAATTGGTCTGCCCAAATTGAATTTAGCAAAGGAAATAAACAACTGGTCGGATTGCCTATGACCAGCTGTCCTGTTCAGATAAAATCTAAGTTGCCTGTGAACATCTAAGGAATGTAGCTTGTATTCACCTTTGTTTTGATATTTAGGAAAGAAAACAGGGAGGTTAATGGATTGATTAATATTTGCTTCAGAAGCTACCTTAGGAAGAAAGGACGGGTTGGTCCTGAGGTATACACCGTCCGGATGAAAGACCAAGTAAGGAGGCTTGATGGATAAGGCTTGATGTTCTGAAACTCTCTTGGCCGAGGTAATGGCTACTAAAAAGGCCGTCTTGAAAGATAAAAATTTCAGATCTACCGTAGCCGCAGGTTCGAAGGGGGGAGTGGTCAAGGCCTGAAGGACCAATGAAAGGTCCCAAGGAGGAACCACTTGCTTTACAGGGGGTCTGAGGAGAAAAGTACCTTTTAGGAAAATCTTACACAACTTGGCAGACATCAGTGGACTGGAGTCTTGACCAATATGATAATGAGAAAATGCCGCAAGTTGCACTTTGACCGTGGAACTGCTGGCACCATCATTAAAAAGAGTGGTTAAGAAGTCAAGCACCAGAGGAAGGGGAACTGTGAAGGGGTCTAGACCTTGCCGCTCCGCCCAAATGGAGAACCGTTTCCACTTGCTGCGGTAAACTTTCCTGGTAGATGGTTTATGAGCCGCTACCAGGATGGCCTTAACTGGAGACGAAATACCGGGAGTCCTGATCAGGAGTGGAACTGGAGCAGCCAAGCAGTCAGCTTCAGGTTGTCCAGATTCGGGGTTGATAGATGGGACGGGTGAGATATCAGATCCGGAATGGGATCTAGAATCCAAGGAGGATTCACTGAGTGAGACCTTAGGAAGGGGAACCAGATCTGTCGAGGCCAGAATGGGGCAATGAGAATCATTCTGCACCCCAACCGAGAGGCTTTCTGAAGAACTTGGAGCATCAGAGGCAAAGGGGGGTAAGCATAAAGAAGACCGGGGGGCCAAGCATGCACCAGAGCATCTCTTGGGGTATCTCCGGAAGGAGGGAGGGATTAGAGCGAAAAAACTGTCGCACTTGGTGTTTGAGGGAGACGCAAAAAGATCGCAACAAGGAGTTCCCCACCGTGCGAAGATGCGTTTCGCTACCTGAGCATTGAGAGACCACTCGTAAGGGGAGAGAATGGTGCGACTGAGTTTGTCCGCAAGGATGTTGGACCGACCCGGAATATGCGTTGCAATGAGAAAGCGGTTGGTGGAGATTGCCCATTCCCACACTCTCATGGCTTCTCGACAAAGAGGATAAGACCTGGTTCCCCCCTGTTTGTTGATATACCAGACGACAGACATGTTGTCCGATTGAATCGCAATAGTTCCCAAGGGAAGAAAGGTCTGTAGTGCTTGCAACGCTAAGAGCACTGCTCTCATCTCTAGAACATTGATATGCAGTAAGGTCTCTGAATCGTTCCACGTGCCTTGGACCGTCCGGCCTGCAAAATGCCCCCCCCCACCCGAGGCGGGAGGCGTCCGTGGTCACCGTGGCGAGAGGGGGAGAAGCACAAAAGGGGCGGCCTCCGTGGAGATCTTGTGAGTGGAGCCACCACAGGAGGGACCGCTTGCAAGCCTTGCTGATCGCAATGGGATGATGCATAGGAAGAGCAAGATAAGACCACTGAACTAGGAGTGTCCATTGAAGGACCCGCATGTTGAACCTGGCGAGGGGAAGAAGGGCTATCGCTGCTGCCATGGACCCTAGAGCCCTCAGGACCAACTCCGCCGGAACTGAGCTTGAGTGGAGGATGGCCCGCACCTGGAGTTGCAGATTCTGAATTCTGTCCGCAGTGAGGAAGGCTCTTAACCGTCGTGTCTAGCCTGGCACCTATAAAATCTATGAACTGCGTAGGGGCAAGGTTGGACTTTTCTGCATTTATTGTGATGCCCAGACGGGGGGCTAGATGGAGAAAGGAATCTCGCGCCAATAACAGTAGATGCCTTGTTGGAGCGGTGAGAAGCCAGTCGTCCAGGTAAGGAAGACCTGCACCCCTGAAGCCTCAGGTGGGCCGCTACCACTGCTAATACCTTGGTGAACACCCTGGGGCTGTGGCGAGACCAAAGGAAAGGACCCGGAATTGGTAGTGACTGGCTCCCAGCCGGAAGCGGAGAAACCTCCTGGAGTGCCTGTCCATTAGAATATGGTAGTACGCGTCCTTGAGGTCTATAGAGCACATCCAGTGATTTTCTCCCAGAAGGGGGAGAATAGACTGTAAGGTAACCATTCGGAACTTCTCCTTGGGAACTGCCAGGTTCAAGAGTGAAAGGTCTAGTATTGGTCGTAGATCCCCCGTCTTTTTTGGCACTAAAAACAACCTGGAGTAGAACCTTGATCCGATCTGGTCTGGGGGGATGGGCTGGATGGCTCTTTTCTTTAACAGATGGCCAATTTCTGCTAAAGCGGCTTCCCTCTGACCGGGTGGAACGTCGGGGAGGGACTTCAATTTTGGAAGGTGATGAAATGGGATGTGGTATCCTCTGGATATGATGCGGAGGACCCAGCGGTCTGATGTTATGGACTCCCATGCCGCTAGGTGCTACGAAAAATGTCCCCCGACTGCCTCCAGAGTGGAGCAGCCGGGCAACCCTTCAGGGCTGCTGCGCGGGCCGTTCAGAGAAGGGTTCTCTGGACCCGAAGTTCCTGGGAGCCCCTCTGCCCCTGGGGCGGCGTCCTCCCTGTCCTCTTCTGCCACGGAAGGACTGGTTGTCCGGAGCGGGTTGGGACTGCTGCGACTTCCGGAACCACATCTTCTTCTGGCCCTTTTGGTTCCTAGAATAGGGCCTCTGGGGCACAGAGAAGCGGATTCCGACGGCAGACAGCGTCTTCCCGTCCTTTTCGCTCTGGGTCAAAGTATCGCGAACAGTTTTGCCAAAAAGGGCAGAACCATCGAAGGGAGCGTTTGCAAATGACGCCTTGAAGGGCTCCGTGAAATCGCAATGACAGAGCCAGGCCTGACATCTAGTAACTAGGCCTGTCCCTGCAGCTCTAGCGGCTCCCTCCGTAGCATGGGACAGTAGCCGCATAGAGGTATTAGTCACGGACCTGAGAGTGGCCATACGGGTGGAGTGCAACAATTTGTCCTCCTCCGACATGGACTCTGGGGGGGATGCTGCGTATTCCTTGATAAGATCGCGCTGCATCCTAATCACATGTGCCAGGTAGTTCAGCGCCCTCACTGAAAAGGTCGCTGAACTAAACATCTGCTTCCCCAAGCGGTCCGTCATCCAAGACTCCTTGCTCGGGGGGTGGACTGAGGGGCTCTCCTGAGCAAGTTCCCTCTTGGTGGCTGCCGCCGTCAACATGGCATCTACCGGAGGCCCTTTACTCCAGTGGGCATGGTCAGCCGGGGGACTAAGTATACGGTCAAGCATTTTTGGGATTGGCTCCACGGTGTCCGGATCCTTCCACGCCCTGGTGGTAATCAGGTCCACCAGGGGGTCGGCAGGAGGTGACACCCAAGAGGTAGACGGGCCCGCTTCAAATGCCTCCAAGAACACGGACTCGTTTGAGGAAGACTTGGGGGCAGACCACTCCCCCCTTATGCGAAGCATTTCCATGATGTCTCCAAAGGAGACATCCTCGGGGGGTGATCTTGGGGAGCCTTCCCCTTCCTCCAAATCCGTGTCTTCTGTGAGAGACTCGGGGGAGTCTATGTGCCTCCTTTTGCACGTATGCTTGCGAGGGGCATCCTCCGGGGGGCTGTCAGAAGATCCCTCGCAAGCAGTGTCATGTTCCAAAGGAACAACTTGGGGCAAAGGAGCGGGCTGTCCCAGTGGCCGGATGGTGGAAGCCTGGCCCAGTGCAGACGGAGCCGAAGCAAGTGCCGGGGGTCCGGAAACCCTCAACAGGGCCCTCTCCACTACATCAAAAGCCGAGGGGGAGCCGACCTCGACCAAAGGATCCGATAATCGGCTCCCCCTAGGATCCGAAGAGTGGATCGGAGCCGGCACCGAAGCACTCGGATCCGAGGGGACAGTGCGCTCCGACGGGACGGGCCGCCAAGGAGCACTGATCCCCGGACCCGAAGCTCGCATCCAGGCTCCGAGGTCGGATCCGAAGCACTCGAGGGCAGGGTCGGATCCGAAGTACCCAGTACTATCGGCGCTGACCCACCCCCGGCTCTGAAGCTGCTCGGCTCCAACTGTTCCGAACCCGGGTAGTGGGTTGGAGAAGGAGCTATAGGTTTAAAGAAAGGGGTCGAGCTCCCCCCAGAGGGGGGGGAGGCAAGAGCACTCCCATCTGCATCTGGGCCTGGATGAACCTTCTCATCATCCGGTCCAGATCAGCATCAGATAAACTGTACGTAGATCTCGACGAGGCTACCGAGGTAGGCCTTGAGTGCCTCCTCGATAGCCTCGACGGAGATCGGGTCTCCTCCTCCTCAGGTCCCGGTGAAAAGCACACAGGAGGCCGGAGCCGAGGAGGGAGAACCAGCAGAGAAGGAGGCGGAGGAGAAGCCAGCTTGGCAGGCGGGGCCGAAACAGAGGTCTCGGCCCGCCGCTTATGGTGCTTCTCCGCCCGGTCCTTCTTTCTTGCTTCCCTCTCCTCCAAACCACTAGAGGGAGGTTGAGTCCCAGGTGGAGGAGGGGAGCGGAGGAGGAACCGTGACACGGTACCCCGAAGGAGCGGTAGCCGGAGCCGAGTCCGGGGCAAAAGTCCCGCCAGGACCAGCCGACCTCCGCTCCTTCAATGCCCTGGGGTTGAACCCTGCACAAATGGAACATCCAGAAGTGAGGTGTTCAACCCCAAGGCATCAAGCATACGAGTGTGGCCATCAGCAGGGGAAAGCTTATGGCCACACTCGAGTACTCGAAAAACAGCCTTAGGTGGTTCAGACATCCTAAGGACACTAGTTTTTACTTTAATTAGTCTAAAAAAAGTAAAGGCTAACTAGCCAAACAAACACAGGCCCAAACACACACTACGCACCAGCGAGGGGAGGGAAACTAAAAGTTATAAAAGTTAATAAAACTAAACAACTTTAAGTTATAAAAAGGGAAACCTATAACTTTCACACAAAACTGACTGAAAAACCTTAAATTTAACACTGAAAATAGCAGTAATAAACACTTAGCTGTAGAGCTCTCAGAAACCAATCTGGTCACCAGCGCGGCAAACTAGATCTGAGGTGATGTAGGGAGAGCAGGGCATTATGGGTGAGGGGAGGAGCTGAGAGCTCGGATCCATAGCTGGAAAACCATGCCGGTTCGGATCCGATATCGGATCCATAACCCACAGGTTGCAGACAAATGAATCTCCTACTTCAGATGTAACATTCCCTGCTGCTGGATGACTACTTAAAACAGAAACAGTGCAAATGCCACAGAACACACTCAAAGTGCTGTTTACTGCTGCCTTTTTTTCTAATTTAGTTTAAATGGCACTAATTTGTGAGACAATGAATTCCAGTCCATTTACTTCTCCCCTCCCCATAACACTTAGCTTCCCTAGCTGTCAACGTCCAGAGAGTAATTTGACCTGGTAATTCCATTGATTGGCAGACCTCAGCTGGGTGCTTGACTCATGTAATTTAATCTTTGCTCTAGCATTTCCTTTGTTAGAGGGGATATTTTTTGCTGCACCATAGCCATGGCCTTACTTGGCTGCAATCACATCCAGTAAGGTCTTGCACCAAGGAGCTAAAGAATAAAACATTTATACTATTAACCAGTTTAGATCTTTATTAATTTAAGTGTTAAGGTATCACTTCATGCTTCCACCTTGTTAAAAATTGAGATTTACATGTGCAAAGTGTGTTGGTATGCAGTGTTTGCCTTCATATGTTTTTACTCCACTGGTTGGTTTGCAAAAAATATCTTTTGCAGTGTCCCTGGATTTGTCTTTGTACATACAAACCACATTGCTATATTTTCCCCTTCCTTTTTCTTGTGTCCAGGAGTCACTTATAACAGTCAATTTTTTATTGATTTTTTTTTTAAATAAAGGACATCAAGGTTAACTTACCTTGAATCAGATAATAGATGCCACTGCAAAGAATCACTGTTGAAATATTTGTGCATGGACAAAATCCCTTACTAAATCTATTTGCCAGCCTCCAGTTCAATTGATGCTATGGCTTTAATATACTGGTGTGTTTGCTCATGCCTTCCAAATATCTCCACCATTACATACCAGTTTTGCAGTGTAGTAACCACCCGACATGCCCATACACCTTTAGCCATCAATATGCAGCTACTCCTGTTCATGTGAGTATGTGAATTCATTTTCAGACTTAAGGTGTGGAAGCTGCATTGAATAATTCTAGGTGCTTGTTCAGGTTTCACATGGTGCTTGCTTAGAGCTACTTATGTTAACTCACTATGAATATGTTGCACTGCCACCTCTGATACCAGGGTAATGTTTTAATCTTTCTATTCCCGCACTGCACACTAGCAGTATCTGGTGCAAATACAATAGAGAAGTATGCAAGCGATACACCACCTAAGCATCATTTGTCGTGCAGAATGTATAAGTATGCATGCCAAATTTCTGTGTTTCCAAACATCGGTGCTACTACACTACTACTGAATAAAATGAACAGCACTCAGGCTGGGGGAAGGACAAGGGAGCCATGACATCACAGAATGGGTGGGTCTTATTATTTTAGTTAGAATCAGATGACGGCTGTGGTGATGTCACTTTGGGGGAGGGAACTGATTAAAAAAAAAAAAAAAGTACCTGCACTGCCTGGCCTTGATGATGTCAGTAATTGGGCGACTCCAGCAAGCTTTATTCAAACGTGAGAGAATCATTTTGCAAGTGAAACCATCACAGTATAAGGTAGGCTTCTGTTGCAGAAGTAAGGGGAATTATAAAAATTGTAAATGCTTTATTGTGGTTGCTTTACAGAGGACAATGTAAATAGGGAGGAAAAGGGCCGTGAAGTTGAGGAATACATTAGAGAAACCTGTTGTACTCCTTTAACAGCTTAGGCCATGGCTACAATTTGGCTTCTAGAAAACAACAAAGTCTAATGATTTCTCATCTTCTCTTTGTCGATGATTTAAAACTGTATAGCTCATCAGATGAGGAACTGAAAGCACAGCTGCAGGTTGTCAAAACTTTTTCAGATGATATTGGAATGCCATTTGGTCTTGATAAATGTGCAAAAGCAACCTTTAAAAAAGAAAAACTGCAGCACCAGGAAACATAAGTTTGGGACAAGAATATGATATAAAAGAACTAGAGCAAGAGGTAGTGTATAAATACTTGGGAACTGATGAAGGCTCGGCAATAAACCATGAACAATTACGAATAAAGCTCAATAAGGAGTACTTTAGAAGACTTAAATTAATCCTGAAAACAGCATTGACATCTAGAAACAAGATCCAAGACATAAATCAATTTGCTCTTCCTGTCCTAACTTATAGTTTTGGAGTGACTGACTGGCCGCAAAAAGTGTTGGATAGATTGGATATTAAAACAAGAAGGATACTTCATGCTTACCAAATAATTTATAAAAATCGGTGTATACCAAGATTATATATTCCCCGCTCCAAAGGAAGGATGGGCCTCCTTGAAATTGATTACATGTACAGATCTACAGTCATGGGACTCTACACATATCTGCTGACCTCACATGATCCAAATGTAGTGAAAGTTTTGAAACATGAGGAGAATAAATCTAAGATGACATCTCTGCTTAATTTAGCAGAAGCATATCGACATCAAGCAGGAATGGAAATGATACCAGAAGTAGATAAAAACCAGGCAGCAACTGAATGTGCTAAAAAACAAAAGAAATAATATAAGGTGAAGGACCAGATGAGAAGGCAAGAAATGTGGAAAAAACACAAATATAGTTGCGAGTATAGAAAACTTCTGGAAGAGCCTCATGTTGATCAAGAATGAACACAGGAATGGTTAAGGAGAAGTGAATTCACATCAAGAAATGAAAGGTTAATATTGGCAGCCCAAGATAGTGGGCTACGTACACGCTGGTATACAAAGTCCATTGAACATGTAGGAAAAACAGACATATGTAGGTTTTGTAAAACTGAATTGGAAACAGTCACACACCTTGTTGCTGGGTGCAACGCACTAATGGCAGAGGGAATGTATACTGAAAGGCATAATAATGTGGAGAGACTGTTACACTGGAGATTGTGCAAATATTATGGTATCGAAGTGGCTGAAAAACACTGGAAACATGATCCACAAAGAATCATAGAAAATGATGAAGTTTATATCAAATGGGATCACCCAATACCAACAGTTCAAAAGATAGATGCTAGAAAACCAGATATAGTGGTCCAAGAAAAGAAGACAAAAGTAGCACTGATCACTGAAATCGCCACACCCAGTGACTACAGTGTCCTGGGTACAGAGAGACACAAAGTCATAAAATACCTGGATCTGCAGGCAGAAACAAGAGCCATGTGGAAGAAAGATACCCAGAGAGTTCCAGTAGTAGTAGGAGCAACTGGTCTTATAAAAAAGAATTTACAATCCTATTTAGATATGTTACCAATGCATGTAACACCGTACGAATTGCAAAAGGGGTCATTACTGGGCACATTGTGGGTGCTCCAAAGAGCACTTTTGGCTAACGTCAAAGAGTGAAACAATACTAATTTCATGAACTTTAATCGTACTTTGACTTAGGAATGGGGTCCATTCCCGTCATGGTATTAGAAACCCAAAAGATTTGGAGAAATTAAAAAAGGGAGAGACCACTGTGTTAGCAAAAGCCATTGAAGAAGCCTCATGTGTAGTTTTGCCAGGGGAACCATCGTAATTGATGCTACCATTGACCCTAGGAGTTGAAGGACTGCTCGAGCTGAAACTTAGTCCTGACAGAGTATCACCCGGAGTTGAGACCTCAGTCTTTCTAGCTTGTGAAGTGGAAGGGAGACTAGGCAAGACTGAGTATTGAAAGTTGCCCCTATGAATTTCAAATTTTGAGGTGGGGTCAACTTGTATTTCTCTTTGGTTACTGAAATCCCTAAGGATTTTGCTAGCTTTAGGGTGTAATGTAAAGCTGAAACCAGTAGATGTATGGTAGGGGTGGTAAGGAGCCAACCGTCTAAATATAGAAACACCCAGAATCCTTGCAGTCTTAAGTGAGCTGTTATCACTACCGTGCATTTGGTGAACACTCTAGGGGTCGTTGAGAGACCAAAGGGCAGTGTCCGAAATTGGTAATGATCGGCTCCCAGCTGGAAGCAGAGGAATCTTCTGGAGCGTTTGTCCATTTTTATGTGGTAATATGCATTCTGAAGATCTATCGAGCACATCCAATTGTCTTTTTCTAGAAAAGGTAGGATAAACTGAACCGTGACCATCCGGAATTTTGTTTGTCTGACAAATTTGTTTAGGAAGCCTTGAGTAAAATCCTGATCCTATGTGGTCTGGTGGGATTGTTTGGATGATTCTTTTTAGAAGCAGCTTTTGTATTTCTTGAGCTGCTACTTCCCTTTGACTGGGTGGAACATCGGGAATATACTTTAGTGGCCTTGGGTAAAGATTGAAAGGGGTGTGATAATCTCTGGTAATTATCGTCTGCACCCAATAATCTGTGGTTATGGATTGCCAGGCAAGATGATGCACAGAAAATTGTCCCCCGACTGCTTCAAGAGGTAAACAATCGGGCCACTCTTCAGGAGCACTGATAATGCTGTCCAGAGAAAGAATCACTGTATCCCTGGTTATGCGGACCCCCTCTGCCTCTGAAGGGGCGTCTTCCAGATGAGTTTCCCCCTCTGCCCCAGGGAAACTTGCCACATGTGTCACTGAAAGGACCCTGGGCTTTGTTGTACCACATCTTTCCACTCTGATTCCTACATATTTTTATGGCCTGGCCATAAAGTACTTTAATTTCAGCTATTTTTTTGAAGTTAACCTTCTGTATTCCAGTTTCCACTGTTAAAATATATACTTCTAAACAGTTACAATAGTGCAGGTACATTTCTGTTCTATTCCAGTAGGGCATGCTGTGGTTACATTTTAAGCACTTTGCAAAAACCTTTTTCACACACACTTCTGTACCCGCAGTTTGATATACACCTGACATACAGTTCTAATACATTTGTAACACAAGTATCTTACATAAATCATGTTGATATTCACAAATGATATATAATTATTCACAAAATTCCAGATAGCTGGGCTGGCAGTGTCTCCTTTCATGACAGGAGCATTTTTTAAATCTGATCTAGGAGGAAGCACATGGTTAACTACAAAAATACAACCATAGGTTCATAGGTTCATAGGTTTATACTAGGCTATCTGCCCTAAGGCATTTATAAGCCTAGCCCAAATTTTTGTGGCTTACGCCACCCCTTATATGAAAAAATACTGTGCCCATTAGTTTGTTGTGCCTCTGTCCAGCAGTGACACAGAGATGATTCCCGGGGTAAACCTACAATCTCCCATCCACAGGTCTAGATTTCTCTTGAACAGAGTCAGCGAGGTGCTCTGCCTCACATGGACCGGGATTCTATTCCACAGCATAGGGAGTCTCTGAGTGATAAATCTATCCCTCCAGCACGTCCTATTTATATTCGTGCTAAGGTTTAAGTCGCTTGCTCTAGTGGTTTTAGTGGATTTGGATTTTTTGAGGTGGAGCATGTCCATTAATTCCGGGTTGGACATGGCCTTGTATGTCAGGCACATGTCACCTCTGAGCAGACGGTATGCGACTGAATAGAGCTGGAGTTTCTTCAATCTGGCAGCATATGACAGATTTTGGAGTCCCTTTATCCTTTTGGTGAGGAACTTTTGGGGTCTCTCCAATTGCTGCAGATGTCGGGTGAGATACATCCCGAATGGGGCATTGTACTCGATCATTGGTCTGATAAGTGAAGAGTACAGGGGAACAATGACCTCACTAGATCTGGATGTGAATCCCTTCATGATCAGGTGGGCAATGTAGAAGGTCTTTCTAACCACTTTAGCAACGTGAGTGTTCAAAGAAAGGCCACTGTCAACCTGGGTCCCCAGGTCCCTGTTAACCTCTTCTGTGCTTAGTGGATTGCCACCTATATGGTAGCTTGGGGTTACCTTGTTTTTCCGAAGGGTATGACTATACATTTTTGGCGTTTAACTTCAGGCCATGGCTCTGGCACCAGCTATCTGTTTCCGTGTGTCCCTTCTGAAGGATATCCGTGTCCGCTGCACTTTCCACTATGGCCCAGTTTGCAGTCGTCTGCAAACTTTGTCAGCAAAGTCCTCCCATGTTGGCCTGTACTTCTGAAGTAGATGCCAAACAATAGGGGGCCAAGGACCGAGCCCTGTGGGACACCACTTGTGACCGGCTTGGAGTCTGACATAGCGCCAGCAACTCTAACCCTGTGGGTTCTGTCCTTAAGCCAGTTTGCAACCCATCTTGTGACATATGGGTTTACATTTAAGCTGGCAAGTTTTTCTACAATACCCGAGTGGGGTATTGTGTCGAAAGCCTTTGCAAGGTCAAGGTAGGCTGTATGGACTGCCTTTCCCTCATCAATGGCCTTGGTGACTGTTTCGAAGAAGTCGACCAAGTTCAAAAGGCATGATCTTCCCTTGACAAAGCCAAACTGGGTCGGGTCCAATGTCTGCAAGCCCCCTATATCTTTGTTTATGAGCTCCATTATGCTCCTCTCCATAGCTTTGCAGACTAGACTTGTTAAGCTTATGGGGCGGTAATTACCAGGGTCTGTAGAGGCCTGTAGTTCTCCCTCGTTTGCTGTAGAAATTAAAGAAGCAGGATTAAAAGGAGGACATCTAATGACCTGCAAAGAAGGGTTATTAAGAAAATATAATTTGCATTTAGACAATCGTGTAGAAGAAAAAGATTGTATTTTGTTTTAAGTGAAAATGCTTCTATAGAGTATGGAACTGCCACAAAAATGTCATGCCCGAGAGTTAGTGCAATTGGCATTTCTACTATGTATGCCATTGTGGCCTCCGCCCTAAGGCAACGAAGGATAAGGGTTGCTGCTACAGGATCAAGGCTTGTACTAAAATAAGCCACAGATCTAAAGCCATCATTCTTACATTGTGCTGATAATCTTAATGCCACTTTATTTCTTTCAAAACAAAACAGAAAAAAACTCTGAGTAATCAGGTAACCTAAGAGCAGAAGGGTTAGAATGTACGCTTTTAAGCTGAACAAAGGCTTGTTCTTGATGTTTCTGCCAGGGTAAGGGCTCGGGAATGTCTTTCTTTAATAATTCTAAATAGTTGTAATACTTCTGCATAGTTAGAGATCCATTGTCAGCCGTAACTGTCTGTCTCCAAAAGGCCTGTAACTGTTTTAATGTAACAGAGTGTGGCACACTTGAATAGCAGTAATGCACAAAGGTAAGATTTAATGACAGGCTTCTAAAATAAGATTTCCCACATACTGGACTTGTAGTTTCACAACTGCAATGTTTTGCTTTATTAACCTTAAACACTGATTAAGCTAACTTTGTTAAAAGGAAACTAATACCTTTTCTAGAGATAAGGTAAGAATCAGAAGCTAGAAACAGATCATCTATATGCTGTATCAAGGTAGACCCACATGGAAACTGAATTCTATCTAGGTTTTTTTTTTTTCATTTCTCTAGAAAAAACAGTAGCTGATTCTACATACCTTTGAGGTAAACCTGTCCATGTGTATTGTTGTTCTCTGTATATAAAAACAAATAAGTACTGGCTGTCTGCGCATATCTGTCACTGAAACAGTAGAAACTGTTGGTGGAATAGAACTTTTAGTTATGTACTCACCATAACTTCAGATGTTTGGGATCCATCTCGCCTACATTCTGACTGATGGGTTCGGAGCCGATCCCTCGGCTCCGACTCGGCACGCTTATGCCAAAGAGCGAAGTCTCTTATTGGCTGAGCTTACTATATCCCAGGATGCACCACTACCAGTCCCCCAGATCTAGTTTGTCCGCATACATGCACACATACATACCCTGCTTATATAACATCGTCAGATGAAACAAGATAAAAACAGTAGAACTCAAAACCGTTCAATCTCTTCTGATCTCCAAGGCAGGGGGAAGGAGGGTGGGTATTAGGAATGTAGGCGAGATGGATCCCAAACATCTGAAGTTATGGTGAGTACATAACTAAAAGATGTTATGTGATCCTATCTCGCCTACATTCTGACTGATGGGACAGCGTCCCTAGCACCTGAATCCTGGGTGGCTCACTGGAAAACACTCCTGAGTACCGTGGAACCAAATGATGCTCGTCCTTTAGATGCCACATCCAATTTGTAGTGGGAAATGAAAGTGTGCGGGTTGGACCAAGTAGCCGCAGCACAAATTTCCAATATAGCTAGCTTAGAATGAAAAGCTATAGAAGTAGCCATAGCTCTGGTAGAATGAGCTTTGATAGATGTTGTAAGTTGCTTATTCGAAGAAGAATAAGCCTTAGTTATGCAATCTCTGATCCATTTTGAGATAGTAGCTTTTGTGATGGTTTGGCCCAATTTATTATCTGAGAAGGACACAAACAACTGGTCTGACTTACGAAGTTGCTGAGTCCTGTCTAAATAGAAGCGTAATTGCCTGTGAACATCCAATTTATGGAGAGTATATTCTGCTTCATTGGAGAATTTTGGAAAGAAAACTGGTAGCTCTAGAGATTGTTGGAGACAGAAACTAGAACAGACCTTTGGGACAAAGGATGGATTAGGCCTAAGTGATACTCTATCCTTGTGGAAAATCAAGTATGGTGGCTTAATAGACAGGGCTTGAAGCTCTGAAACTCTTCTCGCAGAAGTAATTGCAACTAAGAATGCAGTTTTCCAAGACAGATATTTTAATTCACATGTAGCAGCCGGTTCGAAAGGGGGAGATGTTAATGCGCGAAGCACCAAATCAAGATCCCACGGAGGTGCATGATGAAAAATTGGTGGTCTTAATAGGCTCGCACCTTTAATGAAAGTTTTGCATAGTCTGCTGCTCATCAAGGGAGGATCCATGGATTCGTGGAATTTAGAGATAGCCGCTAGTTGGACTTTAATAGTTGAGACAGAAGATCCCTGATTAAACAGGGATGTTAAGAATTTCAAAACCTCTGGGACAGGAGCAGTGATAGGGTCTAAACCCTTGAGTTGAGCCCAGATAGCAAACCTCTTCCACTTACTGAGGTACAATTTGTTAGTGGTGGGTTTGTGGGCGAAGATAAAATGTGAACAACTTCGGGTCTAGTGTGTGCCTTCTAACTAAGGTCGGAAGTGGAGGAGCCAAGCTGTCAATTTCAAAGATTGCAGGGATTGATGCAGATGTCCCGACTGATGGATTAGCAAGTCCGGAATTAGGTCTAAGGTCCACGGATCGTCCACTGCATGCTTCTTCAGGTAAGGAAACCATATCTGACGAGGCCAATATGGGGCAATCAGAATCATTGAAGACCCCAGTTGAGAAGCTTTTTGAATAACTTTGGGAAGAAGTGGAATTGGAGGAAAGGCATAAAGTAGCCCTGTTGGCCAAGGTTGTGCTAGAGCATCCATGGCTGGTACTCCCTGATGTGGAATCAAGGAGAAGAACCTTTGGCACTTGGTGTTTTGTGGAGTTGCAAATAGGTCGCAGCACGGCGTCCCCCATCTCTTGAAAACCTGGGCTGCTACTGTGTGGTTTAGAGACCATCGTGAGGAGAGAGAATTGTCCTGCTTAATTTGTCTGCCAATACATTTGACTTTCCCGGGATGTGGGTCGCTACCAATAAGCGGTTGGTAGCTACAGCCCATTCCCACACTCTCATGGCCTCTCTGCAAAGGGGGTATGATCTGGTCCCTCCTTGTTTGTTCAGATACCAAACCACCGACATGTTGTCTGTGTGGATGGCGATGGTGCCCTGAGGAAGAAACTTGTGTAAGGCTTGTAGGGATAGAAGTACAGCCCTCATCTCCAACACGCTGATGTGGAGAAGAGCTTCGTCTGGAAGCCAGGAGCCCTGAACTAGCCTGCCCAGACAATGCCCCCCCCCACCCTATCTGGGAGGCATCTGTCGTCAGGGTAACCACTGGGAGGGAGAACAAAGGGTTTTCCTTGATCCAAGTTGGATGTCTGAAGCCACCAGCGAAGGTCCCTTTGCATATTTCCGTAATCATGATGTGATGATTGAGGGAAGATCCTGAAAGGACCATTGAGTTGACAAGAGCCACTGAAGAATCCTCATGTGTAATCTTGCTAGAGGAACTAAAAGAACCGTGGCAGACATTGAGCCTAAAACCTGTAGAACCATCCTGGCTGGGGTTTTGGATCTCGAGATCAGAGCTTGAACTTGGCCCTGTAAAGTTCGGATCCTTTCGGCAGGAAGAAAGAGCGCATCAATCTTGAGTCTATCTCTGCTCCTATAAACTTTATGCGTTGAGAGGGCAGCAAGACAGACTTTGACCAATTGAATGTAATCCCAGGAAACACCCAGGAGATGGTGGCTTTGAGGTTGTCCATTAGTAGATGCCTGGTGGTGGCAGTCAGGAGCCAGTCGTCGAGATAGGGAAACACTTGGAATCCAAGACTTCTCAGGTGAGCCGTCACTACTGCTAAACACTTGGTGAACACCCTGGGGGCTGTGGTGAGACCAAAGGGCAGAGCGCAAAATTGGTAATGACTGACTCCCAGGCTGAAGCGCAGATACCTTCTGGACGCCTGATGTATCGGTATGTGATAATAGGCGTCCTTGAGGTCTATGGAGCACATCCAAACATCCTTCTCCAACAATGGGAGAATGGATTGTAACGTGACCATTCGAATTTGGATTTCGTGACGGATTGGTTCAGTCTGCTGAGATCCAATATTGGCCTCAGGTCCCCTGTCTTTTTGGCACTAAAAGAACCTGGAGTAATTTCCTGATCCGATCTGGTCTGTGGGGACCGGTTGGATGACTCCTTTTTCTAGCAGCTTTAAAGCTTCTGCGGCTGCTATTTCCCTTTGACTGGGTGGTGGGTCCGGGATTCTTTTGGACGGTGGGGGTGAGTATGTGAATGGGATGGTGTAACCTCCGGCAATGATCCGAAGCACCCATCTGTCCTGAGTGATTGACTCCCAGGCTGTTAGGTGCTTGGCAAAACGACACCCGACTGGCTCCGGAGCAGCACAGCCGGGCAATCCCTCATGACGTGTGGGAGGCTGAAGAGCCACGAAAGGACTCGCGGTCTCCAGAATTGCGGGGCCCTCTGCCGCCTCTGGGACGGCGTCTCCTGAAAAATTTCCCGTCCTCTGCCTCTGGACGGGAATCTTCCTGCTGTTGGGAGAAAAACTTGCGAGATTGCGGAACCACATTTTCCCCTCCTTTAGCCTTGGGGTAAGGCCGAAGGGAGTGGAATAACGGGCTCCTACGGCAGATAAAGTTTTTCCCTCTTGCTCACAGCGGGTAAGGGTGTCTTTCACCTTGGGTCCAAACAATGAGGACCCATCAAAGGGAGCGTCGTGAAGGAAGACTTGAAGGCCTCCGAAACTGACACAAGCGGAGCCAGGCTTGTCTACGTGAGCCACGCCTGTGCCTGCCGCTCTACCGCCCCATCGGCCGCATAGGAAATGAGCCTCATGGACGAGTTAGAAATTGGCGTAAGGATAGCCAACTGAGAGCTAACCGACTGGGCTAGCTGCTCAGGTAGGTTACCGAGAGGAATCTGACAACTCCTTGACCAGATCCCTCTGAAGCCTGGTAAAATGTGCCAAATAATTCAGAGACCTTAAAGTAAAGGCCGCTGAAGTCAGGGTGCGCTTCCGTACCTGTCCATACTCCTAGACTCCTTATTAGGAGGATGGACGGACGTTGAAGCCTCTGCCACGTCCTGTTGTGTAGCAGATGCCACCACCATGGCATCTACAGCCACGCCTTTAGTAAGCCACTCCTTCTCCTGGGGAGCAGACAAAAATTGATTTGGTCGTGCAGGGACTGGTTCCACGGTATCTGTGTGTTCCCACGCCCTTGACAAACTAAATCCAGAAGCTCGTCGGGCGGAGACACCCAGGAGGCGGAGGGCTGAGCCCCAAAGGCCTTGAGGAGCACTGACTCGTCCGCAGAGGGGGGTTTGGATATCCAGCCGCCTCGTTGTTTGAGGATCTCTAAGATGTCTGCAAATGAGACATCATCCGAGGGCGACTTGGGACCCCTCTGCATCATCCATATCAGTGTCTGATGTAATAGACTCGGGGGAGTCCACGTGCTTCCTCTTGCACGATCTCTTCCTTGGGGGTTCCTCCGAAGACAACTCGAAGAACCCTCAGGAGGAGGGAACCCCACTGGGGGTAACCTCAGGCCTCGGGGCTCCGCTGACTATGGACAGGGGAACTGCCAAAGACCCAGTCTCCACGCCCAGGGAAGGTGCCGGTAAAGCCGGAGAGATGGCGAAGGACTTGGCCAAGGCACTCCTCATGGCCCTGAAAGCCGGACCCCAGAATCCTGGGAGTGTCCGGTCTCGAGCCGTGATAGCCGACGGAAGTCCCGCAGCCGGCACCGAGGGAGGCTCGGAACCAGCATAGGTCCCGAAACATCACCCCGGGTCCAGCCGAAGAAGTCCAGCGTACCAAACTCGGACCCGAAGGCCGGGTTGGAGTAAGTCGGAGCCGACTCTGAGATCTCCACCGGCTCCAACAGCACCTGCTCCGACGGAGCGAAGCAGTCGGAGGAGGAATGGCAATGGGGTGGGCCAAGGTCATCGGCTCCGAAGCCAACTGGGTCGGAACCGAAACAAATTTTGGAAGACTGGGGACTGGAACAGTCTTTGGAGCACCCTGTCTATATCAGAATCTGACATTCTCGAAGACCGAGAGGAAACAGAGCGGGTTCGAGGCGGCCTCTCCATCGGCCCCAAAGGGCTAGGGGACCGGCTCGGCGACTCGATGAGTATCGGCGCCGAGGAATACACATCAGATTCCATCGGTGCGAGGTGGACTTGGCCGAGGAGGAAGTGTCTGAGCGACGACCTTTGTCGGCTCCGAGCAGCGGAGCCGGCGAAGGTGACCCGCCTCGATGCCCCAGCCATCGGCTCCGAAGCCAGAGGAGTCGATACTGGTGGCATCGAGGCAGACCGTTCGACCTCGGCTCCGAAGTCTTTGGAGCCGAAGGAGAGGCCTGCCTATGTCTCTTGGCGGTCGGATCCGACGGACTGGTCGGAACCGACGCCCTTTTCTTTTTAGCCGGAGAAGGAGAGGATGCCAAGGCTTCTTCAAAGGAAGGTTTAACTAACCCCTTAAGAATCAATTTATTTTTCCTCTCCTGGAGGACCCTTGAGGAAAAAGCGTGACATACGCTGCATGACTCCTGCAAGTGTTTTGCCCCTAAACAATATACACAGAGCGAATGATCGTCTGTGATAGACATTTTGAAACCACATTTCGAACATTTTTTAAAGCCTGAAGGCCTAGGAGTTTGAGACATTATATTAAACAATTCCAGTAACTTTGACAGGAAAGTAAACAACTATAGATTTACTGATGACAAACGTAAAAAAATAGGCTTACAGTTATAGTTAACGCAAACACTTCCTGTAAATGACAGGGAACTCTGAAACCCTGTAAAGTTTTAAAAGGGTTGATAGACCGGGAAGGCCCTGGATGAAGGGGGGGGCCGAAATCAAACTCAACCCAATCACACACAACAAGTTTTCACAATCCAAACACACACAATAAGAGCGTTAGCCGTTAAAACAGCTTTTGTGACAAAAAACAGCAAAAAACTGACAGAAAAGTTAGTTAATAATAACTACTCAGCCCAGCCAGCTCGAGACCACGTCTTCGCAGGGAAGCGGCAAACGAGATCTGGGGGACTGGTAGTGGTGCATCCTGGGATATAGTAAGCTCAGCCAATAAGAGACTTCGCTCTTTGGCATAAGCGTGCCGAGTCGGAGCCGAGGGATCGGCTCCGAACCCATCAGTCAGAATGTAGGCGAGATAGGATCACATAACATCTTAGTATTGTAATGGGGTTAGACACTACAGGAAAAGTTGGCACTACTATAGCATTAACTGCTCTTAAGTCTCCTGCAAAACTATAGGTGTTCTTGTCTGGTTTCTTAACTGGCAAAACGGGTGTATTACATGGGCTTTTAGTCACGGCAATTATTCCTTGCTGAAGTAAATTAATTATCTATAGATTAGTTAGTTTTATTACTACTGTTTATATTTCTTGTGGTTCTATAATTTGTTTTGGGTTTATAAACTAAATATTGCTATAAAACCTTAATAAAAAAATACAGGTTTAATTCCTTTCTCTGTCTCCATTGATAAGGCATACTGAACTATCTTGGGTAGGTACTCATAAGGTTAAAAAAAAAAAAAAACTACTACACGTTTAGCATCTTTTATGTCTCCTACCTCATTATCATGGGTATTCCACAGCTGTGGCGGAACAGCTTCCAGTGCCTCCAAATCAGCTAGGACAGAGATCAGTTCTGAAGCAAGTACTGTGAAGACTGTATCTTCATCTGTACAAATATTAGCTGAATACAGACTCAAAGGGGAAAGTTCATTTGGAATATCTCAAAATACTCTGTCTGGAATACAAGATACGCTACATCATAATTTACACAGTAAACCTCTACCTAAAAGATATAAAGGGATGTTACAATAAAAACATCTTGCTCTTTTAATGGACCTACCTGAATGGGAATAGGTTTTGTCTCTGAATAACAAAAAAGAACCTCAGAGACTCCCATACCCTGAACATATTTCAAGGAGAGTGGGAGGTGTTCTGCATTTGATGAGACGACCATAAATTGAGTCACTCCTGTGTTACCAAGAAAGGGAAGAGTAACATTGTATACTGGAACATTTATAAAGGGACCCTCCTGGTCCACCTATACGAAAGAAAATAGCTGTATCTTCTGTTCATGGCCATCCTAATGATCATGCTGTTTGCTGTTTTGCTTGGATATTTGGCAGAATGGTTTGGATGAAAGGATGAATCTGTTTGTTGAAAGAAAGGGCATTCATTATACTAATGTCTGCTCTGACCACAATTAAAGCAGGGGCTAATGCATTCCCACACTGCTGAGTCTGTGTGGAAGTAGAGGGTAAAATATTTGCTGACACTGTCCTAGGACTTCCTACAGCTGATTTTCCCATATTTTCTTGAAAATATCTGGAGATGTGGAGACTTTTAAAACTCCTCATAAGTCTTCAATAGTATGGTTTTGTAACTGCACGTCATTCTAAAATTTCAGCATGTTTAGCTCAGTGTGTCCAAAAACTAGAGGGAGAGAATCTATAACAGTTAGAAAAGCCACTGTAGTCCGCAGTCACAGTACCCTTATAGTAGGTTCAGTGTCACAGTCCCGGGCTGCTGCAGGATTAGGAATCTCCTTCAAAGGATAAATCTGAGTATCATATAGTGTGTTAGTAGTGGAAGGGGGTGTCATTATCAGAGAATCATAATTTGATGTCTCCTTAAAGCTTTTTTCAAGAGGTGGGCTCCACATGTATTCTTTTCCATCAATAATTACTGGAAACTGCATAACTAACTTTTTATATTTCTTTACAGTATTTGTCTTAGACGGGATGCTTTTATTGCCAAATTGTTTTAATTCACCTGTATGTTTTGTCCCAGATGCATGCTTGTGTTTTTGATATAACTGTCTATCCATATTCGCTGTTTCCATAATCAGTATGTGAAACAGCATGTTGCTGCCATTGCTGCCAAAATCTAGTGGTGTAAACTGACCCTTGGAGATGGGCAGAGGTACTAGAAGTGACTTGGGAAGTATCTGCGAAATAGTAGGGTGGGCTATTTGCAAATTGTTCTCTTACCTGCTCTCCCATTGAGGGAGGACTGTCTGCTTCATAGGAAGAAGAAAGGTCATAAAAGGAAGGAGGAGCTAAAGGAAATAGAGGCCAGTCATTGTCAGATGAATTAGACTGGGTTACTTTTAACCTTCCAATCTGGTTTAAAGGATAAAGACCACAGGTACGACAATATTTAAATTCTGAATGTTTCTGTAATGTACTTACAGTTCTATTAGCTGTCTGCAGCTGTGTTTTTAATCCAGCTGAATTATATTTTAGACTTCTACAGATTCCTTTTCCTTAATTTTAAATTCTTCTTGTCAGTCATTAAAAGCTGATCAAGACACGTACTTTATTTCCTTTCTGTTTCAGTTTCTTTATAAAATTATCTAAAATAACCTTGCCAAAAGTTCTTCCTTTAGGGAAATGCAGTGCAGTATACTTTTTTTGCAAGCTCAGACCACTTTAGCAATTAATTACAACTGACTCGGCCATATTTATTAAACACGTGTCTGGATTCCCAACATCCAATTCTATTAATACATCCACATTCACAGCCACTGTAATTTCAATACAATTGTAATATTATCCACTGACATACATTTAATCCTAGCCTCATGTAATAATATGTAACTATGATAAAAACCAACTCTCATTAGTCTTTGCATATGTAATTAGAAGCACTTTCATATAAAGAAGGATAATATTTCCTTTTTGTGATTAGAACCCACTCTCATACAAAATATATGTATTGTGATCCACTCTCAGTACAGTTTTAACCCACACTCATTTAATAATCTAGTGTAAACGTTGTTTAAGAAAAGCTTACTTGTAGAGATTTCAAACTCTGCTGAAGATGGAAAGATGCAGCTGTGTGCTGGAGCACCAGAAATGCACCAGACAGAAAACCTGTCAAGAATGGGACAGAGGTGATTTTTGCTGCAGCAACTCGCAAATGGCTCAAAAAGTCTGAGACTTTACAGCACTCTGTTAACGTCACAAATAACGTTATGCAACAGAGTTCAGTAGAGTAGAATAATCTCTTTTATTACAAGGAACTCATGTACGAAGGAGACCAAACAGTCACTTGTCTTCTCAAACACAAGAACCTTCATTCTTTTATATTATTATTGCTTCTAGACAGAATATTTTGTATCTATTAAATTACAGCCACTAACCAATTAAAATTGAACACCTCTTTATTACTCTGATTACTATGAATCTGTAGACTCTTTATCTGTACCTTTCCATATTACGTACAAGTTCTGATCTTCCTAGTTGGAACTTTCTAAGGTGGCAATATTCATGTTGGCAGAAAACAGATCATCAAAGACATTTAAACTATAATAATCCATCTTCAAACATGATGAATTCCAAAAAACAGAAAATACTGTGTGTACACTGAACATTTTTCCTATCTGCACCCTTCTCCCTTCACAGCATGATACAAGAAATAACAAGAGCTATAATATTAAGGAAATCTGTTCACTCATTACAAATTTCATTCCCTAAACCTACAGTACAAGATATTTCATATATCACACACTACCTCCCACATACTTTTTGCACTTGAAAGCAATAGTACATGCCTGTATGCATGTGCTGAACAGATATCAATACTCACCCAGATGTCATAAGGCACGAGTCCAATAGTGAAATGTAGGGTGATGGAATATCAGTTCAGTGTATAAATAAACAGTGTTACTACACTTAAGAAATGTAACTTAATTATTCATTTGACGATGCAGTCATCCTGTATGGAAAATATTTTAGATGTGACCTGAACTTAATCTACGTACCTAATTTAGCCCATTAGATTATTTGGTCTCCTGAGCCTAATATTATCTGTTAAGAAGGAAGGAGGCAAAGCCCTCCGTGTAAAACTCTTAAACAATAAAGGCATAATATTTAAAGGACGTGTTCTGCATCTTAATAACTAATGAGAGCTGCTCTATTTTCCTAGTCTTAGACTGTGTAGGCTTTACGTAAAGTTAGTTTACAAGCTTTTCAGCCACGGATACTTTGGCCTACTCTTCTTTTGCTGCTTAATGTTAACGTTTGAGCCTATAATATAACAAAGCTCTGAATACCAAAGGGTCAGAAAAATAATTCATTTATTAACCAAGTAAAACCACTAGGCTTACATACCTGCCTTCAGAAGTGATCACTTAGCACTCTTGGTCATTGTGCAGATAAGACTAAACCACCAAAATGTGTGCAGGTCTGAGCAAGGACTGCATGGTGCTGACTTGATTGATGTCCCCATTTGGATTTGTTCTCAGCTGTCAAGCATTTAACCCTTTTAAGGGCTTGGAATCCATAAATGGTCTCAGAATCAAGCTGAAGTCTGGAGTAACTATTTTATTCATATAGATTCACTGGAGATTACTATGCCAACAGTTCAAGAGCCCTTACAAGGCCAGCCAATTTTACCTAGATTTTACCCAATTTTCTATCCTTAGGAAAATATAACAAGGGTCAGAAAACAGGGTTTTTGAATATTTTTAGACTGTTTCTGTTCATAAGGGACATGGCTGCCACTCTAGGAGTGAATTTGGGATATCCTAGAAATTGGTCCAGACTGCACTTAAAGATGGTCAGGGAAGGGCTCTGCTTCATGTGAATAGAACGCCTATTCCAGAGGAGGGACAATTTCTGAGACACATGTCATCATATAGAACAGAGTAAAATAAGTACATGTTATATCACATTACCATTGATTTTACATTAATGTCTCTTTACTCAGTTTTCATTAAGCAAGTATTTCTGGGAATAAATGCAACAAGATGAGTAAGTTGTTGTGTCTCTCGGCTTTTCCCGGTGAGGGGTCGCCACAGCGGAACTCCGGTCCGCTAATGATTGGCAGTTGATTTTTACGTGCCGAGTTGCCAGCCCTGATGCACAACCTTCAACGAAGGTACGCCCATTCACGCATGTCTCCACGCAGAAGACGCTCTAGCTGAGAGTCGAACCGAACAGCGTCTTACTGTGAGGCGACAACGCTACCGCAGCACCACCACAAGATGAGTAAGTATTGTAATAAAATTTAGTGTAATTATGTAAATACACAAGTTTTTGTACACAGTGTGTTAGGAAATGGGATTACTTACAGTCTTATATTTGCGATGATGATGATAAGCCCTGGTTCTAACAAAAGTTTGCTCTTGACAGCTTTTTAACTTCAATAAAAGGTCAGCTGCTGTCTCTATACAAAATTGCCACAGTTCACCAATCACCTTATGCTATTGATTAAAAATAGTGTCTTTTGGGACCTATTTATTACGTCATAAACTTTCTCAGCACTCTCCTTCTAAACTTGTCATACAAACCTTATTAATATGACTTTCACAGGAATAATAGCAATTACAAGACTGCTGAGTCATATGATCATTTACCCTTGCTAGTATACGCCCTCAAACCAAACCCTTTCTCTAAAGGAAAGCAAAGCCTGTAAAGACAGAGGTGAATTTATAAATACCCATCCAATCATCCAGTTCCCTCATCCATACTTACTAGGCTATTGATCTGTGAGGATCTTAAGACGTCAAGCCTTACATTCTCATGGTAGTTTTTAGCCCTTATATTTTGCATACAAATAACCCAGTGATGGGCGAAACAAGGAAATTAGCTACCCATCCATTCATCCAAATGACACTGAATATAATAAGAGAAGTACTTTGCTTTTTGTAAAGTGGAACACAATTTCAAGGATGTGGTATTCTCTGTGCTACAAACATATCTCTACAACATGTTGTATTTAATTTGCAAAAGGGTATGAGCTTCCTTGTGCAGATGTTTATGATACTATTAGACTTATTAATGTATAATAGCTTTGAAAAAAACATAGTCTGTTGAAGGTCTGTAAATGATGCAGAGGTCTCCCTTCTGTAGTTGTATGATACTAAGAAGAGGGGCAAGCATATGATATGGTCTGCATAGTTTTTATGATTTAGACATTTGATATATATATTTTTTTTTTTTAGTGAGAAACCATTGTAGTCTTTCCAGTTGTGACAAATGTTTGTAGAAGTACATACCAAAAAGGTCATTATATTCAATGATCAACATAATGAGTGAAGAGTACAGTGGAACAATTACATCCCTGGATCTGGACGCAATCTCTTTAGATATAAGTTATGTTATGATAAAGGACTTTGTTAAAACAGCGGAAACATGGTGATCACAGGAAAGTTCACTGCCAACATAGGTTCCCAGACCCCTAATTATGAGATCAGTTTTCAGGGGGTGTGTTGTCAATATGATACTTAAAAGGGAGTCATGCTTGCCAAAGGATGCAATTATATAATTCTTAGCATTTAGATTTAATTTATGTTTTGATACCAGTTATTTGTTCAGAAGAGGCCTTCTTGGAGGATCTTGGTGTCCTCTGGGCAGTTAATGGTGCCAAGTTTGAGTCATCTGCAAACATGGTCAACCACAAACCCTTAACATTAGCTTTGAACACTGAGAAGTAAAGTCCAGAGAGTTATCAAAAGACTAAACCCTAGGTACACTGCTAGTGACTTTTAGAGGAGGTACAGCCATCCATTTTGACTTCCTGGGTTCTATTTTAGAGCCAATTTGCTATCCAATTAGGCTATAAAGAGTTGACATTTATATTGGAGAGTTTATCTAAGACACCTGAGTGTATGATGGGGTTGAATGCCTTCCAGGTTCTAAATATGTGGTTTGTAATGTTTTGCCCTTGTTCATTGCTTCAGTAACTTTTTTGAAGAATTCAACCAGGTTAAGTAGGCTGGACCTGCCCTTGATGAATCCGAACTGGGTTAGGTTGATAGTCTTTAGGTTTATTTTATTATTTATTTGCAATTTGATTACCGGGGAAGTCCACTGGGCCAAATTGACCCATTTTCAGTGGAGGCCCGGGGAGAAAAGCTCCAAGATGCATTACACAGTTTAGATACAAATGATAGTTAATATTAAAGATCTTATGTAGAATAGTTACTCATAAATGCATTCAATATCATGCATAGTTAACAAATTCATTAAGCTTGAAGGTAGGGATCACACAGTTTCATTTGAGGAAAACAGATATGGGTTAGGTGTGGAAACAGTTTACATACAAACTTTTTAAGAAAATGTAAATACGCTTTACATACACACATCAACAGTAGACTGCTATTTACAATATTTACAAGGTTGGGCTGTGTGAGGGTAGCTGTAGGAGGTGAGAGCATAGAGAGAAGCTATAGAAATTGCTAAGAGCTTAGATAGGCTCATAGGAAGATAACTATGAGAGTTGTAGAGCTTGGGAACAGAGCGAGAACCCCCTTGGATTAGGTTGGGTGAAGGCAGGTACATTCCATTTAGTGGACAGGTGTTTGAATAGTTAGGTTTTGAAGTTTTCTGAGTTTGGTATGGTTCTTAGTGTGGAGGGAAGGGAATTCCATGTTTTGCCTAGTGAAAAAGATAGGAGAAGTTGGCCAGCAGGACGTTTAGGTTTATGGATAGTAATTAAGTTCTGATTTTCAGATCTGAGAGCTCTGTTGGGTGTATAAGGGGGGAAGGATGTTAGTTAGAGTGGGACATTTTGTTGGGTGAAATATGAGTCTAAGTGCAGTAGTGAGTTGGAGACAGTCTAGGCAGTTTGGGAGTTCAAGCCAATTCAGGGATTGTAGGGTTAGGCAGTGATGGGTGGTATTTTTAGATTTACAGGCAAATTTAGAGATTTTGTTGTAGAAGTTTTCTAGTTTAGAGGTGATAGAGGAGGGCAGGTTGGTTAGGAGAGGGGCTCTGTATAATAAGGAAGGAAGAAGATAAGTCGAGGCCAGAGTTTGCCTGGTAGAGTTGGAGAGAAAATGATTATTCCTATACAGCATACCTAGCTTTTGGTGGGTTTTCTTAATATTTTGTTGAATATGAATATCAAACTTGAGATGTTCATCTACAGTAATGCCAAGTAGTTTGGTAGTTGGTCTGACTATAGACTTTGAAGTTGTTTTTATCGTAGGAGAGGGTCTTTGTGGGAGGGAATAGTTAGAATCTTTGATTTATTTGCATTGAAAGAGAGGTGGTTTTGGCGCATCCAGTTTTCAATTGTTGAGAAGGCAGTTTGGATTTTAGTCAGCAATTCAGAGAGGTTTGAGGCAGAGCAGACTAAGGTTGAATTGTCTGCATATTGAATGATTTTAGCATCAGGAATAGCAGTGTGAAAGTTATTGATGAAGATGTTAAAAAGCATTGGCCCAAGGATGGATCCCTGTGGTACACCAGTTGGGGTAGGTAGAAAGGAAGAAATGGAGTTCTTCCATTTGACTGCCTGTGATCTGTCTGATAGATAGCTGGAGAACCAGGATAAAGCATTATGTGAGAGATTAAGGTTTGAGAGATGACAGAGAAGGTGCTCGTGGGAAACAGTATCAAAGGCTTTAGACAGATCAAGTAAAACAGTAGAAACTAAGCGGCCTGAATCTTGGGCTTGATTGACAGTTTCTAGGAAAGACAGTAGAGCAGTTATTGTGCTATTGCCTGGACGGAAGCCATGCTGGGTAGGAGTGAGAAGATTGTTTTGGGTCAGGAAAGGCATAAGTTGGAGGTGGATGCATTTTTCTAGGATTTTGGAGATTGGTGAGAGCAAAGCAATGGGGCGAAAGTTTGAGATGCTGATATTTTTGCCTCCTTTATGAAGAGGAAGAATATAAGCTGAGCACCAGAGTTTGGGGACGTATGATTCTTTTGTGGATCGGTTGATAATGATGCTGATTGGGAGTGCAATGCCATCAGCAGCACATTTAAGGAAAGAAGAGAGAATATTGTTGGGAGCGTTAGAGCAATGTTTAAGTTTGGGCAAAAGTTTTTTTTATAAAGTTAGTGGAGATGGGTTTGAGTTCAAACAGATGAGGTGAGTAAGAAGGGGGAGAGTGTAGAGCAGTTGGGTTATTAGTGGGAAATATCTTGGTAAGGGTAGTAATAGTGTCTATGAAAAATTAGTTAAATTTAGAGCCTAGTTCGAGATCAGATTTACTTGGGTCAGGACAGGGATTATTCTTGGAGCCTGGATTAAGGAGTGAGTTTACTAAGTTCCATAATTTTGGGGGGGTTTATTGTTATTGGACTGAAGTTTGATATAGTAGGATTGTTTTGCCTTTGGTGATTAGTCGATGTTATGTGATCCGATCTCGCCTACATTCTGACTGATGGGTTCGGAGACGATCCCTCGGCTCCGACTCGGCACGCTTATGCTATAGAGCGAGGCCTCTTATTGGCTGAGCTTTCTTTATCCCAGGATGCACCACCACTAATCCCCCAGATCTCGTTTGCCGCTTACAGAGCCTGGACGTGGTCTCAACATTGGCTGGGCTAAGTACTATATTTATAGTATCTTTTCCTGTCAGAAAATTTCTCTTTTTCAACCCAAAAGCTGTTTTAACAGCTGTTTTTTGTGTATGAGTGTGTCTCTTGGTATTTTATTGATTTTTACTTTAAAATTCCTGTCAGAGAAAGTTCCTTTCAGTCAGAGAGGCCTTCCCCTGTTCTAACTACTTTAGTGGTTGTGTGTGGGTCAAGTACCCGTTTGAGTTATGCTTTCTTCCTCTTCTTTACTGTGTAAAAAAAAAAAAAAAAAAGAAAAGAAAGTTTTCTTGTTTATATTTTTTGACATACTTATTGTGCCTGTGTCCTAAAGCTGTTAAAGTTTACTGTTGTTTCTGTTTTCATAACTATGTCTGAGGAACATAAACCATCCGGTTTTAAGAAGTGCACGAGGTGTGGTTTTAAAATGTCCATTACGGACGACCACTCCTCGTGCGTCTATTGTCTTGGCGCCAAACATCTCCAAGAATCCTGCAGTGTGTGCCATGCTTTTTCCTCTCGAGTCCTCCAGGAGAGGAAAAACAAATTAATCCTTAGAGGATTAATCAAGCCTTCTTTTGAGGAGGCTTTATCTTCCTCTCCGTCTCCTTCTAAGAAGAGGAAAGCGTCGGCTCCGACCAGTCAGTCGGAGCCGACGGCTAAAAAAGGTAAGCAGACTTCTCCATCGGCTCCACGGACTTCGGAGCCGAGGTCGGAACGGTCTGCCTCGATGCCTCCTACTTCGACCCCTCTGGTTTGGGCCGAGGTCTGGAGCATCGAGAGGCGGGTCATCTTCATCGGCTCCACTGATATTGGAGCCGATAAGGGTCATCGGCTCAGACACTTCCCCCTCGGAGCCGAAGTCTTTATCGGCGCCGAGAGAAATTTCGGTGAAGGTTTCCTCGGAGCCGATAATAGTGGAAGCCTTTCGGAGCCGGTCCCCAGGCCCTTCGGAGCCGATGGAGAAATCGGTTCGGGCCCGATCAGTATCCTCAAGATCTTCCAGGATGTCTGATTCGGACATCGACAGGGTACTCCTTCGACTCTTCCAGTCTCCGGTGTTCCAAAAGATGGTTTCGGCTCCAGCCCATTTGGCTTCGGAGCCGATGGTCCACTCCCTTACAGTTCTTCCTCCTCCAACAGCTTCGGCACCGTTGGAGCAGGTGTTGGTGGAACCAGTGGAGGTGTTAGGGTCAGACCCGACCCTTGCTCCGACTCAGGCTCCTGGGTCGGAGTTCAGTGCACGGACTTCTTCCTTCGGCCCTGGGGGGGAGGCTTCGGGATTGATGCCTTCGGTCCCAAGTCTTCCTCTTGGTGCGTCGGCGGCGGGAGTACCGTCCACTGTCGTGGCCACGGAGGGGGGAACTTCCCAGGATTCTGGTGGTCCCGCCTTCAGGGCTATGAGGAGTGCTCTAGCCAAATCTTCTTTGGCCGCCTCCACAGTTTCCCCGGCTCCTTCCCTACTCTTGGAGACTGGGTCGTTGGCAGTTCCCCTGTCAGCAGACAGCGGAGCCCCTGGGCCTCAGGTTACCCCCGTTGGGGTTTCTCCCCCTCCTGGAGGTCCTTCTGAAGCCTCTTCGGATGAACCTCCCAGGAAGAAAACGTGCAAGAGGAAGCACGTTGACTCCCCTGACGAGTCTTTGACATCTGACACCGATCTCGATGATGCAGAGGGGTCCCCAAGTCGTCCTCGGATGATGTCTCCTTTGCAGACATCCTTGAAGCCCTAAAACAACGAGGCGGCTGGCAGTCCAAACCTCCCTCTGCTGATGAGTCGGTGTTCCTGAAGGCCTTCGGGGCTCAGCCCTCCGCCTCCTGGGTGTCTCCGCCCTTCGACGAGCTCTTGGATTTGATCTGTCGAAGGGCGTGGGAACACCCGGACTCTGTGGAACCGGTGCCCGCTTGTCCAAACAAATTTCTTTCAGCACCCCCAGATAGAGAGTTCCTCACGAAAGGTGTGGCTGTGGATGCTATGGTGGTGGCATCTGCTACACAGCAGGATGTAGCAGAGGCTTCTACGTCCATCCATCCTCCTAATAAGGAGTCTAGGAGCATGGATCGGTACGGCAAGCGCACCCTTAGTTCAGCGGCCTTTACTCTGAGGTCTCTGAACTACCTAACGCACTTTACGAGATTCCAGAGGGATCTGATTAAGGAGCTATCCGATACCCTCTTAGGTAACCTGCCTGAGGAGCTGGCCCAGACGGTTGGATCTCAGCTGGCTACGATGTCATCCATCTCGAACTCGTCCATGAGGCTCATCTCGTATGCGGCCGAGGGGGCGAGTAGAGCGGCGGGTACAGGCATTGCGCTACGGAGACAAGCCTGGCTTCACCTGTGTCATTTTGCGGAGGCCTTCAAGTCTTCATTCGCCGACGCCCCATTTGATGGGTCCTCCCTGTTTGGGCCCAAGGTGAAAGACACACTTACCCGCTGTGAACAGGAGGGTAAGACTCTGACTGCCGTAGGGGCACGATTTTCCACTCCCTTTCGGCCTTATTCCAAGGCTAAAAGAGGAGGGAAGATGTGGTTCCGGAGATCGCAGAAGTCTTACCCCTCTCAGCAGGAAGGTTCCCCCTCCAGAGGCAGAGGAGGGGGAAATTCATCAGGAAGATGCCGTCCCAGAGGCGGCAGAGGCCCCCGCAACACTGGTACCTGAACAAGCAGGGAGGGACCAGATCCTATCCTCTTTGCAGAGAAGCGATGAGGGTCTGGGAATGGGCAATCTCAACCAATCGCTTCCTAGTGGCAACTCACATACCGGGCAAATCCAATGTCGTAGCCGACAGGTTGAGCAGGACCATTCTCTCTCCTCACGAGTGGTCTCTGAACATAACTATTACAAGACAGATTTTCAGCGAATGGGGAGTTCCTTGTTGCGACCTCTTCGCGACTCCTCTGAATGTGAAGTGCAAGGATTTTTTCTCCCTATCCCCGGCTCCGGGGAAGAGCCCTATGGACGCGTTAGTCCATCCTTGGCCCACCGGCCTGCTTTATGCCTTCCCTCCAGTTCCTCTCCTACCCAAGGTAATTCAGAAGGCTTCTCTCTTAGGGAGCAAGATGATCTTAATTGCTCCTTACTGGCCTCGTCAAGTCTGGTTTCCCTATCTTCGGAAACATGCTCTGGAAGGTCCATGGTTCCTGGACCAGATCCCAGACCTACTGACTCATCAGTCGGGACTACTACACCAGTCCCTACACACATTAAGATTGACGGCCTGGCTCCTCCTCTTCCAACCATAGTCAGGAGACATGCACTAGACCCAGAGGTAGTGCATATTGTCTTCAGCCCACAAGTCTACTACGAAGAAACTTTATTCTAGCAAATGGAAAAGATTTGCTATATGGGCTCAACTCCGGGCCTGGACCCCATTTCAACTCCCGTAGCAGAAGTACTCAAGTTCCTAACCTCTCTTTTCAACCAAGGCTCTTCTGTTTCTACCATCAAAGTACAATTGGCAGCAATTTCTAACTTTCATGAATCCATAGACCCACCTTTAATGAGCAACAGGTTGTGTAAGACCTTCTTGAAAGGTGCTGCTCTATTAAGACCTCCAGTTTCTCATCCTGCACCTCCATGGGATCTCGATATAGTATTACGTGCCTTGACTTCTTCCCCCTTTGAACCGGCAGCTACCTGTGATTTAAAGTTTCTATCATGAAAGACAGCTTTCCTAGTGGCAATTACTTCAGCCAGAAGGGTTTCAGAACTTCAAGCTTTGTCAGTAAAACCTCCGTACTTGGTTTTTCATCCAGACAGAGTTTCCCTCAGACCGAATCCATCTTTTGTTCCTAAAGTCTGCTCTACTTTATGCTTACAACAGTCATTAGAGCTCCCAGTGTTTTTCCCAAAATACTCCAATGAAGCGTAATTTATTTTCCACACACTAGATGTCCATAGGCAGTTACGTTTTTATTTGGATAGGACCAAACAGTCAAGGAATACAGATCAGTTGTTTGTGTCCTTTGCAGAAAACAAATTGGGCAACGCAGTCACAAAGGTCACTATTGCCAAATGGATCAGGGATTGTATTACTCAAGCTTATATTTTTTCTAACAACGAGCTTTCCACCACTGTCAAGGCTCATTCTACAAGGGCTATGGCTACTTCGGTAGCTTTTCATTCTAAGCTTGCTATTGGTGACATTTGTGCTGCGGCTACATGGTCTTCCCCGCATACTTTCATTTCTCACTACAAATTAGATGTGGCATCTAGAGGACGAGCTTCATTTGGTTCCACAGTGCTCAGGAGTGTTTTCCAATGAGCCACCCGGGATTTAGGTGCTAGGGACGCTGTCCCATCAGTCAGAATGTAGGCGAGATCGGATCACATAACATCTTTTAGTTATGTACTCACCATAACTTCAGATGTTTGGGATCCATCTCGCCTACATTCCTAATAACCCACCCTCCTTCCCCCTTCCTTGGAGATCAGAGGATATCAGAAGGTCCGAATCCTGTTGTTTCATCTTGAAACATCTAACAATGTTATATAAACAAGCTGTGCATGTGTGCATGAATGCGGACAAACAAGATCTGGGGGATTAGTGGTGGTGCATCCTGGGATAAAGAAAGCTCAGCCAATAAGAGGCCTCGCTCTATAGCATAAGCGTGCCGAGTCGGAGCCGAGGGATCGGCTCCGAACCCATCAGTCAGAATGTAGGCGAGATGGATCCCAAACATCTGAAGTTATGGTGAGTACATAACTAAACGTTTTGCACGGTTGCGGAGCTGTTTATATTGGAGCAAGGTATTGTCCAATTTATTTTTTGGTAAAACTTCCATAGTTTGTCTACGTGGTACATAATCTGTTTTGTCTCTTTGGATAGCCAAGGAGCAGTTTTAGTTTTTATCCTTTTGTTTCTTAGTGGGGCTAGTGAGTTTAAAGTATCAAGGAAGACAGAGATGAAGTATTCTAAAGCCTTGTCAAGAAGAAGGATGTTTAGAATTTGCCAGTTCATTTGTTTGAAAGTATTTGAGAAAGTAGTTGGATTGAAGCTACTGAGGTTACAAGTTTGAATGTACTGATGCTGGTGTGGGGAGGAACTAGTTCAGCAATGCATGAAGGCTGGGAGGTGGTCGCTAAAGGTATCAGGAATTGTGCCAGAATTGGTTATTTTATTTGGAGCTGAGACTAGAATCCAATCTATAGTGGATCCGGGAGGGTTTATTTTGTTGGGTCGAGTGATGGAGAGGATTATTTGAGTGAAGTTATAGAGGTTAATGGATAGGGAGGGAGAGGGGCAATTGATTTTACTCCAGTCAATATTCACATCACCAAGGATATAAGTTTCATAGTTAATTTCAGTAGAGGCCCATAGGAGAATATTTTCGAGTGTAGAGATATTGTTACCAGGTGAGATATACAGGACAATGACGCAGACATTTTTATGTTTATTTAGTTTTAGAATTCCAGCAGTTAGTTCAGTGTTCTGGAACTGAGGAATTGGAATTTGGAGGAGAATTAAGGTAAGAAGGTTGGAGGAGACTAGGGCAGTGCCTCCACCTTTTTTATTTAGTCGGTCATTTCTGAGACAAAGAAAACCTGGGGGCAGAATCTCAGATTCGGAGATAAAGGGCTTGAGCCAGGTTTCAGAGATGGCGAAGACATCTGGTTGGTTATGGCTTAACCAAGCTTGAAATTGCTGTACTTTGTTGTTTAGACTTTGTGCATTAATTGTAATTACTATATATTTATTTATTAATTCCATAATGATCATTTCCATAGCCTTACAGATGAGATTTTTTAGTCTTATGGGTCTATAATTGCCTAGGCTAGGCCAGCTGACACCCTGCTTTGTGCAAGAAAATTACTTTTGCTGTTTAAATAACAAGTACCAATGGCTTTATGCATTGTGCAAGGTTTTGGCAGACTTGTTCCAGCAATTATACATTGAAGAATTAAAAATGTATTGACACAAAGTTAGACCAAACAAAACATGCCACTGTAGGGTTCAGAATACTGTGAAGATGTGAACAGAAGATAAAGTCGTCGTCGCCCCCCCCCCCCCCCCCCCCCCCCACACACACACACACATACAGGGAAAAGTTAAAGTTTCAGGTGAGCAAAATACACAGTTCTTTAGTGCAAACCCATGCTTTGATGAGTAATTTAGAAAGCTGTAAGAGGTGTCCTGAATGCTTGTAATAAACTGTTACATTGGGGTGGAGCTGGCATATACTGCACTTTTAGTGGTGGCAATTACAGTGTGATCTTGTAACCCATGTCCCAAGCTGCGTCACACCACTGGCGGCACTTGCTGCTGAGCATCACAATGTGTCCTAAGCTACACAATCTCCACATTCTCTACTTATCATGTGTCACACAGTTTGCATGTGAAATGGATTGAGTAAGTATAATTTTAGAAGGGGAAAAAGCACTACTACACTCCTACTATCACCTCATTTTCAAAGCAAATGGTGAACACAGCGCACATGGATGGTATTTGTGGACCTAGCAAATACTTTTGAAAAAATAAATCTTGCCAAATTATTGAAAGAACTATCACAAGGCCTAACCCCACAAAGATTTGACTGGTTTGAAAGTTATATGTACATGTATTTTTTTTTTCAAATACCAATTGATAGTCGCGCTTCTAAGTTATTTGCAATAGAGTGTAGTACTGAAGCACTGCTGTTACTGCGGTGGTGGTGCTGCGGTAGCGTTGTCGCCTTACAGTTAGACGTTGCCCGTTCGATTCTCAGTTAGAGCGTCTTCTGTGTGGCGACATGCGTGAATGGGCGTTTCTTCGTTGAAGGTTGTGCGTTAGGCCCGGCAAGCCAGTACGTAAAAATCTACTGACAATCATTGGCGGACGGGAGTTCCGCTGTGGCGACTCCTAACCGGGAAAAGCCGAAAGACACAAATTGAAGCACTGCTGTTCACTCTTTTTAACATACTAGCAATGTAAGTTTACATATGACCCGACTGATGTATGCTAATAACCCAATTATCTGAGCCTCTGACCACTCTGCCCCCAAAATTAGTGCAAAGCACAAATGCATCTGGGTTAGCAATAAAATATCTCTGAAAAGATTTAAACAGGTAAAGATCAAATGTGGCATCCCCGATCCACTCTGTGAAGATAAAATAATCAGAAGAGCTTAAGCAGTCTGGATCAACCCCAAACTGACATTTTCACAAGCAAATATACTTTCACTGCTTGTCACCTGTTACACAACAATATATATTTTTTACTATACACAGAAGACAGGACAATATGCTGTCATCTAAAAAGGGTCTGGCCTGGCGATTCTTAACAGGAGAACTGTAAATAAATACCTCTCAGCTGTACAAATTTTCGCAGAATGCCTATATGTTGCCTCATGTTTTTGGTCTGTTCCTCATAAAATTGTGTTTTTGACAAGTCATAGGGATGATCTAAAGATTAAAGTCACTAAATATACATGCATTTGCGTTTCAGACTTCATACCCTTCAGAAAATGCGTGCTATGTTCACTGCACTAGGTGGGTAGCTCTGTCACGATTGTTCTTCCATAGACGTGTGCGCACAATCACACCCTTTTAGTCAGTAAATAAAACATTTAGGATTTTGAGCACTCGCCCCTCATTACTATTGGCATTTCTCTGGTTTTGAAATAACACACTGAGAACTATCACTTCTTTACTTAATACTAAGCGTCCAGACAAGCTATGTAGATTACAACACAAAACGATGACGCAACGTTGAACTGCGAGCCTGAACTTTATTCTCCTAGTTCCATCAGTCAAAATAACCGAACAGCGTGTGTGCGTTTTGTTTTATTATTATTTACTTCACTGGCCACCTACCTTCAGAAAGCGAGACAAAGATGGCTGACGCTATGCAGTTTTTCTGTAAAACATCATATCAGCTTCTAAGTAGCCTTTTTTCGTTCTCTAAACACCGTCGTTCCTGTCAATGCCACTGCAATCTAGTGAAGAGCATCAGACCTTGAAACGAAGCTCGTGATAAACTGTTCCCGCTCTTTTGACAGCGGGAGAAAACCCAGAACGAAGGTTCTCTTAAATTACGTCTTCAGAGTTAAAAACTCAAATATATGGATTGCTTCCACTGGCGGATTGCTATTAAGACTCCCTGATGATTAAAAAATGCATTGCACTGTTATTTTGTTGAAATCGGAAAATGTACATTCTTCCATTTCAACTTAACAACATTTTTTTAAAAAGCATCAGAGATGCGATCGGATGTGGCAGTCAGGTGATCTATACAACGATCATGAACTGCTTCTCCAAAGGCATCTTGGTGTAATTGAGTGATGGGTCATAGAGATGGAGTTCTATTTATCATGGATGACAGCTAAAGTATAATTGAATGTGTGGCAGATGCTTTCAAAGCGGAACTTCCAGGAACGTAAGGTTCCTGCCATTGAAGTATACTTGCGAGATACAATTCTTAAGTAGGTTGCGCTGGGGACTTGGGAGTAATACCCTGGTAAAATTACGTCTCCATTTCGATTTCCCCTGCCTTTCTAAATGTTAAGATTTATCAGTGGCAAAAAGTAGCAATAAAAATTCAAAGTGGCATATTCCTGTTAGGAGAATTAACTACATTTACAGACACCCAACTCCACCCTCCCGAAGAAAAGTGGAACTACAAATGTACAAAAAAAAAACTCAAAAGTTTAATGGGAGCAGATTATTACTCTTGCCTTATTACTCATCTACGATATTTATTCCTGTTATGATAATACAACATTTGCGCGCATTTGTTTTAGAACAATATGGAGGATAAGAATCTCAGTCTGTTCCACAATACTTTAATAAGACTCCCCAGCTTTACACACGTTCAAGAGCTGTTTATTCTGGTGCGTTAATTTTCTGCTTTACTATTACATGGCAAATCAATAAAAAGAAAGCAATTGTTTAGATTAGGAGCACAGTTTTAGCTTGCGCAGGCATGGCTGGTGCTGACTTGATTTGACATCCCAATGGTGGCTTTGGTTTGAAAGTTAACCCTTTCTGTCTCAACTGGGAGTAGGGGTTAAAGGGCCTAAATTGGGGTAGTTTTCTAAATATCATTATAATCCTATTTGAGAAGTTAATAGAACAGCAGTTGCGTGTGTGTGTGAGTATGTTTATTTTTTACACAAATGTGAACTTGACGATCATTAAAGAGATGACTACTCAGATCCTGCAGGGGACGGGTGCACTCTGCAACATCGGCTGTACACGGCTTTAAGTGGCTTGTGGTCCAGTGAAGCAGGAACAAACTGCAAGTAAGTAAATGATGAAAAGCAGAGCAAAACTGGAGAAAAAAACACATGAAAGCTTTATAAAGGCTCCAGAAGGAGGTGCCCCTTAACTTCCTCTTGAATTGCGTTAACAATCCCCAACATTAGTCTGAAACCTTCCTCTCAACTGTCCAGATTTTTACAGAATGTCCACATTTATGGCTGATATAGCTCTGTTCCTCGTAAAATGTGTAGTTTTTTGGCAAATCATTGAAGCTTGACGTGGTTTGAAGTCACAAAATAATGACAAGTATTTCAGTTTCAGACTTCATATCCATTAGAAAATGTATGCCAATGCAAAACCATTTATTCTAGCAACATTCTAAGTTTATATGAGCAATATTTAAAATTTGTCCCTCTTTTTGGGTCTTTGATCTCCCCCCGTTATTTTTTTCTTTGTCCAGATTTTTTGTATGGCATGAAATGGTGGATAGAATTTCATATGGCTATGTTCAGCTTATTAAAGCATTCTTACTCCAAAGCAAAAGTAAAATGCAACAGCACACCATACCATAACTACAAAAGTAAAAATGTTATATTCATTCATGTTTGCTTAACACAGTAGTGTATAGTGTACTAATGACTCCAACTAGCCAATTTCACTCACAACCTGATGAACTCATCACAGTAAATAAATACCTAATAATAAGATATAATAATGCAAGATACTTTTTATAAATAACACACAGCAACATGAACAGATTTATACTACAGCTATAACACTTTGAAGATATATAACAAGTGCAGTATTTACATTAATATTCCAAAGGTGTGTAAAATGAAGGAACTAATGAGGAAGTAGACGAAAGAGAAGAAATGGCAGTTAGAAGTTCATGTAATATTCTCCTTTTGGATGGAGAAGCAATGGACTTTCTTGAGGCAGAACTGTAGCTACCTCATCAGGTAACCTATAAAGATCCTGAAATTGGTGATTTCACCCAGTCAAAAAAATAAATAAATAAAACCTCACTGCTCTTGCAACTGTAGCAATCTTCTTACTAAAATTGCAACAAGCAGCACTCTGCACACAATCACCTCACACTAACCACTTCGGCGGTGACTGGAAACACAGTATCGGCATTCATTCATGACGTGGAGACATCCTCTCAGCCTCATGAATCACCGACAGTACTATTCTCCTTCACCACCATCACCTGACAGTCAGCCCTCCTGACAGCTTGCTTTGGGGGCAGTCACCACCTTCACCCCACCCTAGTTATGGTTCTGCCTTGAGGAGATATTTTTAGTTGAAGTCTGAAGCTAGGATAAGAGGAAAGTTCTTTTTCATGTATGGGGTGGGATTGCAAAAGTGCAGGAGTCATAGCAGAGAAGGAATGTTTAGGGAGGTGTAGTCTGAATGCTGGAAGGGAGCATGTTTTGCAGAGTAATAGTTCAGAGAGCCAAGCTCCACGTAAGAATTCAGCTGTGTTTAAATTTAAAAGAAACCATTTGGGTTTAATAAGAATGAGTCAGTGGTGGGATGGTGCTCCAAAGGAGATGAGTTTGTGATGAAGCAGCAGATTTTACCGGTGATGATGATGTTGCCTCAAAAGAAGAGGTTCCCCAGTTTGATTCTCAGCTGCTATGCAGCAAATCAGTGTAAACTTGAATCTTATAATGTAAAAAAGTAACATTTATGGATGGATTGTAAAGAAAAAGAGAATAAACTAAGTATTATAAACCAGAATAAAAAGAAAGAACAAGAAAGGATTGAAGATGAGGTATAAATAGAGGAAACTTTAGAAAAGAAGTGAGATACTGAAAAAATAATGAAGGAGATGAATTAGAGATAGAATCAGAGAAACAAGTTGGAAAATGGCAACATGGAAAAATAATTCCTTTCGTAGAAGAGTTAAGGACAGAAAAAGAAAAATTAAAGCCATTAATATAAAGGAAAAGAAGAAAGTAAATGAATAAAGCTTTTCTTATAAGAAATTAGTATAGGATGGTATCTCCTAAACTAAGAAACAGGGAAAGGAATAATTTAAAATACTTCTATGAATGTTAATAGTATGAAAAATAGTACTAAAAGGATAGCAGCTTTACAATGGTGTAACAATTGTGATGATGACTTAATTCTGACACATGAAGAAAGACTACCATTGCCAGAAATTGGAACTCTCTTCCCCTATCCGTGTCCACTGCCCCCTCCACATCCATATTCAAAAACTCCCTCAAATCACACCTTCTTAGTACCTGGTTATGCCCTTGTATCACATAACCCTACCCATACTACTATTAACTCCCCAAACTCCTCTCTGATCCCCTGTAGGCTTGGTCATCTGAAAGTGTACTTTTAACAGAATTTTACTTGATATATTTTCTTCTCTTACCAAAGTATAACTGACATTCTCTTTTTACCTATGTTCTATATCTTCTTTTACCTGGAGTGTTTTATTAATTTCTTGTTATATTACTATGCCCAATATACATGATGTAATCTGTTTTGTGTATTATGCTGGATGTACTGTATTTGTATAACTTGATGCTGGAGCTTTTCTCCCCAGGCCTCCACTGAAAATGGACCGGGACTTGTCAGAATGTCTCGGTTAACAAATGTAAAATAAATAAATAAAACAGGGAATGCACACTGTTTAGGAATAGCAGTTCTATGTAGAAGAGTAGTGAAAATTCTGGAAGTTATATTAGTTAAAATGGGGAAAAAAAGTTATAGATATAAGATGGCAAGGAAAACTATATAGAATTATTACTATATATGTATATTTGACTAGTAAAGAAAGGGAGAATCTATTTAAGAAAATATTGGATTATATGTTTATAAACATGCACTTAATATTTTATTTATTTATTTAACATTTCTTTACCGTGAAAGTCCGACTTAGAATGAAGCCAATTTTCAGGGAGAAATGCTCCAGATGTATGTCTTTGTCCGTGTAAGGAAACCAGAGCACCCAGAGGAAACCCACATGAAAGCAGGGAGGACATGTAGACTCCATACAGAAGGCTTTACAGCTGAGAATCGAACCAGAGAATCTCTTGCTGTGAGGCAACAATGCTACTGCTGCACCACTGTGCCATCCATAATAATTACAGGAGATATTAACTGTAACTTAAGGGAAAAGAAAAGAGGAAAAGATACAAAAAAGTTGATGAAAATAGTAAAATGGAAATGTAGTTATATGGTGTAAAAAACACGGACTTAAAGAAGAGGTACTTTAAAATCTGAAATAGAATTTTTGGTATCAGAAGGAATAGGTATAATGGAAGAAAAACTATTGCAACAGATTTTTCAGATCATTTGCCAATATGTTTGGAAAATGTATAACAATAAAGAGTATATAGAGATAGGAAAAGGTATAAAAAGAATGAATTCAAAGGAAAGTAATGAAAATGTAACGAAAGGTATTAAGCAATTATGTAAGTATCACATTAATATGAAAGCATTTTATGTTTATTGTTTGGAATGGTGAATTGCTTTTAAAAGAAAATATAAAGATGGTTATAGATTTTGGATAAATAAAGAAAAGAAAAGCATGAATATGCTAAAATATATGAAGATATAATGAATAAGTTAAAAAATAATAATAGAGACTATTAGGAAAAGGAAAAAGAAATTGATAAGAAAATTTATGAAAAAAATACAGAACTATTTGTATAAACAAACCAGAAAGAAAAGAGGAAGTTTCACTTTATTTAGTAAGATAGTGAATGTGGATAGTACCATAATGTGAGAGATAAAAGATAAAGAAGGTAATAAAAAGAAAAGTCAGCAACTAATTATGGAAATTGTAAATTATGTGGAGGAAACGTTTAGTGAAAAAAAAAGACATAAGAAATTGGAAGCAAAACATTTTCTGAACAAATTAATAATTTGGAAAAGAGATCACATTATATGAATTATAAAAAGCATTTAAACAGTAGATCCAAATTTCAGGTGTGTCTTAAGGTTTTATGTGCCTGGATCATATTATCAGTTCTCTGCTTTACCCTTTGGGTTACCTACTGCTCCAAAGGAGTTCACAAAGTGTCTAGCCCCTGTAATAGCCTACCTCAGACTGCAGAGTATTCACATTTTCCTTATTTAGATGACTTGCATATCTATGCAGAGTCTTTTTCAAACTGTCAAGAATCACTCATTTTAGTAAGGGATCTCCAACACAAGCTGAGATTCCAAAAGAACATTCACAAGTCTTTTCTGACTCCATCTCACAAGATTGTTTTTCTGTGGTGTCTGCTTTACATCACAGTTCACAAAGCTTTTCTTCCACAGGAAAACATATATCTGTATTTGGAGCTATTGCTATGATTTCCACTCAGATGTCCATCTCTGTAAGGGAATTCCTCGAGATACTGGGTCTCATGGCTTCAATGCTACTTATGATTCCTCTTGCAAGACTCCACATGATAAAGGTACAATGGTACCTGAAATCTCTATTATCATAGCACCAACATCCATAGACCTCTCAAATTTTAATTCTAGGATTTTGTGAAAGGGAAGTGTATGTGGTGGAAATACCAAATCTCTCAGAATCCAGGTTTTCCATTCTCACCTCCTGCTCAAGTAGACAGTAACAACTAGAGCCAGATCATGGTCAAATGGGGTCCTAGGCAAAATAAAAGATACGGGCCCTCCCAAAGCAGCCCCCTGCAGCAGCCCCTTCCCCAGCCATTCCACTGTTCCAGTACGTGGTTATTTCTCCCCAGTTATCACAAAACACTGTTCAGACCTTTCAATATACATACTGTTTTCTTATTTACTTCTGCAGTGATTACAGATATTGAAATTGGTGTTAAATTAAAATTTTATAGCACAGCAATCAATAGCCACTTGCTAAACAAAACAAAGTCTCACAGAGAAAACAGACTTAGCATGAACAGTAAAATTCCACATTCAAAGAAAATGCATCTGACCAGTGGAGGATTAAGTTTACATTTGGGCAGTTTTCAAACCATAGGTTCATTGCACACATTTTTAGGGCCATGCATACATGTATGTGTCATTTGAGTTACCTTTCTGATTGTATCAAATTATATTCCTTGTAGAATACAGCAACAGTTGTTAGAATGTGTTTTAAATTTGTAGCTTTGAATATTCTTCCGGTAAGCAATGAAACAACATGTATGAACCAGTAATGACAACACTGCCAATTTTAGAAATTTTCAACCATAAAAGACCACTCAAACTTCTGTCATTACAATCCACCAATATCAGTCAATATGCACATAGTAGGGATGTATTGGTCTTCAAAGGATCAGCATGATCGACATAAAAGAATGTCAACGGTGCTGTGCAGGGATTTGTGTTGAGCCATGTCTGTTAAGATATTCATATATTATGTCAAAAGACAATTTTGCAGTAAAACAGTTTGATTGCTTTGAAGATGTAAGCATTTCTTGTATCTATCTATCTGAAGCTGTAAGCATTTCTTATAGCTAGCTATCAATGGAAAATACATGTATAAAAGATCAGTACAGAGATTTAGACACAGTACCCTTTTTACACATTCCATGCAGATGAGGTTATTACATGTGTATAGGAGTGTGTGTGTGTGTGTGTGTGTGTGAGTGTGTGTGTGTGTGTGTGTGTGTGTGTGTGTGTGTGTGTGTGTGTGTGTGTGTGTGTAAGGAAGATGCCTAAAGGGAGCAGCAGCATAGAGAAGGAAAGAAAAGTTAAAGAGTTTGGAGGTGGAAAATAAGAAGCTGGAGAAACATTTGTTTGATATGGAGTATTAGAATGCAGACAAAGATTCCTGTGTTGTGGATGATACAAATGAGAAGAGTGTAGCTGTCCCAGTGGAGAATGAAGTAAGAGAATCTGTTGGAGTGGTGCAGATAACGGAATCAGGAGGGCTTGCAGATGATGTTCTGGGCATAATAATCAACCAGGATGACCCAGTAGACAATTCTGCTGTTTCATGGAGTGAGAAGTCAACCCCCCCGTCCCACTTTATGAATCTCACGCCAGTAGTCAACTAACCAGACTGCGCCCCCCCCCCTTTGCAGATTCCTGGATCCACCATCCTTATCAGGTCTTACGTAGTTATTATCACGTACTACACAAAGAATATAGATAATCTAGAGGGACATACACATGTCATTTGATTAAAAAAAGAAAACAATTGAAAATGACCACATTAAGTACTTCCCGTCTTTTTTTTTAACTTAAGTATCACTGCCTTAAAAATAATTCTTTTATTCATGATTATAGAAACTCAAAAACTTAGACCCTTTCAGCCATATGCTCAGAAACAAACTAGGAATTGACAACCCCATTAATTATAATGAACATAAGTTGCGTCCTCTAACGCTTGCCTCTGACAGCAATCGTACCATTACATTCAGTATCCTCAAATCAGATGAAAACAAGGAATCAGAAAAAAAACTATTCTGTGATCATGAGCTGCGCCAAATGAAAAGGTAAAAGTGGGTATATAACACTTTACAAGGCATGAGTGCAGACAGCTGAATTGGATAAACCACCTACAAATAATTTGTGAACACATTATTTCATAATTTGCAAGAACAAAACTGAGTAAGGGGTTTCTGATGTTTAAACTGAAATACAAATGACAAAAGTATATGTAAATGAAGGGGTCTATATCAGAACATCGAACAAACGTAATATCGAACGACCTAAAGGCCGAAAATGCCGTACCTCAAACTTGCTATTGTGGGGGGCTGCACCCCCCCCCAAATATATATACCAACTCCGACATCCCATAGCAGTGAGGAAAGGGCAAATATTCTGATTGTTACTATACTGTCATCTCACAAAAAGCATATCAAAATCTGGCATTTTCGGCCTTTAGGCCGTTTATTATTTTCACTTTTCGATGTCGTGATAGGAACCCTGAATGAAGTGCTCTTCTGTAGCAGATATCTCCTCCTATGTCTTTACATTAATAAATAAATAAATAATAAAATATATAAAAAAAATTCCAACAAAATACATCCTGAGCAAAATTAACCAAATTCTGAATTGTGGTTATTGTAAACAAAGACAAACATCTTCTTTTGTAGGTAGGCATAGGTAACACCAGCAAAATAAGTGTGGAGTTGTAAGTATAATTATGACTTGATCAGAAAATAGAACTCAGTCACTGCAATCTATTTATAGAGTTAAAACTTTTCAGCTGGCCAGAGTGGGGCATTTTAGTAAGGAAAAGATAACATTTTACAGGACTTTCCACACCCTCAGTCAATGCAAATACTTTGCTTTTAACATTAAGGATTCACAAAGCCTCTGTGTAAGAGTTAGCAAGTCTTACACGGAGGCTGCAGTTAAACGGGGTGATGTCAGCATGCCATGCATATTCATGAGGGCATGCTGAATCACACCCTAGGCTAACACGGTCCGTGTAGCAATGTAGGGGGCATGTCCGCATGGCGAGTCCTGCAAAGGTACACGCCCCCAGAAGAATCACAGTCCCGAAAGGAAACTCCCACGAGTGAGTCCGTGGAAATGTCAAGAAACACAACAGCACACATGCCCTCACAGACTATAAACCCAACTGAAATGTAAAACGTAAAAATGAACAGTTTAATTTTTTTTTTATAATTTCAAAAATGTTTGCCTGTAATTGCGCTCGTTTGCGCGGGTGTGCCCTTCGCTCAGCCACAGTTAACAGTCATTGAAAAAGCATATAAGATCTAAATATGTAAAATAAGTCAAGTAGCAATAGCGTAGCAGTAGAGACGTTGGCCAAAGAGGAGGTAGTCACGGTTCGAGCCCCAACAACATCATTTTTTATTTTTAGTGAAATAAGCACGAAACAATCCCCTGACATATATCTGTATATATATATATATATATATATATATATATATATATATATATATATATATATATATATATATATATATATATATATGTATATATATATATATATATATATATATATATATATATAAAACTATAATTTAAGTAAAATGTAATGAAATGGGCCATGTTTTTATGAAGAAATCTGACACAATAAAAAAAAATATTTTATAAGTGCCCATAGCTGTACAGCGCTCTAACAAGCTGAGTATGTTTGCCCGTAGGTGACCAGTGGTTTAACAGGTGTAATATGAGGGCCCAGAGTTGAGCAGCGCTTTAACACGCGGAAACTGTGTGCCCGTAGTTGCGCAACATTTCTCTCAGCGAAATATGCGTGCTCATAGACAAATAACGCGTTAACCAGCGTAACCCATTTGTGCGGAGCTGCGCAGCGTGCCAACTGGCTTACTGACGGGCAACGTTGAGCAACCTGTATCAAAGCCGTCTTTAAACAGACACACCTCCTAGCCTGCCTAGACAGTAGTAAAATAAAAAAAAAAAAGCAATGCCCAGGCTCGAACCCAGGATACTGTGCATCATAGTCAAAGTACTGAACCACTAAGCCATGACAGCTGTACTGAAAAATGCAGTATTAGCATATATATAGGAATGAATGGAAATAGAAGCATGACAAAGCAGGTTTTCTTAAGCTGATACAATTCCAAAATGGCCAATCACAGATAAGTGTGGGAAAAAACGGCATATATAAGCCCCATAGGCAGGAATACACAGCATAACTGATTGTGGAACCTATTTGCAGTCAGGATGGCAGGTGTAGGAGAGGGTAGTCGCTTCCGAGCACAGAGGTGGGGTGTTGAGGAGTCCAAATACATGGTTTGGCTCCTAGTCCACAATCATGAGGCTCAACTCATGCAGGGCCAGGTTCTGTGGGGCACGTACAAGGCAGAGGCGTGGAACTGGTTGGCACATGATCTTACCAGTGCCACAGGCATACCAAGGACTGGTGAACAGGTCCATCACCACCATGTGGACCTGAAGAGACGAAAGCAGGACCAACTGAACTGTTGGATCCAGGTGGCCCGGCAAATGCCCAACGCCCCACTACTGAGTAAGTATCCATGTAATTATGTATGTAAGGAATTATCCTAGCTGATATTATGGAGATGTATGTTCCAATATTACTTCATTTATATTACAGCTGCAGGTGTGCATTCTGCGAATCGGCTAGCCTATGGTGATAGGCTGGAGCGGTTGCGGCACCAGGCAGGTTAGTAATTATATTTCGGTAATTGTTATACAATATAAGTGAGACAGCTTGTAAAAGAGTTCAGTGTAGTTACATATTAATAAAGTTCAAATAACACTAGAAGAAAGATTCTGCTAGTACTGTATGATTAGATAAGTGATGCAGCCTGTAATCCAGAAATAAAAATTAAACAAGTCTGAAATAGTGATTTCCCACCTGTATTGTAATATCAGATAACCTGCTGCAGCCTGAAAATTAGTGGTAAACAAGCTAAAGACAATAGACATGTGTCAAATACATCCCCTTTGAAAATCTGCCATATGAAACAAGTGAGTCTGTTGGAAAGGATTGTTGTAACCAAGTATGATATGTTAATAATGCCTAGAATAAAGTACCATCCTGAATTGTAAAAATAAAACAAGTGAGAGTGTGAGAAAGAGGTATGAATCGACCAAGAAAGCTGTTATAACTTCTGAATAAAGTATACTGCAGTCAGTACATAATGAAATGAATGAGACAGCCACAACCAAACAGTGAAATGTTTGAAATAAAGTACTGAAACTGGAATGTGTCTGTCCCACAATTTGGATATGTTGCTGTACCCTTGCAATATGGAGATAGTATGGTTGTATGAAATAATGAACATCCACAGTTGTCTAGAGCCATATAAATGAAATGTAGCAGGATGCTGTACCTGAACACAGCCAGATATGAACGTGTATGAATAAAAATGCAATGTATATTAATGTAGCAGTAACAGTCCCATCACCAACATTCCTAAGGTTACATATAGGAAACTGTACTAAGACCTGTAGGGTATATATATATATATATATATATATATATATATATATATATATATGCAGCTACTGGAGATATACAGCATATGTATAGGTATTTGAAGTTGTTAATGAAATATTTCTTCACCCTACCCTATATTCACAAATAATGCCATTCCACAACAAACTGGATATGTGTATTCACAATTAATTCCTATGGACATTTGTCCTGTTGGTTCAAACATATTTGCACGTACGTTGATGCATGTGCCCTGTTCACATATCCAAACCTGATGGCCTGTTGCCATCAATCAACCCTGCATGCTGTTGGATTGTGTACTGTTGTTCAAAATATGCATGTGTTATGCTTGCTGTTCAATGTTTGGAATTCATGGGTGTCTGGTTAATGGGAATACTGATGCATGCTGTTACAACTAATTTTGAATGGTATTGTTTGTTACTAACCCAAAATGTCATAAAATATTGCTAAACATAGGACAACAGGGAAGGCGGGTTCCAGCGGACCCACCTCTCCCACCTCAGCTGGCGAGTGCACCTGGCACTAGTGCCCAGGCCGGAACCTCCTCCGGTGGCCCTGTGCCACCTTCAGGTGGAAGCGCTGCAGGGGATGGGGCTCATCCCCCCTCTGCAAGCATGGCCGGAGGAGACCGTCCACTCACCCTCCAAAGTGTCCGGTCTGTGGTGCGTAGTGAGATCAGGCATTCTGTGCTTGAATCCCTATGCCAGCTTGAGGCTCAGGTGGCACAACTCACGGGTGTGCCTGCTGCCCATCCTACACAGCCCCCAGCACAGCCCCATCCTGGGCTGTGAAGGCACAGTGGCAACTGCCCATGGGTGGGGATCTCAGTTTCACTGTTGCCATCTGTGGGCTCATGGGCTTGCGATATCCAAACATCCGTCCCCGTCAATTGTGTCCCCCCCCACATGTGTCATACTCCACCCCTGTATGCATCTTCTTTGTCTTGTCTGTTAACCTCCCCTACCTACCTCCCCAAATATACATACTTCCTGAACCTCACATTCCACTCTCACCTGAAAAAAAAAACAAAAAAAGGGCACTCTGTTCCCGCAAAAAAATTACGCCCCATACATAGCTGCCCATTTTGCAGACATGTCTGCTGGACATGTGAACTGGTAATTACAATTGGCTGTACAATATATTTTGTTGTCCTCACCCCTCTCTCAGGGGTGGAAGGTTTCAAATTTCACACTAAATTACAGACATATGCACAGCTGTTGCTGATAAAGAAATGGGCAGCTATGGGCCTTTCCTACATCCTTCCTGCAAATCCCGAACTTGTTTTCCTACTGTCCTACCCTCTTTGTGCCCCCTTTTTCACCACTGTCCTATCTCCCCATTTTCTTTTCTTTCAAAGAAATTAGCACGGGTGTGTGCGAGAGTAAGCACTTTTAAGCAGTTGTAAGCAGGTGTGTGCTTGTGTGCGCTTAGCTAAGCATGTGTGCATGAAGCTAAGCATGTGTGCGCTACAGTGCGTATGCTCCACGCAAACCAGCGCTAACCTGCTTACAACTGCTTAAAAGTGCCTTAGTCACTCTGAATGACAAAGCCTGTAGTCTGCTCAGCAGCAAAATAAAATTCCTCTGTCTGTCTTGAACCCAGGACCTTGGAAGCACTAGTTTGCATGACTTACCACTAAGCCATGACTGATATACAAGAACTTTGTGCTGAAAGCAATATATCATGAAATAGTAGGACTGAATGTAAAGGGAATATAGGAAGGCTATTACACAAAACTTTTCTTGTATCTTTACTGGCAATTCTTATGGATTTGTATAACATTAGTGTGAGAAGAGAAACAGCCATGCTAGTCGGTAGCTAGTAGGTAATAATGTGACAGTAGCACCTTGCAAACCACACACACTATCAGAGCAGGGTAAACACTGCCATATTTGAATAGGTAAGAGGCCAGACCTCGCAACTGTGACTGATTTACAGGGATGTCCCTGATATGAAAACAAATGTTAACTGTGCCGCACTGACTCCCTGTGAAATGTACTAACAGTAGGCAGAAAGGTGTGGAATCCCACGTAATGGTAACTGTCAATTACTGAAAGTATGCACTACTTGCATGTCAGAAATTGTGTAGTAATACATATGCTCAAAATACCCCACAGTCACAACTGCAGAATATCTGAAATATACCACTGATATGCACCATTCCCTGAGGCTGATAAAAGATACACCTGAAAGTATCTGAGGCCTGCAAGTGTCACAAACTCACAGGCATATCATTCTGTCTGCTGTCACACACTCTGTGAATAGCTGTAGAATAGCTTCCACAAGCACATCCACATGTAGGTGTACAACACACAAATATCAAAGGAGATATCCAACTAATAAAATAAGGACAGTATAGCAGTTTACAAGTGCTGCATGTGCCTGCTATCCATAACTGTTAGTACAAAGTACAAGGCCCCACTACTGCTCACCAGCAAAATAAAATACCCTTGTAGGTGTCATGCTCCTTACCTTGGCCAGACCAGACTGCATGCAGTACCACCAAACCACAACAAACATATAAGGAATTGCTGCTGAAAGAAATATAGCAAGCATTACAAGGATTGAATGTAAATGGAAAATAGGAAAGCCATAGCAACACATTCCAGTAAAGATACATAGCAGGCATTCAAGGAGTGAATGTAAAGGCCAAATAGTGAAGCCATAGCAACAAATTGCAAGAGCCACTGCTGTGTACCAGTTACTCCACAAGTCCCACAGGAAAGCACATACTCCCATTTAAACAGTATTAGTATTATTAGGTGTCAGTTAACATACACACTGAGAAGAATAAACTGGAGGAAACAATAGTCAGGTGTCAGTACAACATGCATTTCAGTGCCTACAACACAGCCTGAAATATGAGAGACATACCAACCTTTACACTCACAGAACAGTGTTCACAGCATACCAGCATGGTCCCCACCTTGAAAATCTGAAAGGGCTACACCTACCTAACCTAACATTTTATAGCACTGTCCTGAAATCACAGTGAGAACTGCAATTACCACACAGCAGGCTACATGCAATTAGTAAATGCTGGCTAACAATTGGTGCAGAGGCCATCACATGCACATGTGCATATACCTTCAAAAGCAGCCTGCACCCCCAGTCCACACATGCAATACTTTCATTGCAACATCCGGAGGGAGAGACAGAGAGAGAGAGAGAGAGAAAAACAGAAAAAGAGACACAGAGACAGCCACCGAAAATAAAACAATACAAAATAGCAAGCTAACCAGTGGCAGGCCACCAAGCAGCAAGCCATCACAAACAGCAGTGACAAACAAAGGTAATGTAAACTAATAATGTAATAGTCTACATACTGTGAACCCTCCATATGTGTTAGCAGTCTGTATCTAGATATATATATATATATATATATATATATATATGTGAAGATGTGCATAGGGCAGGGGACATACTGCAACTGTTACTGAAGGCTGGACATACATATGTATGTGAAGGTTGCTATGTGCACATATCATTGTAGGTTGTAGTGCAACGTACAATGTAGGTTGTACAGTAATGGATGTTTAGCAGTATGTTAGTGTGTGTATTCGTATGTGTAAATAAAAAGGTATATATATATATATATATATATATATATATATATATGTATATGTATGTATATTTATATATGTATCTATATATAATATGCACATATGTATACATAGATAGAGAGGGATGCAGAAAAAGATAGACATATATAGATAGATAGAATATTTTAATATATATATATGTAATAGACACATACATATATAGACATATATAGATACATACACATATACAGACAGATATGAATGTCTACAGATATGTATCTATATGAATATATCTCTCTCTCTCCCCCTCTCTCTCTCTCTCTATATATATATATATATATATATATATATATATATATATATATACATATATATACATATATACTGAGAGAGGCGCGTGTGCAGATGTATTGCAACAGGTGCCTGGTGACAAAGGCATGGACTGAACACCAGTGGGGATACTGGAGTACCATACCCCATTCCAAAACACTTGCACCACTAACCACCACATATGTGGTTGCCTGCCTACTACTGGATGTGTCAGGAGGGAACATGGGAAACAAGTGTACAATAGCCTCCCCTGTGATATTCACAGTGGCACACTAGTCTTGTAATACCTGTACATGGTACGTGTCAGCAGAAATGGTGTGTCAGCTAGGGAAATGTAGGTCACTGTACCCCTCTACACCTCACAATGTCCTACACGGTATGTACCTTACATGACAACTACAGAAAGGGAGAAGGACACAGTCATACCCAACAAACAGTGATAATGCCCTCAAACACATTACCTATGCAGAGTGACTAACAAAACCACAGATAGAGTGCCTCTCATACTACCTACACAGAGGTTGCCACTGCTGGATATACATAGTTAAGTCACACCCATAACAGTTTCCAACAACCATGGTAACACCTCACAATATCCCCAGCCTAAATGACCTATGTCTGTCATCATTGGCACCGCAGTAAAGAGCACATGGTGGAGGTACAGGTTCCTACCCACAAATAAGCCATACCCTGGAGTAAACCACCCAGCATTAAGAAGCAAGGATCCCCATTAGTAGATGTCAGACATACCCCTGTCGAATGTTATGCAGATAGGTAATATGCCATATAAGTCACCCTGTGTAACTGTTTGACAGGAGCAAGTACAATCACATTACATGTGTCCCAAGGGGCAGGGTAGCATAACAGTATGCTGCTGTAGGCCCAGGGCCAATAGCATACTACCTGCCTATGACACAATGCACACACACATGTACTCATTGCAATACCAACTATGTGAGGTGGAATGAGTGTGCCACTTACTGTGTGCAAGGTCTGTAATGGTGTGATTGCTCAGCATGACTTTGTGTCTGTCATGGTAGTGTGTGTCCTTGGTGTGAGGCCAGAGAAAGATGTGTCAAGTATTGGGATACAAACATACTACATTGCCATATGTTGTGCTGTGGTTCCCTGTGTGTGACTGCGGTGTAGGTATGGTTATGGCAACAAAGACTATGGTGCATTACCAGTGAAATGTGTACTGTGCATGGCATGCATTGCATGGGTTGACAATGTTCCCCATACATTACCTTGATACAAACCCCCAGTGTGAGGCTGTGCATTGGACCTCAAACAGTGTGCCGACTGTTGGAGTATACTTGTTTGTTGTATGGAGTGTGCCAGGCACTGTCACACAGTTGTTGGCTGAGTACTGATATGTGGTCATTTACATGTGTATCCCCCAATAGACAGACAGATGCTATATATGGCAGTTCAGTGATATCACTACAGTAGAGTATTATGTGTGCCATATCACTTGCTCACATATTTTTCTTTTCCTTCCAGGGCGATGGTGCACCAGCGCAACCCCACGTACTCTGCTGCAGAGGTAGAGGAGATACACCAGAGCCTGGTGTGGGATTTTGCCACACTCTTTTCCCGCACCAGCCAGAACCAGCAAGAGAGGGCTGCACTGTGGCAAGACCTTGTCCGTCGGGTAAATGACATAGGCATGCATAACCAGACATATGAGCAGGTACGCCATCACTGCAGTGATTTAATTAGAAATGTCCATCAGCGTGCGTCTGATATCCACAGGCAACAGCTTGCCACAGGTGGTGGGGCGGCTATACACCCTCCCCTCACCAGACTGGAGGGGCTCCTCCTAAGTGTTGTGGCTCCAGCCCAACAACAACAACATCCGCACACATCTGTAATGATGGAGGCTGGAACCACCCAGCATGAGGACTTGGAGCGTGCAAGTAACATGCCATATCTATAGTTGACTGTTCTCTACACTGGTAGTTTATGCATGTGTGAGGTGTGTACTGTGTTTCTAGCTGTTATCCTGGTAATTATTGTGCAAGAGGGATATTCTCAATATCAGCAGTAGACTTGTGAAAGCCAACTGTTGTACTACTGAATTGTATCATACTCACAGTATCAATGGCACAGTTGTGCCCAGTGACAATAAATGTCTTATTTGTGCAGGTCCCTCTGGTGTAACAGCAAGGCAGCCAATCCATGCTGCTGAGTGTGCAATAATCCTTTAATACTAATGATAATAATAGTAATAATACCCTCAAATCGTATTGCTATGTGTTTGATTGCAGGTGTGTTTGTGTGTCTGTGTGTTTGTATCTCATGTACTGAGGAGTGTGCATGTGTTCATGTGCCCATGTGTGCATGTGTGCATGTGCCCATGTGTGCATGTGTGCATGTGCGCATGTGTGCATGTGCCCATGTGTGCATGTGTGCATGTGCCCATGTGCGCATGTGTGCATGTGTGCATGTGTGCATGTGCCCATGTGTGCATGTGCCCATGTGCATCTGTGGTAACATTGTGTACACATTATAAACTGTGTTTCCTGTCTTCCTCTCACAGGTTCTGGTGTTGCTCTGGTGGTGTGCAGCAGGGAACCTGAATCCGCTTCTGGGGATAGTGATAATGATGATACCTGTGTAATGGCACATGGAGGTGTGCCAGGGTCCGTTGTTGGCCAGCCAATCGACAGTACACAGCTGTCAACCCCATCAATGCACACAGTCATCCTGCCAATACATCCATTGTCACCAATGTCCCTAGGTGATGGACAGCATACAGTGGGCATTGACCAGGGTAATGTGGTATCAGTGGCACATGCATCCCCTCACAGCAGCCATGGCCAGAGTCCTGACATGGTACCACACAGGCAGATGTCCAGGGGTTCTCGTGGGAGCATCCGTGGTCGTACTGCCCCTGTCAGACGTGCCCACAGAGGTCTTTCAACCTCAGCTATGTTCCGGGCTGTAATGCAGGCACAGTCACGTATGGAACGGTACACCAGACAGGGTCTGAGGGAGCTGAGAGCACATCGCACTGCTATGAATGACCCTATGCGTGACATTGCGGCTGCCATCTGTAATTTCACCGAGGTCATTGACAGACATTGGGGGGACACATTAGATCTGTTCCACAACTACATGTCCATGAGCCAGGGCACCGCAGGACGGTTGAGGCATTGACGTGGACGTATGCCAGCAACAGCAGCAGCTGGCAGTCGTCTCGGATGACAACAAACCTGCGGCCGCTCCCATAGTGCCAGTACCAGCCCCAGCAATGCTGGGTCTGTGCTGTCATGAGACTGCCCTAGTAGACCACGTGCATGTGGCTCTGGACAGTCCCATGAGGGACATGTCTCCAGTCATCAACCAACTGCTTCTGATGACAGTACCCAGTCTGGCTTAGTACCTGATACTGTCCGTAGCACCCCTGCCAGGCACAGGTACCGTGTCCGTGGCCAGAGACAGTGATCTGTATGACCTGGCAGGTACAGTCTGTGACTGTCTACAAACACCCGTGTATGGCAGCCACGAGGTGGAACTATGTGCATGCATACACACATGCTAACACCTAGGGCTAACACATACACGCACACACTGCATCAACATTGCCCCATCTTGTACTGTTGTCCCTCACTAACACACACACACATACATGTCGATTGGTTGTATCAGTGGCAGACTCAGGCATACCAAGTACACACCCTGTGCATATGATGAAACTGTGCCACCTCCTGCAATCTGTAACATCGATGCAGGAACCGGTTAACATGGTGCTGATGCACAGGGTGACTACATAGAAGTGTAGTAATATTATCATGTTGTCAACTGTACAGTGTAATGATATCATTGTGGGTATATCCCAGCATGCCTGATGCATTAACAATATGATTGTCATTGTATTGTTTGGTACACCCCTATTAATTACCATAGTGTAATGTCTGCACATCTTTGCATTCTGGTGGTAAGGCTGTAAACAGAAGGCCACCTCCATAGGTAGCACAGGGGATAAGAACATGGAAGTAATGATACTCAATGATGGACATGTAAACCGCAAGATGCATGCAGTCCAAACTCTACTCTGCATGGAGAATAGACAATATCAAAATAAAATCTTTCATGCAGGTGCGAAATGGCAAGAGGCTCTTCGTAGTACTAAGTCAAAAAATAAACCAAGTCAATAAGCAAACCAAAACCAAACTTGCAGTCTTCAAATCAGGTTGAACAAAAGCATCCGATGTAATCCAGCATATAATTTATTAGTGCACAGTGAGCGCTTTCACCCGTAGGGTTTTTCAAACTATTACAGCAAACATTTCCCACTCCAAGTTTAAATATATCACTGACAACACCCAATTGGTCAAAACAATTTCATCAAATTTACATATATAATTAGAAACTAAGTAAATTGTGCTTACTAGTACTTTATATAAGGTCACGAACTGAAATGTCACATATACTAAAAGTCACGTACAAATACTTAAACTATCTAAAACAATTTCTATATTCAGGTGTACGTAACACTAATAAACATACTGATACAGATCGCTAACTCACATATTCATTATAAATTAATAAAAAATGTGTACAAAGTTAAATAAAGGCATAGTCCACAAATTTACCTATTCCATACCAACATTACTACGTGTGCGCTACACTAACTAACCATTAAAACATTAATATCATTTAAAATAACATTCAAACAAATATTATAAAATATTATAAAGAATACATCATGTCAACAAGCAATGTATATTCAGATCGTACGACACTAAAAATGCATGTAAAATATTCTATGTGTATGCGAACACAGACATAGAACGATGCATGAAAAAATATATATATAAAAAAGATATTCTACCTTCAAACATTATCTAAAACATTTTTTAAAAAAGAAGGAGAGAACAATAATTCTTTTAAACTAAATCTTCCTGTATTCACCAGGGTGACTACATAGAAGTGTAGTAATATTATAATGTTGTCAACTGTACAGTGTAATGATATCATTGTGGGTATATCCCAGCATGCCTGATGCATTAACAGTATGATTGTCATTGTATTGTTTGGTACACCCCTATTAATTACCATAGTGTAATGTCTGCACATCTTTGCATTCTGGTGGTAAGGCTGTAAACAGAAGGCCACCTCCATAGGTAGCACAGGGGATAAGAAAATGGAAGTAATGATACTCAATGATGGACATGTAAACCGCAAGATGCATGCAGTCCAACCTCTACTCTGCATGGAGAATGTTGATATCTGTGCAGTAATAGACAACAGGTTCAAGACTCCCAAGAGCACCCTAGCACTACCAGGTTACACCTCATACCATGCTTGACAGCCCTGAAACACAGAACTAACTATGACAGGAGGTGAGTCTCATTAAATGTCAAGGATACTGTGGTGGCAGGACAGGTAGCATACATCCTACTAAGTTGGGAACTGCTGATTGAGGGCTCAGTGTCTGTTATTCTAAATGTGTATTAGTTCTGGTTTAAGCACTTGGGCTTCAGGCCAGTTATTTTACATTACGAAGGTTCATGGTCTGCACTCTTGTGGGAGGAGAGGCTGGACTCTGCCCATCTGAGCTGGGAATTTCTGGCTAAAGGCTTATAGTGCCTGCATATTTGAACTGTTTCTTACTGAAATTGGTACACCTTGTTTGCTGTAGCATAGACTAGATCCAGGCCTGCTGAATGTAGCTTTGTTTGTATGCTTGTTTGCTTGTTATTTCCCTGAAACACTAATTCCACCTGAAACGCAGCTTTACAGCACCTCTGTGGATCCCTAGTAAACATCTGCATTGCTTACTGTACGTATTTCCTTGTTTCACTTGACAGAATGTTACTGTTTGTCATTTTTGCATTTAAGTTACCTGTAACACATTGCATTTGAGTTACCTGGCACTTGCTCACTAAAGCATTTATATATGCCAGCACTAACAAATTAAAAGCACTACACCCTCACAAACTCACCTTGAGTACCTTGTTCCCCATTGGCTCATTTTGTTATTAATTATAAAGGAATTCTCAATACTATTCTAGCATGTCCAAAGGTCAGTTGTCAATCTCCTCTCCGGTCCAGCTGGTGAATCTGGGAATCTAGAGGCAATGTTACAACTGCCTCATGTACACAGACAACCATTCTCCTCCTCCCAACAAATTCCAACACATGTGAGAGATGCAACCATATAGCCAAACTGCAGGCTAAGCTCTCTCAACTCAGTATTGGCGAAACCTGTCAGGAGGAGAAGGAAACCACAGTCACTACAATTCCAGTCTCACATAGACCTACCACGACAGCAATCCAAACACATAAACACATGAAAACATACTCGGAGTCTCTAAATAAAATTCTGCCTAAGCAGCAGACACCTCCAAAGCAGACACACAAGCAACCGCTATCCCAGAACAGAACACATGCAACACATAGCTCACAAAGCCAGTGTGCCGAACAGTCACAGCCCTTAAGGCTAAACAACACACCTGATACACTTGTAATAGGTACCTCTATCATCAGGTACACTGACGTCCCGCTCACCAGGCTGAACAAGGAGAAGGTCACGGTGAGATGCCTGTCGGGTGCTATGATCCGCCACATAACACAAGCACACAGGTCACTCCAAGGCGTGTACAAATATGACTCAGTCAGTGTCCATGCCAGTGTGAATGACCTGAGATGTACCTCCCTGGACTACATGATAAAAGACATAGAGGAGCTCTCTGAGCATGTGGCCCAGGCTGGAATGACCCTGACCTTGAGTAGCATCTTACCCTCACCAAGAATGATGCCACAATATGCAGACAAGATGATCAATTTCAACAATTGGCTTAAGTTTCAGTGTCATTCAAAGGGGATCCAATGCCTGTCAGCCTGGGATGACATGCTCGACAAGCCACGATGCTTTGCTAGGGATGGCTTGCACCTGTCACGCATAGGCCTTCGGATATTGGCAAAGGCTCTTGCTACCCCCATAGTGCCTTTTTTAGGCAAGGCTCAAAAGACAAAACCACCTCCATAGGTATCACAAGGGATAGGAAACTAATAGTAATGCTACTCATGCCAGCAGTGTAAACCTCAAGATGTATGCACTGGAAACTGTCCTTAGCATGGAGAACATCAATATCTGTGCAGTAACAGAATCCTGGTTCAAGGCTCCCAAAAGCACCCCAGCACTGCCAGGTTATACCTCATACCATGCTTGTCGGCCCCAAAATTTGCACTGAAACAGAACAGGAGGGGGAGTATCAATATTCATCAAAGATACACACATCTCCAGGTTGGTGGCACAGCACGAAGCATCGGAGACTATCCATGTGCAACTAACAGTGGGTAAAACTGCCTTCCAGTTCATAGCCTGGCACACATCACCATCCCAAACCCAGGAACCCCACTTGGCCTTCCTGAGAACACTGGAAATATGAAGGTCTCTCCAAACACCATTATACTGGTGGACTGCAACTACCCAAACATAGACTGGGAGCATTACTCTAGCTCCAACACCCTAGCTCAAAGGTTCCTTAGCATTTATACACTCAAATGCTATGGAACAACTTGTTACCACTCCCACAAGAGGGGGAAACATACAGGACCTGTTCATCACCAACATGGGGACTCTATGCTCCAGACCAGAAGTGTACCCCTCACTGGTAAGATCAGACCATAAACCAATCTCACTGGATATTCACATCCCAACCCCACCCCATGCCCACAAAACCACCGTGTAAAACTTCTCTACAGCAAATTCCACATCCCCTCAAAACTGAGGTGGAATCCTTCAAAGCCCCCGGGCCCATGGAAAATACGGCCCAGACCACAGAATCCTTTATAAATGCTTTCTATGAACACCTTCAGGAATGCATGGATCGTGCAATCCCAAATAAAAACAAGACCCAATCCTACAAAGGCAAATGTCCTGTCTGGTGGACCACAGCCATAATCAAAGTATACAATAGAAGGAGGAAGCTACTACATGATAGAGAAAAACCCCAAAAAGGGGAGGCATCTCTGTTCAGTGTTAGCAAAATACTACAGACACTCATAAAATTGTCTAAGGACAGCTTTGAGAGATGAAATGCACAGGACACTAAGGATAATTACAAGGCTTTCTTCAGTTATGTTAGGAACCTGGGTGGGAATTCCCAGATATGCTCAGAATTAGTCCAAAATGACAAAAGACTACACCAAACCCACAGACATTGCCAACATCCTAGCTGACAGGTTCAGCACAAACTCCCCCCCCCACCAGAAGGGCAAATATCTATCCCAGCAGAGTGCTGCCCCCCTGACATCTCAGATGCTCAGGTAAGAGCCGTCCTCTCCAAAGCAAATAACACAGCATCAATGGGACCAGACAGTGTCCCGGGCTGCATCCTACATGAACTCCAAGATGAGCTAAACCCAAACATAAAACTACTGTTCAATCTCAGCCTTACCACAGGTTATGTACCCAAAGAGTGGCGTACAGCAACAGTGGTCCCTCTCCACAAAGGTGGTGCCTCAATGGATCCTGGAAACTATCGCCCCATAAGCCTGACTAGCTTGGTCTGCAAAGCTATGGAAAGGAACATCATGGACCTCATACATAAAGATACTGGGGACCTACAGACACTGGATCCTACCCAGTGTGACTTTAAGTGCAGACCCTGCCTCTTTCACCTGGTTGATTTCTTTGAAAACAGTCACCAAGGCCATTGACAAGGGGAAGGTGGTCCACACAGCCTACCTGGACCTCGCAAAAGCCTGCGATACAATACCCCACTCGGGCATTATAGATAAGCTCACCAGCTTAAATATACACCCCTATGTCACTAGATAGGTTGCAAACTGGCTCAAGGACAGAACCCATATGGTTAGAATTGCTGGAGCCATGTCAGACTCCACACCATTTACAAGTGGTGTCCCACAAGGCTCAGTCCTGGGACCTCTCCTGTTCGGTATATATGTCTCGGAGGCACAGGCCAACATGGAAGGACTGTGGCTGACCAAGTTCACGGATGACCGCAAACTGGGCACTATAATTGACTCTCCAGCCGACACAACCATCCTCCAAAAGGGCCTCATAGAAACAGACAACTGGTGCCAGAGCCATGGCCTCAAGCTAAATGCCACAATGTTTATAGTCATCCTCTTTGGCAATAACAAAGTGGCCACAAATGACCACATAGGTGGTAATCCATTACGTACGGAAGAAGTAATTAGGGGCATGGGGACCAAAGTTGAAAGCAATCTCTCATTTGACGATCACATGGCCAAAGTTGTTAGAAAAACATTTTATATAGCCCACCTAATCATGACAGGATTCACATCTAGATCAGGGGAGGTCATCGTGCCTCTTTACTCATCCCTCATCAGGACCATAATTGAGTACAATGCCCCTTTTGGGATTTACCTTACCAGACACTTGCAGCAACTGGAAAGACCACAAAAGTACCTCACCAAGAGGATCAAAGGGCTCAAACAGATGCCATATGCTGCCCCTTTAACATAACTCCATACTCAGTGGCATACGGCCTGCTCAGAGGCGATCTGTGCCAGACGTATAATGCCATGTCCAACCTGGAAGTAATGGACATGCTGCACCTCAGAAAATCAAACTCCCATCGAGCTTTGCGCTTGAGAGACTTGCACCTCAGCACTGACATCAATAGGACATGCTGGAGGGACAGATTCATAACCCAGAGGCTCCCTTCACTCTGGAATAAAATCCCAGTCCAGGTTAGGCAGAGTCCCTAATTGACTCTCTTCAAGAGGAATCATGCTGAGTGGATGGGGGATTGTAGGTGTACCCCAGGTATCACTTCTGTGTCAATGTTAGACAGAGGCACAGTATATTAACCTCAGAAAAGGGCATAGCAACATTAATCTAAAGTGGGTGGCGAAAGCCAAACACACTCTGGCTTGGCTTATAAATGCCCTAGGGCAGATAGCCTAGTATGAACCTATGAACCTATACCCACTCCCCCAGGTTGTTGCCACAGTGTGACGCATCACAGACTATGCACATGCAACTAACAGTGGGTTAAACTGACTTCCATTTCATAGCCTGCTACGGACCACCCTCCTAAACCCAGGTAACCCACATGGTCTACTTAAGAATACATGAATATCTGCAGGTGTCTCCAAACAACAATATATTGGGCAGCTTCATTTACCCACACAGAGACTGGGAGCATTACTGTAGCTCCAACACCCTAGGTGTAAGGTTCCTAGAATCCATACACTCAATTGCTATGGAACAACTTGTTACCACTCCCACAAGAGGGGAAAATGTGCTGCACCTGATCATCACCAACATGTGGACTATATGCTCCAGACCAGAAGTGTATCCCTCGCTGGTAAGATGACACCATAGACCACTCTCACTGTATATTCACATACCAAATGCAGCCCCTGCACAGAAAACCACAGTCATAAAGTTGTGTAATGCAAATTCCATGTATTCTCATGAGGCAGACTTCAGACATGGAAACTATTTAAGGTCGCAGGTACATATGTCTATGTGGCACACACATACCTCATGTGTGCATTGACATTACTGATACAATCTATGTCATACAATATTAAGAGCAACACCCCACACACATAGACAAACTGTGTGATAAAAACACACATGGCATTTGTAGGATTCAAACCCCTACCTAAATATGTTATGACCCTGGAGAAAGATGCGTTAGCAGAGCGCATTATTTGCATTACTGGAGGTTTCCCTTCTCCTGCTATACTTATAGGGTGCTGGCATCATCAGTGTTTAGAAAGTGGAATGTGCATCATGTAGTGTGTTCTTCTAGTTGTCAAAAGGGACATTTCTTTCACACAGAGTTGCACACACACTAACCCCCACTCACACACACACTCAGCATTTGCAAGATTCAAACCCCTATCTAACTATGTTATGACATTTGGGAGAGACGCATTACCAGAACAAGCTATTTACATTACTAGGAGGCTTCCTTCTCCTTCTGTACTTATAGGGTGCTGACATTATCAGTGTTTAGAAAGAGGAATGTGCATCATGTAGTGTGTTCTTCTAGTTGCCAAAAGGGACATTTCTTTCGCACAGAATTGCACACACACTAACCCCCCTCACCCAAACACACACAGCATTTGCAGGATTCAAACCCCTACCTCACTATATTATGACACTTAAGAGAGACGCATTAGCGGAGCACGCTATTTGCATTACTGGGAGATTTTCCTTCTCCTGCTGTACTTATAGGGCGCTGACATCATCAGTGTTTAGAAAGAAGAATGTGCATCATGTAGTGTGTTCTTCTAGTTGTCAAAAGGGACATTTCTTTCACACAGAATTGCACACACACTAACCCCCCTCACCCAAACACACACACACAGCATTTAAACCCCTACCTACCTATATTATGACACTTAAGAGAGACGCATCAGCGGAGCGCGCTATTCAAATTACTGGGTATCTGATCTTCTCCTGCAGTATTTATAGGGTGCTGACATCATTATTTATATAGAAGTATGTACATCTATTACTATCTGTCAGTTAGGGGGATAGCATATATATGCATTAACAGCTGCCTACTTCAGGGTCACATATGCACATCAGCACTGCCAGGTTATGTTTTATACCATGCTTCATGACCACAGGACCTGTAACACACAACACAACCAGTTCAGACCACCCCTCCCATATCCAGGACACACACTTTGCTTCCCTGGGAACAGTGTAGGATATGAAGGTGTACACCATTACAGTGGTTAACGTCAGGTACAGGTATATTGTGTGGGGGAACTACTCAAGCCTCAACAACATCACCCTACAGCCACTACAATTTGTGATTCCATTTGCTATGGCAGGACCACTCACCACAGCCACAAGGGGGAATACATATTGGACCTGACCATCTGCAACATGGGGACTCTATACTCCACACTAGAGGTAGACCACCATTGTTAGTATCTGACCATACCCAACTTTCCCTGGACATCCATATCCCATCCTCACCCCCAGGCAAGGGAGTCACTGCAAACAAAGTATTTATCAAAAGCAGACTTTGCACTTGTGAAGACTGTGTTGGAAGACTTCAAAGGACCCATGCTGGGGGATTATACAGGTCACTCTGCATAATCCTTGACAATTGCATTCTATGAGCATCTGGAAGGTTTGCATTGATCATGCTATCCCAAATAAACCCATGACTCCTCCACAACAGGAGACCTGTCTGGTGTACACCAGCCATATATAAGCTGTACAACAGAAGGAGGGAGCTAATACATTACAGAGCAATATCCTACAGAGGGAGGATGTCTCTGAACAGTATTGGCACGACACTTCAATCCCTCAAACTCATCACGTCAAAGTGTTGACAGTGAAATTGTCCAGACACTGCAGATAAGGCTCCCCTCAGTCTGTAATTGACACCCAATTACTGTTATAAGTCATCGCCAACCCTCTTCCAGCAAACACCAGCCACATGGATGTGACATTGCAAATTCAACCCCTGGGATCTCCACTGTGTCCCTGTTTGACGGAGGCACAGTACACTAGCCTTAAACGGTGCCTTCTGTGACCTACTTTACAGAGGCACAGTAGCCTACTGTACTGGGGAGGCAGATGCCAAGCACACTCTGGCTAAACTTGTATTCCCTAGGGCAAACAGCCTAGTATTGACCTCTACACCCATATGTTTAATTTTCAGATGCACAATATTTGTTGCTGATAAACTGTTTGCAGGTCTTTATTGCCATAGCTTTCCCTGTTTCTATGAACAACTTGTGTATCTGTGGAAGATGTTTGAATATGAGAGGGATCCACTATTTAACTTATGTCTCTGTAGTCATTTAACTGTGTGCACTGGGCAGATTGCTGTATTGTGGTTGGTTCCTGGATTAACACATACAAATACCAGATATGTGTGGCCAACTGCTAAACTGAGACATGGCCTAAGTGTGTGAGCATGCCCAGGTCAGGCTTTCCATGGCTTGTTGCCTGACATATGTCTCATTTATCAAAGTGTGCGAGCATGCCCAGTGTGAGCTTTCCATATGTTGAAATCTGCAGTCCACCACATTTGTGGTTGTGTGTGAACTTCAACAATATTTCACATTTATAGTTGTGTGTTGGGAGCCATGTTGTGTACTTACTGCCCAACTGCTTTGTGTCTGAACCCAACAGGGATTATACTGTGCCTGCAGGGTTTCCATGGGATAGCTTGCATACAGTTGTCAACATCCTTTCATACTGACCAAACACTGTAATATCGTATAGTGTACTGGTTCAGTACTTTCACTGTGGTGGACAGTATCCTGGGTTTCAGTCCTATCACTGCTTTAAATATTCATAGTGAGCATACCAGACTGGTTAAGGGCCAGTTGTGCACATATGACCATGTTGCATTTTGTTCAGATATGGACTACTTAAACCAGGCTTGTCCAACATTGGTAGTGTATTCCGCAACTTGGGTGGACATTGACAAACACTAGCGATGTGCCCTAGGCCATTTCTACTGCTAGTCAGAGAGTGTGTTTGTCCTTCAACACACATTGTAACTGGATTTTGCCATGACATATTTCAAGGTTAGTATACTGTGCCTCTGTCTACCCGTGACATAACAGTGATACCCAGGGTAAACCTACCATCTCCCATCCACTCATCAAGATTCCTCTTGAGGAGAGTCAATGAGGGACTCTCTGGCTAACCTGTACTGGGAGTTTACTCAAGAGTGGAGGGAGCTTCTGGGTTATGGATCAATCACTACAGCATATCCTAAGTATGTCAGTGCTGGGGTTCAGGTCTCTCATGTGCATAGCTCACTGGCATTCAGATTGTACAAGGTGCAGCATGTTCATTGATTCCAGCTTGGACATGGCTTTATACATCAGACACAGATTGCCTCTGGGCAAGCAGTATGGCACTGTGTGGAGCTGCAGTTTGTTTAATCAGGCAACATATGGCATCTGTTCGAGCTCTTTTATCCTCCTGCTGAGGTACTTTTAGGGTCTTTCCAGTTGCTGGAGGTGTCTGCTGAAGTACATCCCACAGGGGCCATTGTACTAAATTGTGAGGCTGATGAAGGATGACTGAAGAGGCATGATGACCTCCCCTGATCTAGATCTGACTACCTTCATGATTAGGTGGGTATATGGTATGTTTCTGTAACCACTACAGCCACATGGTTGTCAAATGCAAGATATCTATCAAATTGTGTCCCCAGGCCTCTTATTACTTCTAAAGTACTTAATGGGTTAACACCTATGTGGTAATTGGTGGGCACTTACTGTTTATCCACAGGGGATGACTATACACTTTTCTGCAATTAGCTTGATGACATGGCTCTGGCACCAGTTGTCTGTTTCTATGTGGCCCTTTGTAGGATGCTTGTGTCAGCTGGAGGGTCAGATATGGTGCCCAGTTTGTAGTCCTCTGCAAACTTGTTCAGACACAGTCCTTCCATGTTGGCCTGTACCTATGGGAAATATATACCAAACAAGGGAGGTCCCAGGACCGAGCCTTGTGGGATGCCAGTTGTAGCTGGTTTGTAGTCTGACATGGCTGCAGCATTTCTGACCATGTCAGTTCTGTCCTTGGGCTGGTTTGCAACCCATCTACTGACATAGGGGTTTATATTTAAGCTGGTGAGCTTATCAATAATGAACACGTGGGGTATTGTATGGAAGGCTTTTGCAAGGTCCAGATAGGCTGTGTGGACCACATTCCCCTCATCAATGGCCTTGATGACTGTTTCAAATGAGTCAAACATGTTTAAGGGTCAGGATCTGCCCTTAAGAAAGCCACGCTGGGTAGGGTCCAGTGTGTGTAGGTCCCCAATATCTTTATTTCTGAGGTCCATGATGATCCTTTCCATAGCTTTGCAGACCAAGCTTGTCAGGATTCTGGGGTGATAGTTTGCTGTATCCATTCCGGCACCACCTTTGTGGAGAGGGACCACTGTTGCTGTACACTGCTCTTTGGGTACATATCCTGTGGTAAGGCTGAAATTGAGCAGTAGTGCTATTTGGCGTTCCATTCTTCTTGGAGTTCATGTTGGACACAGCCCAGGACACCAACTCGTACCATTGATGCTGTGTGTTTTGCTTTGAAGATGCTGGCTGTTACCTCAGCATCTGCAATGTCAGGGGGCCAGCACTCTGTTGGGATAGATATTTGGCATTTTGGGGGGGGGGGTTTGCACTGAACCTGTCAGGCTGGATGTTGGCAATGTGTGTGGGTTTGGTGTATTGTTTGTAATATTTGGTAATCCAGAGCATATCTGTGAATTCCCAACAAAGCTCCTACCATCAGTTAAGAAAGCCTTGTGATTATCCTTAGTGTCCTGTACAATTTGTATCTTCATAGGTTCATGGGTTCATACTAGGCTATCTGCCCTAGGGCATTTATAAGCCTAGCCAGAGTGTGTGTGGCTTTCGCCACCCCTTGCTATGTGAATATTATGCCCATTTAGGGTTTACTTTACTGTGCCTCTGTCTAGACGTGACACAGTGAAGACCCCCAGTGTAAATCTACGATCTCCCATCCACTTAGCAAGATTCCTGTTGAAGAGAGTCAGTGAGGGGCTCTGCCTAACATGGAGTGGGATTCTGTTCCAGAGTGTAGGGAGCCTCTGGGTTATGAATCTGTCCCTCCAGAACATCCTATTTATTTATGTGTTGAGGTTGACATCTCTCGCTCTCACGGCTCTGATGGATTTGGATTTTCTGAGGTGGAGCATGTCCATTAATTCTGTATTGGACATGGCCTTGTACATCGGGCATACATCGCCTCTGAGTATGCAGTATGTGACTGCATACAGCTGGGGTGTCACCAGCCAGGCAGCATATGACAAATGTTTGAGACCCTTTATCCTCTTGGTGAGGTACTTTTGAGGTCTTTTTAATTGCTGCAGGTGTCGGGGAAGGTACATCCCAAATGGGGCATTGCACTCAATTATGGGACTGATAAGAGAAGAGTATAGTGGCACAATGACCTCTCTTGATGTAGATGTGAATCCTTTCATGATATGGTGGCCAGTATAGAAGGTCTTCCTAGCCATGTTGGCAATGTGAGTGTCACATGAGAGGTTACTGTCCACTTGTGTCCCTAGGTCCCTGATTACTTCTTCCATACGTACTGGATTACCACCTATGTGGTAATTTGTGAGTACCTTGTTTGGTATTTGGAGAGACATTCATACTCTCCAGTGTTTTCAGGAAGGCTGAGTGGGGTTCCTGGTTTTGAGAGGGTGGTCTGTAGCATGCTACAAACTGTACAGCAGTTTTGCCTATGGTTAGTTGCACATGGATGGTCTCTGATGCTTCGTGCATTGTCAGTAACCTGGACATGTGGGTATCTTTGCTGAATATGGATACTCCCCCTCCTTTTGTGGTTTGGTCCAGGTTTTGGGGCCGAAAAGCATGATATGAGGTATAACTTGGTAGTGCTGGGGTTCTCTCAGGAGCCCTGATGCAGGTTTCTGTCACTGCACAGACATCGATGTTCTCCATACTGAGGAGGGCCTTGAGAGCGTGCATCTTGAGGTTTAGACTTCTGGCATTGAGCAGAATTACCCTTATGTTTTTTCCACTTATGTTTTCTAGGGAGGTGGGTTTGTCTTTTCAGCCTTGCCTACAAAAGGCACTATGGAGGTGGCAAGAGCCTTAGCCAATATCCAGACACCCAGGGGTGACAGGTGCAAGCCATCCCTGGCAAAGCAGCGTGGCTTGTCAAGCATGACATCCCAAGCAGACAGACATTGGATCCCCTTGGAATGACACCAGTAATTGAGCCACTTGTTAAAGCTGATCATTCTGTGTTTGTACTGTGTCATCATTCTTGGTGAGGGTAGGATGCTGCTCAGAGTCAGAGTCATACTGGCCTGGCCTACATAATCGGAGAGCTCCTCTATGTCTCTTTTCATGTAGTCCAGGGAGGTACGTCTCAGGTCATTAACACCAGCATGGACAATGACTGAGTCATATTTGTACTCGCTTTGGAGTGACCTGCGTGCTTGTGTTCTGTGGCGGATTGTAGCAGCCTACAGGAAGCTTACTGTACTCTTTTCCTTGTTCAGTCTGGTGAGCGGGACATCAGTGTGTCTGACTATGGAGTCACCTATTACAAGTGTATCAGGCATGTTGTTTGTCCTTACGGGCTGTGACTGTTTGGCACACCGACTTTGTGTACTATGTGTTGCATGTGCTATGTTTGGAGGTAGTGGTTGCTTGGGTGTCTGCTTTGGAGGCCTCTGTTGATTTGGTGGATTTTTAATTAGAGCCTCCGGGAATGTTTTTGTGTGTTTATGTCTTTGGTTTGCAGTTGTGATAGGTCTATGTGAGACTGGGTTTGTGGTGTGTGTGGTTACCTTCTCCTCCTGACTAGTTTTGACAGTACTGAGTTGAGAGAGCTCAGCCTCCAGTTTGGATAAATGGTTGCATCTCTCACGTATATTTGTATTTCTTGTGGGGGGGGTTGTCTGTGTACATGGGGCAGGTGTAACATTGCCCAAGATTCACAGATTCAACTTGTTGTAGCTGGCCTTAGTGGATTTTATGAGTGGCCATATTTTATTGCCATAATACTGATCAGAGATTACTTCCCTTTTGGGTTTGCTCTATCATGTAGTAGCTTCCTCATTCTCTTGCATGGTTTGGTAATGGCTGGGGTCCACCATGCCAGATGCCTGCGTGTATGGTATTGGGCCTTGGTTTTATTTGGGATTGCATAATCCATGCATTCCTGACAGTGTTCATAGAATGCATTTATAAAGGGTTCTGAGGTGTGGCCCATATTTTCCACAGGCACAGGGCCTTTAATGGATTCCACATCAGTTTGGAGGAGTGCAACATTTCCTTTACACATGTTTTTCACTGTGGTTTTCTGGCCAGGGACTGTGGTCAGGATGTGAATATCCAGTGTGATTACTCTATGGTCTGATCTTACCAGTGAGGGATACACTTCTCATCTGGCCATAGAGTACCCATGTTGCTGATTATCACATCCAGTATGCTTACCCCTCTTGTCGGAGTGGTACGTTGTTCCTGAGCATTTTGGTTTATGGATTCTAGAAACGTTTGGCCTAGGGTGTTGGAGCTGGCATAATGCTCCCAGTCTATGTTTGAGTATTTTCAGTCACCCAATATAATGTTGTTTGGAGAGCTTGATATTTCCATGTGTTCCAACGTAGGCCAAGTGCAGTTCCTGGCGTTAGGAGGGTAGTCTGTAGCAGGCTACAAACTGGGAGGCAGTTTTAGCCACTGTTACATGACCATGGATAGTCCATGCTGCTTCTTGTTGTGGTACCAACATGGGGGTGTGGTTATCCTTGACAATTATTGCTAGTCACCCTCCTTTTGTAGTTTGTTCCATGTTTTGGGGCTGCAAAGCACGGTATGAGGTGTAACCTGGTAGTGTTAGGGTGCTCTTGTGAGCCTTGACCCAGTTTTCTGTTACAGGACAGATATCAACATTCTCCATGCTGAGGGGAGTTTATACTGCATGCATCTTGCAGTTTAGACTTCTGGCATTGGGTAGCATTACATCTAGGTTCTTATCCCTTGTGATACCTATGGAGGTGGGTTTGTGTTTTGAGCCTTACCTATTCAAGGCACGGTGGGTGTGACAACAGCCTTTGCCAGTATCCAAAAGGCCAGGACTGATAGGTGCACACCATCCCTAGCAGGTGGAGCATCGTGTCTTGCTCAGCATGTCATCCCAGGCTGGCACGCATTGGATCCCCTTTGACTAACAGCAATACTTAAGCCAATTATTGTAATTGATCATCTCGTCTTCATATTGTAGCATCATGCTTGGTGAGGGTAGGATGTTAGTCAGGGTCATCAAGTTTGCATATACTACATGGTTTTACATTGCTTAACACATGGCAATCATGCCTCAGGTGGTGCTGCAGGGCTGTCTATGTTGGATGCACATACTACACTCCCTGTACATGTTTGATAGCAGGTTGTGTCAACTTAGGCATCCCTTTTACTATATGTGTGAGTCAGAGAGAGGTATCATTTCCAGGGTTCCTACTGAGCCAGTGTAAATGCTATGCGTTGCCGCTTTGCCAAGGCCAAGGCATACTGGGCACGCCTCCTTCTGCCTACTGGGGCAGGCTCAGGTTGTTCCTCCTCCAAGTCACGCTCTGCCTGTGATTGGCTTGGCGATGGTGGGGGGCTGTTTGGCCCAGCCCTATGCTGGTCCTGCTGCAGCTGTTTTCACAGAATCATATTATTTAGCATAGCACATACCATGACAATTTGGGTACATGTAGTTGGTGAGTACTGCAAGGCTCCACCAGATGTGTCCAGGCACCGGAACTGTGACTTGAGCAGCCCAAACACACGCTCAATTACATTTTGTGTTTGTGCGTGTGCCTCATTATGGCGTTCTTGTTCAGGTGTGTGTGCATTTCTGATGGGTGTCATCAGCCATGGCTCCAGTGCATAGCCAGCATCCCCCACTAAGTGACCATGTGGGATGTCCCCATTGGCAAATGTCTGGTAGAGCTGCATCAGATGCCAGATATGGGAATCATGGTAGCTTGCAGGGCAGCCAGCACACACATTCATTATTATGCCCTGGGCATCACACACGACCTGGCAGTTGATGGAGGGGAAGCCCTTGTGGTTAATGTAGGCCCTACCCCGCTCACCAGCTGGTGCTTTGATGCGTATATGCGTGCAGTCTATTGCACCTACTACCTCAGGGTATTCCGCTATTTGCTGGAAGAGATGCATATTGCTTGCCAATACCCCACGGGAATTGGGGAAATATACATGATCACCGACATGTGCTGACATGGCATCCAGGAACTGGTGCAGTACCCTGGATGCTGATGCCTGTGATATCTCCATCATATCACCAGTTGGTCTCTGGAAGGTACCTGTTGCTAGTATTCTTAGGCCAACACATACCTTGGTTTCCACTGGGATGGGTTCCCCTCTGTTGGTTCTGTGTGTGAGGCGTAGCCTGCACAGCTCAACAATTTGCTGCAGGAGGTGTCTGTCCACTCTATAGCGCTCCACTATCTCCAGCTCATGTAACCCCTGGTAGGTGACCCTGGGCCTGTACACTCTTCTCCGTCTCCTCACTGTGGGTTGTCCGGCAACATTTGCATAGTCACCACCCTCAGGAAGTTGCATATGTCTCCTTATAACAGCTATGGAAGCCCCTAGCATTTTTGGTCTGAGTGAAGCTTTTTCAATTTTTACTTCTAATAGCTTACTCCTCTGTTTCAGTGTCTCTTGAGAGAAACATTCTGCACTGTTGTTTGCAGAGTTTTAAGTGCTGGGCTGGGCTACTGTTCTGCCTGTGTAATTGCCTTCTTCTGATTGTTTTCACCTGCTAGCTCTGCCAGTAATCCCTGCTAGCTTCCTACTATTTCTCATGCTTCCTTTTTCCCTTCTGTTTCCTCAGGGGGGAGTGACGCGCATACCAGCCAAAACACGCTCACAGCGGCTAACACGCACGCAGACATGCTTAGACGAACTAGAATCTGCTTATTCAAGTTAAAACGCACGCACACCAGCACAAACAAGCTTACAGGTGTTTAAACAGGCTCCTACATGTGTATTCTGCCTTAAACGCGCACCCTCACACTTACACGCGCGCACTCTAGCTGACTTGTGCCTACCAGCGCGCACACGAGCGCATGCACGCCCTGCAAGAAACTTTGGTGTTATCCATAGTGTACACCTTCCATTTCTTGGCTTTCCCATGCCTACTTGTTGACACTCCACTTTCCATGATGTCTGACTGACAGCTTTCACATGCCACTGTGCTCCAATGAGCTGCATTCCTTTCATACATTCCCCCCTGTGATGTCACCTATCTCCTACTCTGTTACTCCCCCTTATCCTACTCCTACACTGCACGGAATGTACTCATTTCCAATGTAACAGTACAATTCACTATCCTACCACTCATTTACATAGGATTGCCTACTAATGCTTAGTTACATGTCTTACACTCCGCTTCCCCCTTAGCAACCCCTACTCGGTGGCCATGTTGTTTTAGCCTACTATTCCCTTCCATTGTAAATTCATGCTTTGCATAAACCCACATTTGTGGGTTTAATTTTTTAATTTTTCTGTTTTTTTATAGCGCAGCCCGTTTGCGCGGTGCTGCGCTACGTTTAAACATCGGCGATCGCTGAAAAAAAAAATATTTTATGTTTGCATCAGGGTACATTGCCAGTGGCCACATATTTGGCCATTGGCATGCTGCCTGGGACATTTGCAACCTTTATTTGGAGCTGACAAGGCTCCATTGTGTTATTTGCAGAACGGTACTCAGTTATCAACTGAGTACATTTCTGCAGATAACACGGCTCTTACACGGGCAGGTTTCTGCTTCCTGTATCGCAAAATTACCTCATTTGCATGCTTTTCGGCTGCAAGTGAGGTAATTAGCATATCCACGCCCTGTCCGTGTAAGAGCCGTTTTAGGTGGTCTCTTACACGCGCATTCAGGCTGTTCCTGGATCGCGATGGCTGCATGGAGTCTTACACTACTCTTAGACTCCGTGCAAGCCATCATGAATCCTGCCGTAAGACTCACAGTTTGCAAATCTTAACTATCTGCATTATTTCATATCATAGCAATGTGCTCTGTTGATTTACCCACAGGTTTCTGTAATTGTTAGATCAACATTAAACAATATATATGGAGATTTGCAGTTTTTTTTTCTTCACAGGACACATCAGGACCAGTAGTAACCCAGTCTAAAGATCAACAAACAAGAGCAAGTATTTGTTACTGCAGATACTGACCTGCGCTGGGATTAGCTGCAGCCACACGAAAAGAAGAAGGGAGATTAGTGGAGTAAATTATTATAAATATACAGAATACTTAGTGTTGTATAGTAATTAATAGAGTAGTGTAACTATCATGCACACAGGCTTTATGAGTTTCGGTTTCAGAGATTAACTCAGGTACCATAGCTTGTCTTTTTCTTGGTTCACATGTAAGAAACTGTTGAATAAATATAAGAATATCTGAGCCACATTTTTTCAGATTATACTGGAGTTACATGTCTTGTGGACAAAGCTACAGGTGGAATATACTGCTAAGAATAACATTTAATAGCCTAACCCACTGTAATGATATATTTTTAAATACTACAGTTTACCAGGGCATTGGTGGTATTTGTACCAGTTCCAGGTATAAGCTGGTTGCAGTTATGAAAGAGAATTTTTTGTGCCAGCCACACTTGAGGCTTGTGTTACAGTGATACAGCTGAGCACATTTCATTTTATATTAATCTTTTTCGTTTACAACTTTGCTCAGTAGCTGCTCTAATTTGCAATGTTTATAGCCACATATATATGGATGTGTTGTGGAAAGTGTGGCATCAAGTGGACAGAGACATTGGAAGTGTCCTTTTTCTCCATGGCAACCTTGCTTACAATGCTACTAGGCAGCCACAACTTCCTGCATGCCTTTTTGCATGTATACAGACCTAAGAAACTGCTAGGGCCAGCTGAAGGCTTGCCAATTCACCAACTTCCAATAGGGGTGACAGTACTGTGGCTAGCTACCCACCTCCCATCAGGGGGCAAAGTATTATAATAGCTACTTCAGTGTATCCACACTCCTGGCTACTTTGGAACCTGCTCAACTTGTTGATTCTGGATCAGCATTTTTTTTTTTATATTTTTTATTTATTTTACTATGTCATGTTTATCTTTTTCTTTTATCTAGTTAACCAGTTTGAAAAAATAAAACACTGTCATAGTTCAGTTGGACTACTGAGCATAAACAGTTTGACAAATGTGCATACATTTAGAGTCATGGTTTCATATATTACAGTTCAGATAAGATACATTTGGCTAGTATTCATTATGTCAGAACCAAATAGCTGTGGTTATAAGTTCAAGCTTCTTTAAAACCAAATGTGCCTTTTTTCTTTTTTGCAATTGTTCATTTCTGCCTTCTTATCAAAAATCTCTTTAAATGATCATTAATAAACATGTCAAATGCAAGATTTATATTGACACTTTCTTCATGGGTAATCTGATTTTGCTGACCAAGAGATGTCTTTTAATTGAAAGAAAACAATCACAATGTATAAATTATAAATGAACAGTATAGTGTCATTGTTAGATTCAAACAAAACTCTGTTGATGGTATCTAAGCCGTAATTCTGCATACAGTATGAAATTAATACAAATTGTTAACTTACAGGTCTTGTGAAGTTTAAGTTTTATTTCTGTAAGTAGGGTGTCTGACAAATACTAACAATGAAATAGCCTTTCTGATGGGCTGTCTGTCTCTAGTGACAAGTGTTTGTTATGCTCACCAAAATTCCAAACATCATGTTGAATCTTCATTTTCTTCAGTGTATTCTGCACTTTTTTGTAGGTCAACATCATTTATTTTTAAATGAAATGATCACAACTAAGTCACTGCTGACAAGTTTCCTTCATTATTCTGCAGCAGTCACAACAGAGAAGTCCTTTCTGTGAATTTCTCTTCATTAAACAAGCAAGGTAAAATCAAGCTAAAGTCTCAATCAAAATAGATTACTTCTGTTTCAAGCAAGAACTCGGTCCTTTATTTCATTTGAGAGAAATTATCATGTTTTCAGGAAAAAAACAAGCCGTAGTATGAACTATCTTATACTTTTACTATTTTGTGCTATGAAATGTAACACACTTGTGAAAGACATTTTGCTGAACCTATTGCCAGAGAAAAGGTCTGTATAAATGCAGCTCTTCCATTCTGGACATAATGTTGCACCCTTGCACCTTCTGAGGAAATGATATCAAGGGCTCCATCACACTAATGTTCCATAACACTTTTCTCCAGTGCAGTCTGGGAAAGGGAATGCATCTGGAATGATATGCACTTCTGTTGTAAATTCCAGCACAGATTTCTCTGGTCCACGATAGGTTACCTTTAAAAATAAAACAGGTTATACTAAAAGTTTAACTCAAGGCATGAAAATGGCAACTGACAGCAAGAGAAGTTATATCTAACCAACTCCCCAGAAATTAATAATTGTATCTTTGTCTAACACGTTTTGTGTTTAAATTGTTAAAGACTTCATTAGCTCTAAAATTTTTTGCCAAAGCTCATGATAACTTGGGAAAGAGGAACAGAAGGAGCATATAGGGTATTTTCGAAATTTCCAGACCCATGTATGGGTGTTTTGCTCCACCACTTTGAATAATTTTTTGAGGAGTAGGAGCAGTTCATAACTCAAAGAGCAATTTGGCGAGGGCATTTTTGAAACCTGCCAGCATATTGTCTCATAGGTTCACAGGTTCATAGGTAGGTACTAGGCTATCGGCCCAAGGGCCTAAGTAAGCCTAGCCAACAAGGTTCCCTGGCTTACCCCACCCAAGAAAGTTATTTTCCTGTGCCCCTGTCGAGCAGAGCCACAGAAGTAATCCCTGGGGTGTATTCCCTATTTCCCATCCACTCATCAAGATTTTTCTTGAAGAGTGCTAATGAGGAACTTTGCTTGACATATATGGGTAGCTTGTTCCAGAGTATGGGAAGTCTCTGGGACAGGAATCTATCCCTCCAGCATGTCCTGTTTATTGTGGTAACAAGGTTTAGGTTCCTAGAGCATGTAGCTCTGAGGGGCTGAGATTTCTTTAGGTGTAGCATGTCCAACAGCTCAGGGTTTGACATAGCTTATATGTTAGGCAGAGATCACCTCGGTGGAGGTGATATGCTATGGAGTAAAGCTGGAGTTTTTTGAGATGGTCAGTGTAGGGCATCTGCTTGAGGCCAGTAATCCTCTTTGTGAGGTACTTCTGTGGCCTTTCCAGCTGCTGCAGATGTCTTGTGAGGTACATTCCAAGCGGGGCATTGTACTCTATAATGGGACTAATGAGTGGTGAGTAGAGGAGAACAATGACCTCTTTTTTTCCTGGATGAGAACCCTTTTGTGATGAAGTGTGCCACGTAGAAGGATTTCCTGACTACTGTGGCAATGTGATTATCAAAGGAGAGACTACTGTCCACATGGGTCTCAAGGTCTCTTATCACACATTCGGCATTAAGTAGACTGCCGCCTATGTGTTAGTTCATGGGTACAGAGTTTTTACCAAAGGGGATGACAATGCACTTTTTGGCATTGAGCTGGAGGCCATGGCTCTGACCAAAAAAAAAACAGGGCCACCTCGTAGATAAAGTTGCTGTATCCAAAAATGTCCAAGTTCAAAGAAAAAAGATGACACCAACACCACGATGTAGATAAAAACAGAAATAACTTTTATTCTTTAAGAACGCTAATACTTAGACTTTCACCATTAGGCTTCATCAGGCAAATGAGTTTAAAATACAGCCATCTCATTTATATCATTCATCTAAGTTATCTGACAAAGGTAGAACAAATTTAAAGGAACATATCAGAGTTTATTCCTGATTTCCTTTAAAGTAGGTTTCAAGCTAAAAAATTAATTTAAGCCTGGAAATTGATATGCTTTACACCTTAAAATCCATTTATTTTCTTGCAGCTCAGTATAATTAATCAAATCACCCCCTCTAACAGCTTGATAAATATTTTGCAGTATACAAAAGTTAAAACTATGTGAAACATCTGTTTGTTTAATGTGCCGATAAAGTGCATTCGTTTCTAACTCTTCTGATTTCAGGTAAGTGTTCACATATTCTATCTTTTAATTTTCTATTACTTTTACATATATAAAATGCGTAGCATTGTGTGCACATAGCTATATAAATTATATTCATTGTATTGTAACAACCATGACTTCTAAAATAAAAATTATTTCATTTAATAGGATGTAGAAAATGAGTCCCAGTGAAGATGTATTTGCAAAAACTACAGTTAAAACATTTTTTAGTGCCAAACTTTTGTACCTGGGCTACAAGATTGGAGAGCTCTTCCATGTCACTTTTCATGTAGTCCAGGGAGGTACGTCTCAGGTCATTCACACCAACATGGACAATGACAGAGTCATATTTGTAATTGTTGTGGAGTGACCTGAGTGCATGGGTTATGTGGTGGATCCTGGCACCCGACCGGCAGCTGACAGTAACCTTCTCCTTGTTTAGCCTGGTGAGTGGGACATCATTGTGCCTGACTATAGAGTCACCTATGACTAGTGTTTTGGGTATGTTGTTCATAGGTTCATAGGTTCATAGATAGGTTCATAGATTAGTACTAGGCTAACCGCCCTTGTGAGCCATTTTAAGCCTAGCCAGTTATCCTATTAACTATTGTCTATTAACTTCCTTAATATCAGACAACAACTTCACTGTTTCTCTTTCATTTTCTTATATAATAGCCTTAACATTAAATAAGAAATAATGGCTGAGGTGAAGGAAGAAAAAATAGGAAATTTGCCCCTATTCTAGGGAAGCCGACAATACATGGAATGGTGGAGGGAGACAAAAAAGAACAGGATACCATTAATTGGAACAGCAATTTTGTACTAAATTATAGTACAAAAGCAACAGGAATTAAGAAAGTAGTTATTAATAACTGGAACAAATTTAGAAATTTTTCAGATTTAAGAAAAATATTTGTGGACCCCTTAAAATTCACTTACAGAAAAGGTAGGAACAACAAAGAAATACTTGAAACCAGAAAGAAAAGACAGATTAGAAAAAAAAACAGGAACATACAAATGTGGTAGTTACTCGCAATGTGCTTATGTCCTCCAGGGGGAATCAGTTGCTTTAACCCAAAGATGGATAGAACTCAGGACAAACAGTTACAGCAACTGTAGTACCATAGGGGTGATTTACATTGCTATATGTGACACTTGTGGGGTTTTTACATAGGAAAAACTACTAGAAAATTGAAAATACGTATTTATGAGCACATGAACGATATTGAAAAATGGATGAGACTAATGCCCTATGCAGGCATCTTAAATACTGTCCATCAGCCAAGTATGGTTTTTATGTTATAGAGAAAGTGGATGTGGACCCATGTGGACGACCATGGGAGACCACTATAGAGTTTTGAGAATTGTTTTGGCAATTAAAATTGGAAACAAACAAAGGGTAGGCTTAAATGATTATATATCCTTGGCCCAAGTTTTGAAGCTTATGGCAGCCAAATTGTAATTTTCAATTTGGCCACTAGATGGTATATGGATGGAACATCTTTTTTTTAGAAACTTTTTTTATACATACTTTTTATATATATATATATATATATATATATATATATATATATATATATATATATATAGTTTTTAACATATACATTTTGTCATATGGTTATTAATTATTGTTATACAGTTTTTATATGTATTTATATGTATTCACAGAACATATTATATAATGTATAAGGTTATCATTTTTTGCTATCTGATTTTAATCACATAGATAATGTTTTTAAGGTTAATAAAGTTTTGATTGGGTGATTTCAAGAGGGAGGGGTATATAATAAGTATCGCTTTCTTGTGAATCAATACATCTGATGAAGTCTTTGTATGCTTAAGATGAAAACACAGTGTAGAGTGTGAGCGTTAGTGTGGTTAATAAAGTGAGCGACCTTCGGGTTTTATTGTGTGGCCATTTTTATTCAAGACCAGAATGCAGTGTGCTAATATGTACTGAAGGCTACTTAGGTGAAAAGTGAGTTGACTTCAAAAGAACACAACTGACTTCTTTTCGAACATACATATTTTTCTACAGAGAACTAGCCTCCCATACTTCACCCATACAGAGGCCCTTGTCCCCCTGTGCACTTAACTTAATATAATCCATTCTGACATTACTGTTCTTTGGGGCAAGGGCAAACCCTAGCTATAGTAGCCTGCTTTGCTAAAGTTGCTTTTCTGCTAAACACATATTACTAAATATTTAACCATCGTACAACTGTTACACTCATCTAGTGTAACGGTTCTCAAAAGAACACTGCACAAATATGTTGGTCTGTCTTTGCCATTAGCTCCCTCTCTCAATGACTGCAGTATTGAGATATATTAAAGTCTTGGAGAAAAGGAAATACTTAGATTAAAACTTAACTATTTTTGTCTTTTAGATAGCTGGATCCACTGATGGTGAATTTTTACCTTGCAGATTTCGGCAAAATGTGTCTGTAGAACCACACTTTGATTAAGTGTGATTAGGTGAACTGCCCTGTTCCATCAACTGATGCTTATTGTTCTAAGTAAGGGTAATGAAATGGGTCATTACATGAGGTGCATATACATCTTAAGTTATTAACTTCTGCTATGCCAGACTGTGACCTTGCGACCTTGGTGAGTCACCCAAAGTACTTTCAAGGTGCCTAGTAAACTACCTTCCCCCAATACATACTTCTGCACAGATATAGCTATTTTCAGCAATATATAAACTGGGCATCCTGTGTTGAAAAAATGTGGTGTCCTGTAAAATGCATTTGATTCCATTCTATTACACATATTAGTACACAAGTGAAAGGATAATATTAGCTCTCATATGGAATTCAAATCCAAGGCTTCAACATACCATGATGGTGTCACCGCCGCTGGACCAATAAAAGCATTTTCTCTTCAGAACTTTAGCCTTTCATTAGGTGTTTACAAACACACATGCATGCAGACATAAGTAGACATCCCTCTGCTTATGAAATCATTAGATTCATGGAAGTGAAAGGATGCTATTAGCTTTTATTTGTGGCTTGAATTCAAGACCTCCAGCATATCATGCTGTCATTTCTGACACTGGACCATCAACATGGTCTGTACAGATAGGTGTTGAGTTTTCCCTTAAGAGAATTATCATTTCAGCTAGGACACCCTCAAGATGGTGATCAAAGTCAAATTACAAACACATACATACACATACAGAGAAATTCCTCTGCTTAGGCACTGTTAGAATCATAAAAGTGAATGATCTATGATCACTATGCTGGGGGGTTCCTAGCTCATACAACAAAGTTCTTAAAGGAAAACTCAACAGCTGCCTCAGAGGCTTTTATCAGTCCAGTATCAGTAACACTAGCAAGGTATGTTGGAGGCCTTAGTTTCAAGTCATGTATAGGATCTAATATTATCCTTTCACTTTTATGATTATAACAATGGGTAAGCAGAGGACTTTCACTATATTTGTTTGTGTTTGTATTTTGGGAATTACTATATACATTTTTGTTAATTAACTTAACATTATTGACTTGCAAAACAGCTGCCAAGAACAGGACCCTGTCCCTTGCATTACTTGTTCAGTAACTGCTTACTTCTCTAGAAATAAAATAAAGCATTTTCACTTTGTAATTAATTTAAAATTATTTTTTGCTAAAGCAGCTACATCAATCAGGATTATATCCCTTAAATTACATGATCACTGGATGAATCTCTACAGATAATGTCAAACATTTTCATTTTGTCACACACCCCATCTCAGTGAACTGTGATACCAGCAACAGGGTTACAACATCAGGCGAAGGTAAGTAGTCAGTGCACAATTACAAAATATTGCATTTAGGTAAATATATTTAACAGTATGCAAGTGCCTGTGAGAATTGTAAAATAAACTACAAAATGTAAGTTTCATTAATAACTGAACATTAATTTATTTGGAGACGTCTGCACTGAGTTCCTGGACCACGTACGGTCTAAATGCAGGAGCAGCAAGTCTCAGAGTGGCTTATAGCACTATCAGACTGCAACAGACTCTAAGCGTTTTCTAAACCCTGACTTGATTTTGTGGCAACATAACAGGGAAAAATGAGATGTGATCCTTAGTCCTTGTACCACTACCTTACAAGGTAGCAAACTGGCAAAAGCTCTGAATGCAGAATCAGTGAGATAAAGAATGATTTAAAAGTATTATAGGCATGCCACTGAGCACAAAAAAGTCTGATGTGTCACATAGGGGTGAAGTAGTCATCTGAAAGTTAGGTTTCATATGTAGCAAGTAAAGAATAAACAGCGCCATGGCCACTGGTTTACTACTTGCAGTATTAGGCATACCACCTATCCTACTGCTATCCCATTTCCATATATATGGCTTCGACACATCTTATCAAGTGGCACCTATACCAATGCTAACAATCATATCTCTCATCCTTCTTGCACACATTACATCATACCACCACTAAGTTTATATTAACCAATTACCCTCCACTCTTCCATATAACCCTCTCCTTAACTCTGCAAAGAACTGTTTCAGTATTGCTCCTACTCTAGTTCATATCACCAATATTTGAGTCTTCAAAAACATATACCTGATACAAGCCTTCTCCTACATAAAGTGCGCTATAAAAAAATGAAGTGTCTCTATATCAATTACCACACCCCTCTATTACTGCAATTAAGTGTGGACATCCATCCATACCCTAGACCAACTCTTCTATCACTAAATCCTAACACACCACCCTCATCAGATGCTTCATCACAGCCAGCACACTTTACAAACTATCCAAGTCTAAAAATTCTCCATACCAGTCTAAGAAGTATCTACAATAAACTGCCTGAAGTCCATGCAGGGATAGATTATCACTCATTCTCCAAATATTCTTTTTTAACACCTTTATTGAACATGGACATGCGTACATTTACATAAAAGAAAACAAACCATATTAACACATTTCTAGATGAAACCATTACACATCACATATGTTTTTGTATAACTATCACCAATCCAGCATTATACAAATCGCTCAATTCTTGACTGTCTTTACATTTCAGTCCTCCTCTTCCAAAACAATATTCTACATCTATTGTTCCCATAATTTTGAATTTTTTCTATGAAATTTGTACCTATCCTTTTCTAAAGATACCACTTCCAGTTTTTATCTCTTTCACAATGTTCAATACTGTCTCAGTTTTTGTATTTTCTTTTGTTTAGACTTTGACTTTAATTTTCTAGTAATTGTTTTTTTTTTTTTTTGGCTGTCATCAGAATTAAACTTAGCAAGGCCTTACTATATCTGGCCAATTCAGATCCTGTAGTCTAGCTCAAAAAATCATTCATTTTCTTAGTTACATCAGTTTGCTCACCTGATATTTCTGACAGAATACTCTGTAAGAAACTTTGAAATCTACCAACTCATTACACTCCCAAAACACATGTTTCCAGTTACCTCTTTCTTCTCCATCACACCTCCAACATTTGTCATCTACCTGGGAAATTTTCTTTGGAGTCTGAGGTATAAAAATACTCATTCATACACTTCCAAGCAAAAGTCATAGATCTTCTTTGCATACTTGGGAGTTATGCAAGTGTCTTCCCATTGTTTCCTTGAGAATTGTTATCCAAACTCTCTTCCCAAATTTTTCTAACCTCATCTGATTGATTCCTATATTGTGCAATATTTTATATGGCCTACTAATTATTGCTTTTTAACAGCAGTTTCTGTTCTAGATTTAACTAAAAACTCTACCAAAGCAGGTATTTAACTTAAGATTCCCCTATCCCTTTCTCTTTACCTAGGAGGATAACATAATGGTTAAGGTGTTTACCTTGCAGACACAAGGTGGTGGGTTTGATTCTCACATGGGGAAATTGGCTAGGCTTAAAATGCCCCACAAGGGCAGTTAGCCTAGTACTAATCTATGATGCTATGAACCTATAGACTCTGATATCAGTCCCTGATAGGAAAGTAGTCTCTAGCCTGCAGTTCACATGTCTTTTTGGCTTCTTCTCATTCAATTACATTTCCTTCTCTAGTTATTTGCTCACAATACCTTGGGTTCCTTTATGGTTTTCTCCAATAAATTCCAGCCCCCTCTTGCCTATTCTCTGTACCCCTAATTAAACTCATCCTTATTGCAAAATCTCATTTCTCCATTATTGTATTGGCTTAGTTCTTAGAATACTTTTTGCTACTTTATGAATATAATATTCTGTATGGCTGTTCTTATACTCCTTAAGGATACGCATCCAAAATCAGTCTCCCTCCTTATTTCTTTAATTTCTTCCTGTTTCATCATCATCTCTTTCCACTTTAAAGTATAGCTTTCTGCTTGTGTTATGTATATGAGCCCTAACTGTGCAGCTCTAAAATATCCCTTCAAATCAAGTAATCCTAAACCACTTTGTTCTTTTGGAAGGAATAATTTATCCCACTTGACTCTTGACCTCTTTCCTTCCCAGATAAATTCCTTCAACTCTTTATTAATTATTGTCCAGAACTTCTTCTCTGGTTGATAAAAAATATGCCTGACTTGTATATAAAACAAAAGGGATTGAAAACAATTTCACTGCTTGTATCTTGCTATCCATATCCAGAAATAAGAGCTTCCATTTTCTCAGTTTTTGTATTATCTCTTGTTTGGTGTTATCCCACATATCATTAACTGCATTAAGATAATCCTTTTAAATCCATAAATACTTCATTTTATTGTGTCCCTATAAATATGGGCATTGCTGGACCAATTCACATGTGGGTACATAGCTTACAGCTATAGACTTTGTTTTATCTTCAATAATGTTTTATTCTGAAAAGAATTGAAGCTGTTTCAAGATATTCCACAACATTGAGATGTCCTTTTCTATTTTTATCAGGTACAAAATAATATAATCTGCAAATAAAGTCAACTTTTATTGATTACCATACCAATTATATTGTTTAATTTTGGAGATCCTTATTTTCTTTGCCAATGGCTCTAAATATAAGCAAATAACAAATGGGAAGAGGACAACCCTGCCTGGTTCCTCCATTCAGACACGACTTGTCAGAAAGGAACCTTCCCACTTTAAATTTTGCCTCTGTTCATTCATATATTCTCCTAATTAGCCATATTATTGTATTCCTCGATATTCTAATAGCTACTAAAACGTGGCTACAACAGAAAGCAAAAGATGAGTAAATCATATCCTCAGCCTCCAATATTCTTATGTCTGTGTCTGACAGAACACATAAAAAGACTGGTGGCATTGTTATAAACTATAAAAGCAGTCTTCAACTCCTGTTTAACTCTTAGCATCTCACAATTCAGTAATTCATAATTATCTTATCACTGCTTAAACCCAATAGCCACAAGATCTATTCCTTGCAATAACATTACTGCCACTGAAGATATACTTTACTGTACTGCTGTCAACATCTGACAAGAAGCATTTATTCTGGGTGGCTTAAACATTGATTAGTGGACTATAAACTCAGACTATATTACATAGTATGATTTTACCTGACTTAGCAATACTCAACTAGATAGAACAAAACTTCAACTAGGAAATCTACTGTAGATTGGATCCTCACACCTATGCCTTATTAATTATATCCTATGGAACCCTACCTGACACACTAAGTGATTACTTGCATACCTTTGATATTTCACATTAAAACCATAGTTACAACATATACCTATATAAACAAGTGATAAATCTCTATAAATTTGGTACTGACATTTTTAACCCTCTACTATTTCAGTACAATCGGAGTTCATTTAAAACACCCAGTTAGTTGCTGTTGTCTCTAAATTAAAAAAAATCTTTCTAAACAAAATAAAGCACATAATGAAGCAGAGAGATAAAGAGTGAAAACCTTGGTTATATAATAAAACACATGAAAACTTATAATGTTTTAAGTATCTTAGAAACCTAGCTAAACACCATAATAAATCTGATAAAAAGTACTACTGCATCACTGTCTAAGACACATATCAGTATAATTCATGGTCTTTCTGGACATCAAGCAATCTTAAATCCTGGCAAAATGTCCTAGCATACCCCATCAACACCTAATCAAACTGATAACATTACCACTCATTTAATTCATAGCTACCTTTCAAATAGACAGCAGGCAGTAAATTGGGAAAGTGAATTTTCTTCTTTTCTATCTGTTGTAGTAGGTATTCCTCAAGATTCAATACTTTCCTCTTTACTTTTCAATCTGTTTATCAATGATCTCCACAAAGTTGCTGATCATACCACCATAGTCCAGTATGCAGATGATTCAGTTCTTATCTGCTATGCCAAAATCCATTCTACTCTGCAAGAACTAACTCATAAATCATTTTCTTTATCAAAGCTTGGATAGACAGCCTTCAACTTTTTTAAAACCCTAACAAGACTAAGTCAATACATTGACTCCTAAATAACATTCTGCAAAAAATAATAATAATAATAATAATCTCTTCACAATAGCCTCAGCTAGTAACACAAAAATAGAAGTAGTATCATAACCAAAATATTAAGTGTAATCATAGATGACCATATAAAATTTGACCAACATATACTACAAGCAATTAAAACAACACAAAAACTGGGTGCCCTTTATAGGGCAAATTCTTAAATCACTGATATGACAAGGAAAAAAAACCCATAGCCAAAACGTGTTTAATTTCATTACTCATATATGGTCCTCCAGTATCCATGAACTTAAACTTGAACAATACTATAACAGAGTCGCAAAATTTGTAGCAAACCATCAGTAGATAACTCACCATTGCCTAGTACTCAAATACCATAATTCATTTGAAATGTCACACTTACTTATTTACTCTCAACTACTTACAAACCACAAACTTGTCTACAAGCTAGAAAAATGTCCATCACTAAATAATATCATCCAGGCCTGCTCCTTAAATAGATACGTGAGTGGGGGATAAACTGCTACTGGCCATAATTCAATCAAACAACTCTGGAAGTTAATCATTGTATCCAAACCATATCACAAAAATGTAGAACTTCATTCCACTGAAATTAAAACAAGATAACAACATAAAATCTTTCATATCACAACTTAAGCAATATCTGAGCATGCAGCTCTGCTCCTGCTGAACCCAAGGTTAATATATATGAGTATATATATATGTATATATATATATATATATATATATATATATATATACACACACACACACACACACACACACACACACACACACACACACACACACACACACACACACACACACGCACACACACGCACACACACACACACATATATTTTCCACCCCAAGCCAGCTAAATAATCTATATACAGTCTAGCCTCCAGCTAGTAATCATATATACTCTAAGTCAAATTCATCTTGCTCAGCTGCTCCGACCTTTCTCCTCATTAATATTTTCCTTCTTTCATCCTTTACCTCAGATTTCCCTCCCAGATCTTTTCTGATTTACTTACTGTTCTTCTCTGTTCACATCACATACCCAGTCTCCTATCTAGCCTGCATGCCAACTTACACTTCTGTGGTGAGCCAATAATGGTAACTCTTAACTCATACCCACATTACTACCCCCTAACCATCATGTTCCCCTCCTCATTTTCTAACTCCAACATTAGCTCATACCTCAGCTGCATCTCTCCACTCTCCTATAATTGCTATAACCGGCTAGCTATAGCTCTTATGCCTATCTATCCTTTCATCCACATATTTTATTTACTTTTCTCAATACTAATTACAATTGACTAGCATGGATCCAAAGCTAAAATGTATTCTATAGTATAACAAAGTATTGAGAACAACTTGTCTTGCTCTTCACTGCATTATTTTTTTTCATCTCTGTCTATAAAAATAGCTTTGTGTTACATATGTTTATTTTACCTTCTATTGTATTTTCTAGAGCTATCCTCCCTTGGCCTAAGCTGAAAGAGATTTTGCCATTCAGAATTTTTAGGTAAACAGATGCAAATATAATAAGTAAATAAATAAACAGTGCCCAACAAGAGTTTTGTCCACTGCACTAAGGTATTACTTGATTATGTTACATTAGAAGTGTTAAGTAAAGCAGTACATTCAATAGATTAAGGAGGAGGGGATTGTGTCATGAACCCACAGAGTAACACCACCACCTCTGGAGTTAATTGTCAAACATTTATATTTAATAAAATGTTTTAGGTGAAAACCAGATGTATTCCACGATTCTACCACTGGAATTATAACATATTTTTCATTGTGTGCTATTTCAGCAAGTCCTTTGAACTTATTAGGTAAACTCTAAGCACTACAAAAGCAGCATTTTACAATTCTATTAAATCTACTATATTTATTGCTTGAATATTTTTTCTTTTGTCTCTTCTGAAGTATGAATGAAATGTTCAGAAGTTTTTCTTGAAATATAAGAGGCAGTGCATGAATTAAAGTTTAATTTCTCCACTGAATACATTTTAGACTATGAATGCAGTCTTCCCAGTAAATAGTTACATTTATGTTATACACCAGGCATAATTGTCTCAATCAATAGTAAAATTTATGAGCCATTGTGATCATATAATCTAAGTAACTGAGGGAGTAATTTCACTGAGCACTAGCTGGGAATCAAACTTTTCCAAGATCTCAATAAATTTAAGAACAAAGTGTTTCATATAATTTGGAAGGTAACTTCTTAAATCATTTGTCCCAGCTTGAATTTTAAACATATTATATTTAGGTTTCACTGGTAACAGTCTGTGTATCATTTTTTGTTACATCAGTCAGTTTAAGGTCAGGCATAACTGATACCATAATGTCATTTTTATTTATGCTGCTCAGTTATCTTACTGCGGGTTTAATCATTGAGTCAGCTAATGTTAATATTTCATATCTGTTGTCACTGTTTCCTACAAGTCCAGATTTATTTATTAACATTTCTTATTGTATTGTTCTATCATTCCTTAATTCTCGCTGTTTTTTTTTTCTTTCCTTTCATTTTTTTTAACTATTGCTTCACTAGCATTCATATCCCTTTTTCTTTTTGTGAACATATTACGTTCGATAGGATCTAAGTTCATATTATGTAATGGAGAGACAAGTGAGTCTTTTGGCTTATTGGCCATATTAATATTGTCATTTTGTATTAAATCATAATAAACATTGCTGTTCCTTTCAGAATAAGTTAATAACTTTCTGTTTTTTAATCTGTTGTATTATAACCTCAGGATAGAAAGAACTTTGAGAATTTTGCACATGTTCTTTGTCAAGTCATATTATATAATTTTCCTTGCTTTTGTGTTCATTTACCAACTCTTGACTAGAAGTGACTAAGATGTTTTGATCATATTTCTCTAAATCTAATAGTTTACTTGTGCACCAAGTCTCTTATTTCCAGTTGACAACCATCTGGAGTCAGTCATCCCTTCCTACATATTTTCTATTGCTTATTATGACGCTATCTTTATTTTTTGAAGAAACCTCAGTGCATGATGTTATGTACTGTTTATATTTCTTTTTATGTTTATTCAGGAATATCTTCTTTTTTCCTTTCTTAGGAATATTTTTTTACAGGAACAGCATTTCCTTGTTTTGTGTTTTTTTCTGCCTAGTGACCTGGTATCATATAATGTACTACTTTTACAAACCGTTCCCTAATAGGGTTTGTTTTTAATATCCCTCAGCCAGTCATTCATATATTCAGTAGTTGGTCATTGTACCTTTTCATTACAGCATGTAGAACTTGTTTGATTGTATATATTTTTATATTCTAAGATCTTGCTTAATTTAGATAATTTCAGACAGGTAAGGCAAAAAGTGGACTTTAATTGTAATTTTTTGTTTACACACTGCAACCTTCACATTCTATAATGTACTTGTTAAGTGAATCTTCAAGTACATATGAGTTCAGAAGACATACAATTACTGAACGATAAGATAGCTGCTTATGCAGTAAAACTACTGTATTTCTAAATAATGTAAACCTAATTTGAGTCAGTTCAGTGAGTTATGCTTTTCTCTTTTCACCAGGGAAATTCCAATTATGTATACTAGATGCAATTGTGGTTAACCTGTTTGATATAAAGGCAGTAATGCCATGATATGACAGTATCACTAAATAATTTTAAGCATTATCACGCGGTTTCATTAAGGTTCCTAGCACAAACCATATGGTTCATGTTAGAAATACTCTTCCAGGAAAATGTGCTCATTTGGAATTCAGAATGTGCATGCTAGCCATGATGAGCTAAGACCTTATTACTGGTTAATGTGCATGTTTCTAGAATTGCAGTTACTATCATGCAACCCGCTGTTCATGTAGACAGTGGCATCCCCACCAGTCACTCTATGTCTCTAACACAGACACACACACATTAAAAGGCACTTAATAAAAGATGTTGGCAAATGGGGTTTACTAAAGAAGTCTAATATAATTCCATTTGAACATTTTTTATACATCCACTCGTGTAGTAGATTTAAGGTTTTAGAATGTTTTTTAATGTTGTTTAATAATTATTTTTTTAATGTAATCTATATGTGATGTGAGATTTCTATTTACAAGTTCTTAGATATTCACATATATATATATTTACACTTTTACTAATCATAGTATCAATTTATGAATAGAATATATTTTTAATATATTTTTTAAACGATATTTATACATGCAAGTTAAGAATATTTATGCCTGCATGTCCTTATGAAAGTAGTTTTTAGCATTCTTATTCTTTTATTAACTTAATTGGAGCATGATGTCATAATTAATTGGATTTTTTGGAATGTATTTAATGGGCGTTTGATTGTTCTCTATTTGTCTGATGAAGGTGGGGAGATTGTCTCTACTGAAAGCGCTTACAGTAATTAAAGATTTGTGTCCTGTATCTGCTGGCTGAGTTCGTTATTACCACTATCATTTTTTGACAGACACACACACACACACACACACACACACACACACACACACACACACACACACACACACACACACACACACACACACACACACACACACACACACACACACACACACACACACACACACACACACACACACACACCATAGTCCCTGTACCTGTTCCTATCCTATTTACCCTGCTGTGGTTCCCTCAGCCCCATAATATTTAAGTACCATTATGATATGTGTATATTAGGCCATGGTGGTCTAGTGTATCCTACACCCTTTACATTCCTTTTACAATGTTAGTGCCGGTATAGCACTTTAGAGAATCTTCCCTGATATCTAATGTATCCCCCACCCTCTGATCCATCTTATGATGCTGGTGCCAGTACGGCACTACCTTCCTGTGGCCAGTGATTCCCCCCATCCCCCTACCCCCAATGCCTGTAGTAACATTAGTGTCAGTACAGCAGTGAAGAGTGCATTTCTCCCTAGCCCCCAGTCCCCAGAGTAATGTAGGTACGGCACTTTAAACATTAATCCTCCACCCACCAATCCATGTTTTGACGTCAGTGCTATTATGACACCTTTAAGTAAACCTGGTGTCTAGTTGTTTACCCCACCATGCTCATGTCTGGTGGTTGAAAATAGCCTTTTTTTCATGTTTGCTACTGCAATGTGGTGGGGATGTCAGTGCAGATCTATATGGCCAAATACTTTCTTGAATCATTTGGCCATGTAGATGCCTTCCTGAAGGCAGTTCTGATGAGAAACCATGTGGATAATTAGCATATGTCTGTCTCCTGGAATGCCTCATTAGCATTTGGTATGGCCGTGGGGCCAGCCCTTTGAGGTGCTGTACTTACTGGTGTGGGAGGACCGTGCAGCACCATTTAAGGGTGTTTGCTGAATAATAAAAAGGTGCTGATATGTGTACCCAATCATGTACATGTTGCACTACCTTCATGAATGTGGTCCTATATATTTTTGTAAGAAAATAAGTTATAGTAATTACTGTGAAAATTAGCCTCAGAATAGGAATGACTGTGCAATGAAAACACTGTATCATAGTAAACTATAAGAACTATGAGTGACTTTCCAGACGTCTTCACTGTTTCATAGTCACTCAAAAATTTTCAAACTAAAGCTATAAATGCTGTACATGTTAGCATATAAAACAGAAGCCAATTATACAAAGAATCCACAATATCATTGTAATGTGAGACTACTGAATAGTATGCGCTTTCTCATTGTTACCTGAAAATGTTCAGATTGTTATAATTGTTACTACTGAAATTAACCTGAAGGATAAGAAATCCACTTATGCAGTGATACAACAGTATGCCTTTATAGAATAAGCACAAACACTTTTCCGTATTAGGCACTAACTCTTTATCACAGAAGAAGGCTTTAATCAAATAAAAATAGATTCTGTAAAGGCTAATCTAAGGTGCACAGAAATCACCGCCAAAGAGTATTTATGTAATACAAAAATTATTTCAAACTCATCAGATAAATATGCTAAATATTGTCAAAGTTAATCTTTAAGATAATTGAACAACACTATTTGACAGACTCTCTCAGCTATCACTTACTTATAGAGAATAGCTGCAAACCAGTAGTTCATAGGTTCATAGGTAGGTACTAGGCTATTGGCCTTAGAGCCTATATAAGCCTAGCCAAAAAGGTACTCTGGCTTTCACCACCCAAGAAAATTATTTTCCTGTACCCCTGTTGACCAAAGCCACAGAGGTAATCCCCGGGGTGAATTTCCTATTTCTCATCCAATCATCAAGATTTTTCTTGAAGAGTGCTAATGAGGAGCTTTGTTTGATATAGATAGGTAGTTTGTTCCAGCGGTATATTTTAAAAAAATGTCTGATGATTTATTGTTCAATTCCAACAAATGTAGTGAAATTAGAAGGGACATAGATATGCATTGTGAGACAGTGTTGAATCGCAAGTACAAAAAGTTAAGAAGGGACTTGTTAGAATACGAACAAGGACGCCAATATCCTAATCCGCCTCCTTTTAAACCATTTTACCATCATGAGCACGATTTTGGACCTTCCCTTGATAGTCCCCCTAGAGAGGTTCCATTGGAACAGAGGGATATTATATCACCACATGGTGATTTCACTGAATTAATGGGTGAGGATGAGCCAGCTTTGCGCAGGTCCGAACGTATTCGCCAACAAGGGCAACAATCTCATAACAATTTCCACCCTTTAGACCGGGCCCCTCCGTTACAGAGAGGGGGGAAGGGGGGATACACTCGAGGATGGAAGAGAAATCAGAGACAGCACTGGTAAGAAACCATGAACATGTTGTTACTCCTTTGGGAAACTACACTTTACATTCTTGTAATAATTACCACATTTATAATTATAGTGATTTTGGTATATCAGATTGTTGTTTTCAGTTATTTACAAAAGGGTTTAAGTATGTACCTAAGAAATCTAGTAATTTAATATCAGCTATCCTGGACCTTAAGCTTTTTACCCGAAAACTAAATTTGGAACATCTACTGGGTAATTCAAATGCCACTCCTGGTTTTTTTCTGAAGAGATCTAGTACCTTCAATCCCCCTCTTCACCCACAACTCAAAAATTTTGAGAAAAGGATCGAGGGTAGGTTTAGGAGGGAGTTGGGTAAGGACCGTTCTGGGGTTAATCTAACCCAAGAGGAGAGATTGTTACTTGAAAATCTTATAAACCTGGTTGAATTTTGCCTGATTGTGAGCCTTATTGCCTAAACTACTGGACTGGTGTGGCTGCTATCTTTGGTGAAGTTTGTTATACTGCAGCGTTTGTTTTTTGAGGTGTGTTTGTTCCAGAGTATGGGAAGTCTCTGGGACAGGAATCTATCCCTCCAGCATGTTTTGTTTATTGTGGTGACAAGGTTTAGGTCATTAGAGCATGTAGCTCGGAGGGATTGGGATTAGTTTAAGTGGAGCATATCCAACAGCTCTGGGTTTGACATAGCTTTGTATGTTAGGCAGAGATCGCCTCTGAGTAGGTGATATGCGATGGAGTAAAGCTGGAATTTTTTGAGATGGTCTGCGTAGGGCATCTGTTTGAGGCCAGTAATCCTCTTTGTGAGGTATTTCTGCAACCTTTCCCGCTGTTGTAGATGCCTTGTGAGGTACGTACCAAAAGGGGTGTTGTACTCTATAATGGGTCTAATGAGTGATAAGTAGAGGGGAACAATGACCTCTTTTTTCCTGGATGAGAAACCTTTTGTGATGAGGTGTGCCACGTAGAAGGATTTCCTGACTACTGTGGCAATGTGATTATCAAAGGAGAGACTACTGTCCACCTGTGTCCCAAGGTCTCTTATCACACTTTCGGTGTTAAGTAGACTACCACCTATGTGGCAGCTCATGGGTACAGAGTTTTTAACAAAGGGGACAACAATGCGCTTTTTGGCATTGAGCTTGAAGCCATGGCTTTGACACCAGGCATCTGTCTCCATGAGGCCCTTTTGTAGGATATCCACATTGTTAGGAGTTTCGATTATGGCTCCTAGCTTGCAGTCATCTGCGAACTTCGTTAGCCAAAGACATTCTGTGTTAACCTGTACTTCAGAAAAGTAGATACCAAACAGGAGAAGACCCAGGATTGATCCCTGTGGTACTCCACTTGTCACTGGTTTGAAGTCAGATTTGGAGTCTGCTACTTTCACAGTGTGGGTTCTGTCAGTGAGCCAGTTGGCAACCCACCTTGCGACATAGGGATTTATACCTAGTTTAGTGAGTTTATCTATAATTCCAGAATGGGGTATGGTGTCAAATGCCTTGGTGAGATCTAGATAGGCTGTGTGAGCCACCTTACCCTTGTCTAAGGCTTTGGTGACTGCTTCAAAGAAGTCTATCAGATTTAGGAGACATGATCTGCCTTTTACAAACCCGAACTGGGTAAGGTCCAGAGTTTGGAGATTACCATTGTCTTTGTTTATAAGATCCATGATGACACGTTCCATGGCCTTGCAGACCAGGCTAATGAGGAGGTAGTTCCCAGGGTCAGTGGTGGCTCCCCCTTTGTGCAGTGGGATAACCATTGCTGTGCGCCATTTAGTGGGCACAAAGCCTGAGGTGAGGCTATGATTGAACATGGTGCTTTGGTGGGGTACCAGTTCATTCTGCAGTTCATGTAGAACGCAGCCTGGGATGTTGTCAGGTCCCATGGATGCTGTGTTCTTGGCTTTGGAGAATGTGGTTTTTATCTGTGCAGCTGTGATTACAGGAACTTTGCATTCTTTCCGGTATACTTTAGGGGGTGAGAGGGGGGGGGGTAAAGTTAGCACTAAACCTATCTGCCAGGATGTTGGCAATATCAGTTGGTTCTGTATATTTAGTGCCATGGTGCTGTATCTCAGAGCAGATCTGAATGTTGCCATTGAGATTCTTGACATTGTTATAGAATGCTTTGTGGTTGTCTTTAGCATCAGTGGCGATTTTGTTTTCATAACTAGCTTTGGAGGACTTTATGAGGAATCTCAGTTTCTTACTGAGGCTGACCAGGGAGTGCCTGCAATCATGGGATTTTACTCTTTTTTTGCAACAATTTCTTTCTTCTGTTGTAGAGTTTGTTTATGGCAGGGGACCACCAGACTGGCTTCCTTTTTTTGGAGGATAGAATCTTGGTTCTGTTAGGGATAGCATGATCCATGTACTCATGTAAGTGCTTATAAAGTGCATCTGTGTAAGATTCAGCAGTCATACCTCTATTGTCCGTCTGCATGGGTGTCATGATGTTTGCCACTTCTGTCTTAAGAAGCGTGAAGTTGGCTTTGGAGAAATTTTTTTTGGTGGTTTCCCTAATGGGAGGTGAGATGTGGATGTCTAGGGTGATTAGCTTGTGATCAGATCTGACCAAAGAGGAATTGACCTCTGGTGTGGAACACCAGTCGCCCATGTTGGTAATGACCAGGTCTAGGATATTGCTGCCCCTGGTGGGGGTGTGGATAAGTTGATCCAAGGCGTTGGAATTTATGAATTCCAGAAAACGTTGATCAAAAGAGTTGGTACATGAGTAGTTTTCACAGTTAATGGTGGGGTAGTTGAAATCGCCTATTATTAGGGTGTTGGGTTGTACCCTAATATTTTCAAGTGTATCAAGAAATGAGGAGTGGGAATCCTGGGGCATGGTGGGGGATCTGTAGCAAGTTACAATTTGGATTGTGGTCTTGCCCAGAGTTAGTTGCACTTGGATAATCTCAGATGCATTATGCTGAGCAACTAGCCTGAAGGTGTGGATATCCTTAATGAATATGGACACACCTCCACCTTTAGTGTTTCGGTCCAGGATAGATGGCTGAAAGGTGTGGTATGAATTATAGCCTGGTAATATAGGGGTGCTCTCTGGACCCTTGAACCAGGTCTCTACAGAGATGTCAATGTTCTCCATTTTAAGGAGTGCCTCGAGTGAATGCATTTTGAGGTTTAGACTTCTAGCATTGAGTAGCATTACCCTCAGCTTTTGCTTGCTTGTACCTATTAAGGTGGTGAATTTGAACCTTGCCTAAAAAAGGCACTATAGGGGTGGCAAGAGCCTTAGCCAGTATCTGGAATCCCAAGGGTGACAGGTGCAGGCCATCTCTGGCAAAGCGTCATGGTCTGGCAATCCCAGGTTGACAGATACTGGATCCCCTTAGAATGACACTAGAAGCTTAGCCAATTGTTGAAGTCAGTCATTTTGTCCTTATACAGTGGTAGCATTCTGGGTCATGGCAGGTTGCTACTCAGGGCTAGGGTCATACCTGCCTGGGCTACAAGATCGGAGAGCTCCTCCATGTCTCTTTTCATGTAGTCCAGGGAGGTACGTCTTAGGTCATTCACACCAACATGGACAATGACAGAGTCATATTTGTACTTGTTGTGGAGTGACCTGAGTGTGTGCATTACGTGGCGGATCATGGCACCAGACAGGCAGCTGACAGCTGCTTTCTCCTTGTTTAGCATGGTGAGTGGAACATCAGTGTGCCTGAGTATAGAGTCACCTATGACTAGAGTGTTGGATACGTTGTTATGCCTTATGGGCTATGGTTGAGTGGCACACTGAGTTTGTGGGCTATGTGTCATTTGGGTTGTGTTGGGTGGTGGAGGTTGCTTACATTTCTCCTTTGGAGGTCTCTGTTGCTTGAGAAGATTTTTATTGAGAGCCTCCGTGAATGTAGGTGTGTGTTTCGTGTTTCTATGTGTGTGTTTTGGTGGTGTAGGTTTTGAGGGACTATGTGATGAGTGTGGTGTGGTGCAAGTGTTTACCTTTGCCTCTTGACTGTCTAGTCCAGTCTTGGGTGAAGAGAGCTTTGCTTCCAGTATGGCTATATAAGTGCATCTCTCACAGGTTGTAGTGTTGGGTGGTAGGAGGAGAGGGTTGTCTGTGTACATGAGGCAATTGCTGCATTGCCCCAAGATGCCCAGATTCATCAGGTAGACAGGAGAAAACATCAGCAGCTGACCCTTAGACATGCCTGGATAGATGCTTATTTATTAAGTACTAAAAACTGTTTTCCTCTAGACAAGTGAGGAAAGTTGAGTGCTGTAGTAATTTGTAGCTTATTTAGTGCTTACAATGAGTTCTGAACAAGTGCCAAGCTCAAAGAAACAGATTTTAGTGCTAAAACTAAACAACTGGCTAGTTCTAAGGGAAAATTTGAAGAGTAGACTTTATGGCGCCGGAAATAGTTTAACACTAGCTAAGCGGCGATGCATGAAGTGTATTTTTTTTAATATAACTATAACAGTAGCAAATGAGCAAACTGATTTAAACAAATTAACTGATTAACCAATAAAAAGCTAAAACAGAGCCCCGTTCCAGCAGTCTTCGATCAGACAAGTTCTAACTGCACACTCCTGCCACTAGGGTGCAGGGGATCCTTCTCCAAAAAAAATGGTCTGGATTAGTGCTCAAGTTATACAAACAAAGTTAGATTCAGCAGGTCTGAATTTAGTCTATGCTACAGCAAACAAGGCGTAACAATTTCAGAAAGAAACAGTTCAAATAAGCAGGCACAATAAGTCTTTAACCAGTAACTCCCAGCTCAGAAGGGTAGAATCTACCCTCTCCTCCCATAAGAGTGCAGACCACACCTTCATAATGTAAAATAACTGGCCCAAAGCACAAGTGATTAAACCAGAATGAATACACTTTTAGAATAACAGACACTAAGCCTTCAATCAGCAACTCACAACTTAGAAGGACGTAAGCTACCTGTCCTGCCATAACAGTGCAGACCACAAACCTTCTTAATGTAAAACAACTGGTCTGAAACATAAGTGCTTCAACCAAAGGCTTAGAATAACAGTTACAATTTAATCTGGCTACTAACAAGCAGTAATAAATGCAGCAGAATAAATGCAAATAAGTACTTTTAAGAACAAGCAGCAAAAGTAAAATAATGGAATAAAATAGGAAGAAGCATAAATACAGTAAAAGCAGATGAATAAAGTGTAATTTTTTTATATATACGAATAGAAAACAAGCAAACTGATTTAAACAAATTACCCAATTAACCAGTAAAAAATGTTGAAACTGAGCCATTTTCCAGAAGTCTTCAATCAGACAAGTTCAAACTGTACACTCCTGCCACTAGGGTGTAGGGGAACCTTCTCCAAAAGAGATGGCCCGGATGGCCTCAAGTTATACAAACAAAACTAGATTCAGGATGCCTGAATCTAGTCTATGCTACAGCAATCAAGGTGCATCAGTTTCAGAAAGAAACAATTCAAATAAGCAGGCACAATAAGCCTTTAACCAGAAATTCCCAGCTCAGAAGGGCAGAATCTAGCCTCTCCTCCCACAAGAGTGCAGATCACAAACCTTCTTAATGAAAAATAACTGGCCTGAAACCCAAGTGCTTTAACCAGAACTAATACACTTTTAGAATAACAGACACTGAGCCTTCGATCAGCAATTCTCAACTTAGAAGGATGTAAGCTACCTGTCCTGCCACAACAGTGCAGACCACAAACTTTCTTAATGTAAAACAACTGATCTGGAGTCCAAGTGCTTAAACCAAAAAGCTTAGAGTAACAGTTACAATTTAATCAGGTTATTACCAAGCAGTAATAAATGGAGCAGGATAAATACAATTGGGTACTTTTAAGAAGAGGCAAAAGCAAAATAAAGTGCATTTTTTTTCTTTAGCAAATATTAGTAGGTAATCACTCATAGTTTCTTTCCACCATTGCAACATTATCATATTATCACTCAAAGCAGCTCATCCTTGTACCTTTGTAGTATCACAATGCCATGATTATCCAGCCTACTCATGTTAGCTCATAGAGGGACATTTAAATATACTGAATAAGCTCACTGACTGGTTAGTCAAGAGAACGTTTAAAGCAAAAGTGTTCCTCATGGCTTTAAAGGGATAGGGGAGAGCAGTTAAATAAATAAAATAAACAAATGCCTCCTATTTGCCCTGAAAAGGATACAAGGGAGACACCAAATAATCACAAAACAATTATTTCTTTTTCTACTTCAAAAAGATGCAGAGCAGTGTCCTGTTATAGAGGGAAGCTTATGTATAGTGAACCCAAAACACCACTATAGATTCACAAACCTCCTCTTTAATACACTTCCACAGTTCAAAATCAGTAAAAACGTAAATCCAGATAAAATCACTGTACAAGTTAAGCGCTTTCACCCAGGAATCCCCGAGCTTCATCAGAACGTATAATACTTAAAATAGCCACCCTTTTTATACAGCTCATGCCTATTTCCCCCAATTAAATCATCTCATTAATATTAATTAACATAGTATCATTAATTAAATTTTAAAACTCTCATTCATTCATTGTATTATTTGTCAACTAAATCTCTTTTACTTAAAATGTATTCTGAAAAAATGCAATTAAAACTTTCAAGTACAAAATATATATAAATATTGAACATAATTCAAAACATGTTCATTATAAATCCAGTTACAAATTTCTGCTTAAAATTAGCGTGGACTGTATATCTTATAACTTAGCTGCCCTTAACTTAAGGACACTATTAATGCTTAAATGGTCATTTAACCCTGGTTTTCTTGTTGCATCCAATTTCAGCTGCCAAACGGCAAAATTCCAAACGGGCTTCCCATAACACACCCCGTAAATCCTGTTTCACTTGTTCCAAAACATAGAACTTAAATCTACTATCTGCACATTCCTTTTGATGCCTATACAATGCATTAGTGTCTTTTTGTACTGAAACTTCTTACATGAGTTCATATATATGTCTTCTCAAGGGTCTCTTCATCTTGCCTATATAGAAACTGGTACATTTTTCACATACACTAATATATACAACTCCCTTACTATTACAATTAAAGTGCTCCTGGCCTTCATTTTAAAATTCCTCATAGGGAGATTAATACCATCTTGTTCTAAAATATTTTCGCATTGATGGCAAAATCCACATTTGTATGTGCTAAACCTCTTCTGAGATCTCATTATCCCATTCTCAGTTTCCTGGTACTCAAGCATTTCTTTAATGTTCATATCCCTTTTCTTTATAAACATCGGAGTGAGGGGTATGTATTTACAAATCTCAGTACTGGTAGTCAGTACCTTCCATTATACAATGACCTCCCCCATTAATATTCCAAAACATGCACACTGATTGGTCAGCGTGCACATTGTAAATCAGACTTATACTAATGGAAAAAGGTCCAGTCGCCCAAACTTTTTCCATTAGTATAAGTCTTTTTTTACAACAACGGAGAACGCAAGATCTCCGTTGCTGTTTAGACACTGTCTCGCTATGTTAAAGGAATTTAACATAGCGAGACAGCTTTAAAAAAGTAAAGGAGATCTTCCTTTCTCTGTTGCTTTCTTTAAAACTGTCTCGCTATGTTAAATGGGTTTAACTTAGTGAGGCAGCTTTAAAAAAAGCAACAGAGATTCCCTGTTGCTTTTTTTTAAAGCTGTCTCGCTATGTTAAACTCCTTTAATATAGCAAGACACTTTGTAAAAAGCAATGGAGATCTTGCTTTCTCCGTTGCTTCCACCCACAGCTCTAATGTACTGCGTAAGCATACGCATGCACAGTACATCAGAACTGCCCCAGAATACCAGACAGCTGCGGAAGGGCAGCAAGGAGGCATTATACATTGCCATTATTTCAGAAAAGTAAGTATTTTTTTTCTTAAATAATGTCATTGTATAATAGCAATAACCCACTTCTGGGTGTGGGTAATGCTGGATTTACCCACGGTTGTCTTTGTTTGGTCAGTCGGGCTTTGCCCTCGTGACCAAACCATACCAACCGTGGGTAAATCCAGCATTACCCGCATCCAGGCGTGGGTTATTGCTATAATATTTCCTGATAATGTTTTCAATATCAGTTGAAAAAGCAGTATGTGTATGAATAAATGCCAAATCATAATAGGCTGCTTGTTCAACTTTTTTCTTGTTGGTAATAACCATTTCTTTCCCTAAAATTGGTTCATATTTCCCCTTTCTATCTTTCTTCACTGATTTATAAGGGAACTGGGGTACCCTCTTTCCTTAAAATAATTTTTCATTAGTTTGATTTCTTATTCTATCTAAATCGCATCTAATTAGGAAGAGAAGGACTGAAGCAAAGCATTCCCTATGGCTTTAAAAAGATGGGGGAGAGTACTTAAATAAACAAATGAAATAAGTGTCACCTTGTTGCCTTGAAAAGGACACAAGGGAGTCTCCTCTGCTGTGGAGTAACTTCAGCTGTTGATACATAATTCTTTTCCAGTGTTAGTCTTTTGGAGAGCTTGTTTTTCACTCCTCCTAAGTTTATTGCTCTTTAACAGAAACAATATATTTTCTGGGAGAGAAAGAGGGTTATTTGATTTGCAGTCATTATGCTTTCTTCCACATTCTGTGATTTTTATTACCCTGTTGGACCACTTGACACTCTAATTCACTTGACTGTATGGTGTCCAGTCTTGTGTAGCTTTGAAGTCCATTCTCACTGACTCAAACCATTGTCATTACTTTTGCTGAGCTGAAAGCAGATAATAGTGCAAATGAGAAACCTCTGTTCTCTGCTAGGAAAACAAATCCCATAGCTTCATGCACTCTAATTTTTGGTGCTTCTGTTACACACTGAAACATTATATATGAAAGAATCTTCTTCTTCTTCTTTCGGCTGCTCCCGTTAGAGGTCGCCACAGCAGATCAACTGTTTCCATTTCTTCCTGTCGTCTGCATCTTGCACTGTCACACCATCCACCTTCATGTCCTCTCTCACCACATCCATAAACCTTAACTTAGGCCTCCCTCTTTTCCTGTTACCTGGCAGCTTCATCCTTAGCATCTTTTTCCCAATATACTCTGCATCCCTCCTCAGCACATGTCCAAACCAACGTAATCTTGCCTCTCTGGCTTTATCTCCAAACCTTCCAACCTGAGCTGACCCTCTAATATACTTATTCCTAATCCTGTCCATCCTCATCATACCCAGTGCAAAACTTAACATCTTCAACTCTGCCATGTCAAGCTCTGACTCCTGCCTTTTTGTCAATACCACTGCCTCCAACCCATATAACATAGCTGGTCTCACTACCCTCTTGTAGACCTTCCCTTTCACTTTTACTGGTACTCGTCTGTCACAAATCACTTCTGACACTCTTCTCCAACCACTCCATCCTGCCTGTACTCTCTTCTTCACCTCTCTTCCACACTCACCATTACTCTGAACTGTTGATTCCAAGTACTTAAACTCATCCACCTTTGCCACCTCTACTCCCTGCATCCTCACCATTCCTCTATCCTCCCTCTCATTCACACTTCACACACATATATTCTGTCTTAGTCCTGCTGACCTTCATTCCTCTTCTCTCTAGAGCATATCTCCACCTCTCAAGGGTCTCTTCCACCTGTTCCCTACTCTCACTACAGATCACAATGTCAACTGCAAACATCATAGTCCACGGGGACTCCTGTCTGATCTCATCTGTCAACCTGTCCATCACCATTGCAAATAAGAAAGGGCTCAGAGCTGATCCTTGATGTAATCCCACCTCCACCTTAAACGCATCCATCACTCCCACCGCAGACCTCACCTCTGTCACACTACCCTCGTACATATCCTGTACCACTCTTACATACTTCTCTGACACTCCTGACTTCCTCATACAATACCACAACTCCTCTCTAGGCACCCTGTTATATGCTTTCTCTAAATCCACAAAGACACAATGCAACTCCTTCTGATCTTCTCTGTACTTCTCTATCAACATTCTCAGAGCAAACATCGCATCTGTAGTGCTCTTTCCTGGCATGGAACCATACTGCTGATCACTAATCATCACCTTCCTTCTTAACCTAGCTTCCGCTACTCTTTCCCATAACTTCATGCTGTGACTGGTCAGTTTAATCCCTCTGTAGTTACAACAGCTCTGCACATCACCCTTATTCTTAAAATCGGTACCAAATACTTTTTCTCCATTCCTCAGGAATCCTCTCACTTTTCAAGATTTCATTAAACAATTTAGTTAAAAACTCCACTGCCATTTCACCTAAACACCTCCATGCTTCCACAGTATGTCATCTGGACCAACAACCTTTCCGTTCTTCATCCTCTTCATAGCTATCCTTACTTCCTCCTTGCTAATCCACTGCACTTCATGATTCACTATCTGCACATCATCCACTTTCCATCTGCACAACACACTCTCCTCGCTTGTGAGTACATTTCCCTCATTATCCTTTATCACCCTTACCTGCTGCACATCTTTACTAGCTTGGTTCCTCTGTCTAGCCAATCAGTACAGGTCCTTTTCTCCCTCCTTAGTGTCCAACCTTTTATACATCTCTTCATACGCCTTATACTTAGCCTTCACCACCTCTCTCTTTGCCATGCACCTCATCTCCTTATACTCTTGTCTACTTTCTTAATTTATTTGACAATCCCACTTCTTCTTCGCCAACCTCTTTCTCTGTATACTCTCCTGTACTTCTTCATTCCACCACCAGGTCTCCTTGTCCTCCTTCCTCTTTCCAGATGTCACACCAAGCACCTTTCTAGCCATCTCTCTTACTAGCTCTGCTGTAGTTACCCAGCTATTCGGTAACTCTTTACTGCCACCCAGTGCCTGTCTTAACTCTTCCCTGAACATCACCTCACAATTACCCTTTTTCAAGTTCCACCATTTGATCCTTGGTGCTGCCCTCACACTCATCCTCCTCTTCTTGATCACCAATGTCATCCTACAAACCACCATCCTATGCTGCCTAACTACACTTTCCCCTGCCACCAATCTCCTTCAGACTGGCCCTTCTACATAAGATATAATCCACCTGTGTGCATCTTCCTCCACTCTTGTATGTCACCCTATGCTCCTCCCTCTTGTTAAAATACGTATTCATCACAGCCATGTCCATCCTTTTCGCAAAATCCACTACCATCTGACCTTCTGCATTCCTTTGCTTAACACCATACCTACTCATCACTTTCTCATTCCCTCTGTTGCCTTCACCAACATCCCCAACTACATAAGAAAGAATAGAAAGATTAATACACAACAATATATAAAGGTAGAATTAATAAATGCAATCAATACACAGTATGAGTGAACTTATGCAAAAAAATACAGTAGTATACACAATGGCATGAACAGGAATAGTAATAAAAGCAATGCTAATATTAATCATGACTATTAATACTAATAATATATTTTTTTGTTTTAATCAAAGGCTATTTTTCTCTACAGGCACTCTTGCATGAAGTGAAGGGTCAGAAATATTTACATCAAGAGTACAATGTGACTTTGCATAATGAATGCAGTCCCAGGGATTCATGGAAGGGCCTGCTCTCATGATGCAGTATTTTGCAATTCAGAGACATGTTATACATTTATTTATTTATTTATTTATTTATTTATTTATTTATTTATTACAGTTGGTGACCGGGGAGGTCCACTGGGCCCGAGAGCCCATTTTCAGTGGAGGCCCGGGGAGAAAAGCTCCACAGTAAAATGTTACATCCCAATGAAAATACAAATAAAAATACAAAAACTTAAAATACAAAGGAAAAAAAAAATTGTTTTTGATGATAAAGAAAAACCTAATTTTCAGCTGTTTTGCATGTTTCTGAATTGCAGTTACTATTTTAATGTGCAGACCATTGTTGATCTGCATATTTCCGTAGTTAAGTCCTGCAGATGCATTGTGTAACCATAAGTATCACCCCTTAGTCACTCTCCCACACATGCAAGTACAAATTCAAATGCAAAAAAACACCCACACACACACACCACACTCCCAAGGTGACCATTTTGTTACAGGACCTAAACTAGGACACTTGAGGGCTGCCCTGTTAAGCCAGGTCTGTAATCCCATTCTCCCAGCCCCCATGGGAGTGGAGATAGAGCAGCCATGTCATCTTGCACCGGGGCAGGCAGGTTGGCCTCCCATCAATCACCAGGCACTGTGGGAATGCCACTCTGTGAACAGCACCACCCAGGAGGCAAGAGGCCACATGCCAAGAGGCTTGAAGTGATGCACATTTGTTGACACCTGGCACCATGGGGGTGAGAGACTGAGGTGTGCCACAAAAAGTGCTGATATGGGGAGACCAAGGGCCATCTCCCCTGTGAGTTTGAAAGCCCTAGGTTCAAGGCAAAGTGGAAAACCGGTGTCACAGAAGTCTGGGTGAGGGACTGTCTGAGGCTTCATGGCCCAGCAGAGTTCCATGAGGCTGGGAAAATCCCCTGAGAGGCTCCAAGACTACGCATGACACTGCATGATTTGGCAGAAGTTAGGAGATATGTAACTTTGGAAAAGAGCTCTCTCTCCTAGGTAGAAGTGGAACCCCAGAGGGGTCAGTCCCGATGGAAGTCTGGAAGGGAGAGAGAGAGGTGGAAAGTGACTGGTACAGGCAGCCCTTGCCTGGGTGAGGGGGGTAAGGACCATGCCCTCTCTGGGATGAAAGTCTGGAAGGGGGAGAGAAGCAGATAGTGGCAGGGCTGGGCAAGATCCTGCCTGGGTGAGGGGGTCAGGCAGAGCTCCCCACAATGGAAGTCCTTAAAGGAGCTCTAGGGCAGACAGCAGTGGGGCCTGGAGAGCTCCTGCCTTGTTGAGTGGGATCAGGCACAGCCCCCCCATGATGGAAGTCCTTATGGGAGCAACTGGCGGATAGTGGTGGGGCCTGGAGAGCTCCTGCCTGGGTGAGTGGGGTCAGGCGGAGCTCCTCATCATGAAAGTACTTGAGGAAGTGCCAGGGTGTATGACAGAGGGGCCTGGAGAGCTCCTGCTGGGGTGAAGGTATCTAACCTCACCCCATAACTGACAGCATCCTTGAAAAGTCTCAAAGTCCCCAGAGCTTCTCTGGATGGGAAAGTAGGGGGACTCTGAAGCCTTCATGAGAGCAGATCTGCCCCTCAGTGGCTGAGGGGAGTTCCGGAGGAGCGGATGGGATCAGAAGGAAGCTCCTCTGAAGGTCTGAGGGCATGAGCGATCCGGCATGATTTGGCAGCCTGCAGGAGACATGCAGGCAGTGGAGTCCCCTGACATGGGGGGGAGGCTCCATGGCTGGGGAAGGTCTCTAGGCCAGATCAAAGGGGAGGACTGTATGATTTAGCTCTGACAGGTCAGTATGGGAGCACCAGGCAGATGGGTGTAGGGCCTGGAGAGCTCCTGCCTGGGTGAGTGGGGTCAAACAGAACCCCCCCACGATGGAAGTCCTTGAGGGAGTGGCTGACTGATGGCAGCAGGGCCTGGAAGGTTTTTGCCACAGCAAAGGCATCTGACCTTACCCCATACCCAATGACATTGCCAGAAAATTGCAAAGTCCCCAGAGCTGCTTAGGATGGGAAAGCAGGGGGACTGGCCACCCTGGGAAGCCAAGTCACCATTCAGACTGAGCAGTCCAAACTGGGACATTTCTGTGTCCCAAAGATAATGTTTGGGATTCCGGGACAGAGACTTCCAAATTGGGACTATCCTGGAAAAACTGGGACCATTGATCACCTTGCACAGTCCCTAGTACCTGTTCCTGAACTGTCCCCTCTATCCATGTACTAGTGTAAGTACCATTATAGCACAAGAGGTTACAGATACTCCCTGGTGGCTAGTGTTTCCCTTCACCCCCAATCTCCATACTGCTATAGGTGCAGTTCTGGCAGAGGTGTAGTTTCCCTGGTAGGTACTGCTTCCTCCAGCCTGATCTTCACACTGCTCTTAGTGCTGTTATCACACAACTGTAATTTCCCTGTGTCTAGTCATTCCACCTGCCCACCCATTGATCCCCTTGCTATGTCAAATGATAGACGAGTGCAACCTTTTTTCAGTGTTCACTACCATGATATGATGTGGTTGTCTATGCTGAGCTACACATCTGAACAATTTCCTGAATCACTCAGCATGTATATGCCTTCCTAGAGGAGGTTCCAAGGGAGAAAGCACATGGCTAATTAGCATATGTCTCTCCCCTGGACTGCCTCATTATCATACTGCTCAGCCACTAAGCCAGCCCTGCACAGTGCTGGACATCTTTGTGGTAAAGCACCATACCACACCATGGCAGGACTGACTCTGAATTAAAAAATATTTTCCTGATGTGTACTTAAAGTTATACACTTCTCTGTACCTTATGAATTCTCCCCAACATCTCCCTTTGAAGTTACAGACAGTTATTCTGAAGATGACAATCCACAGCTATCCCACTTATGGCATATCATTTATGTATATATTTATTATTTATTTACCTGTAAATTTGGTCTGATCCCAGTATTTTCTTGGATATTAAAAAAGGATCAGTTGATACACAAAAGAAACACTTACAAGTAAGAAAGTAAATCTACAGTGCAGAGAATGTTAGAAGAAAATTAGCAGCATCAGTCTTATTGCATGAGAACAAGAATTGTCCCAATAACTTCTATGTTTAGTTGAGGGAAGGGCTGCTTGATTGTATTTAAGAGGCTATGATTCTTTCTAGAAAGAATTTAGGTTATTCAGTCACATTACATTTTAAGAATGCCCTGGTATTAAAGTCAGACTTTGGTATAATCTGATATATTTACAGTGGTGACAGATACAGCAACCCCAGCCTTCAGTGCATGTAACTGCCCTCAGAATGCTTAGATCAAGGGGACATGCCTGAAAGTATCAAAGATCATATTCTTTGGGTTGATTCTGCAATTATGAACCATGCTCAAGGGTAACTACATTGGCCCCTGGGTAGTGTAAGCACTCCTGTCCTGAAGAGATATCCAGTAAAGTCTTTGTGATAAAATGCTGTGGTATTTGTAAAAAAAGAGCCATTATGGATAATGCTGGCATACAGTTATAAAGCATCTGAATCCCCTTAAAACTGGGAGATGAAGCACTAGCTACTAACAGTAGATGGTTTAACTATGCTAGGACACAGAAACACTGCCACTGATTGCCTACTGTGTTCTCACACCTTAAAATATTTTAAAGGTTGTGACAACCCCACACTGGGCCAGTAATCAAGGGGCCTGAATCCTCACCACTGACACTGGAGAGGGATATTCACTTGGAATACAAATGGATACATTCAGTATTTCTGGATGTAGACCTCTGCATCAGACAAAATTTCCCTTTATGAACACACAGGGCACACACTCAGCCCGGGGTCTGGGTGTCTCTATCTGTCTCCCTTCAGGTCCCCAATAAGACTCCCAATTGACGCAGCTGTAGGATGAGGTCCTCAGGCAAGTCTCCAAGCCAAGTCCTCCAGCTCCCTCTCTGTGAAACCAGTGCTTCATGTTCCTGCCCCAAGTAGCTGAAATACACACTCTTTGAGATTTAATTTTCACACACAAACACCTGGGAAAGGCTGGCACAGATTACCCGCTCTACCAACTTTGCCCATACTATAAGGTAGACTCACTGTCACTAGTCAGTCACTATAAGGCTCTTAAAAGGGTATCCAGTTATACTGAGTTAAACTAATATTAATGCAAATGGCAATGTTGACCAAACAGCAAGGCTTTCAGGAGTGGCCAGTGTTATCACCAAGTAAATGTATGTAAATACTCTCAAAACTTAAATATTTTTTTCTGAAAGGATCAGCCACAATGAGAAGTTTAAATATATTTAATAATAAATAATAAAAGGACATGAAAATACTAAATATCTATTTACAGTAAACACCAGAGTTTCATTTACAGGGAATATTAAAAATAACACTGAAGGACAGTTTCACACAGTTATAGAAAAAACAGTATTTAGCTAGACTCACTACCTATTCCTGATTGACTAAAATAATTATTGTTCCTACTTATTGAACAGAGCAAGGCAAGATGGGTGAGGGGTCCTTATTGTCTGATCCAAGTCAGAATACAGAATGCCCCTGAGACTTCAGTCTCCTCTAATATTAAAACATTATTTCTGTACAGAATGACATCACATATATCTGGTCATCTGACTTCTGGTTCCCATGCAACCCCATGGCCAGAAGATGTCAGGGTTTGGTACCTATGTGTAACCAGGGTCTATATCAGCATATTGAATGTTAAATTAGCCGAATATGAAAAGGTCGACACAGAAATCTCGAACTACAACATGCCCGAATATTGAAAACATCGAAGCTAAAAGTATCGAATTGCCATAGTTGGCCAACTCCATCTCCCGCTTCCTAAAGCACAATAATGGAAAAAAAGTAAAGTATAATAGACCCATGTCGGCGGTGTGTCAAATAAATGTTGAAAACATAACCCAGATGTGTAGAACAGAATTCACGTAACCGAAGTACAAAATAATGTATTCTGAATAGCACGGCCGAAATGTCACCTCACTTCAAACCTTAAGTAGTAGAGCTATCATCCTAAGGAATTCACATGCAGAATACTCATTCCTATTATCTAGCTCTGTCTACATATGGTGTTGCTTATCAACACTCTTGCATTTTTTAGGGGACGGTGGACAACCAAACTGCAATTGTAGTTGCATGTCATTGATCCTGTTCTGTTCACGCACCAGCACATTTAATACAGATGGTATATCTGACATCCTCCTAGTAAACAGACATCGCACACGGTGATGCCAGCCCTCCACATAGTTCTGGATACGTGGAAAAGATAACTCATTCAAATAGGAAATATTCCAAAATGAAATAGGGAAGGCTGGTGGAAATCTAGCTAGATGAGCAGACCTAGTCTGCTGTCTATGGATATGTCCTAGAATGTACACTTCTTCAAAGTATAATAACAATTCCTTCCCTTCTACCGGAAAGGTCTCTGACACAGTACGAAATGTACTAATAACCTCATCCTCATGCAGAAATGACAGTGCTACCAACTTCTTGACAGATAGTTGGAATTGTACACTCTTACCATACAACGTGAACAAACCAAGAGCCTGTACCTTTTGCCATATGGCTTGTGAAAAATGGAAAAGACACCCCTTCGGAGTTATGTTATGGAAACTATGCCTGACACTTTTAATGGCTGCCATTTCAAAATCACACAGTATATACTCCACTGTAGGTTCTAGGTCAATTGATGACAGTAGTTTAAACACACACTCCCATAAATAATTATATGCCTCGTATGACTTAGACATGAGGCAATAAACAAGGAGCAAACATTTGGTATGCTCTCCATTTGATATCAATCCATGGACACTATAAAGTTGTCGGCATAGCCGATACTTTGTCAGGAACACACCATCCAATAACCATAGTTTGCATGAACACAAATCCTGCAGATTTTCTTTCATACTGAATACAAGTACATGAATATTGCTATTCAAGTCTACCTTCCGTTTCTGTATGAAACACCCCTCTCTTAACTCACAGTTTGTAACATTTACGTCCGTTAAAAGGGTTGACATGATTCTATAGGTGAGCATTTTCCTATGCTGCACACGATTCACTCATTGCAACATTGACTACCTAGATGGCAAACTTACAGTACTCTCTACTGACGTACTGGCGATTATATCATCCACCATGAATGCTGGGGTTATTCTAGTTACCCAAGCTGTCTCTTTGAGGTTGTGACAAGCTACATACTGTTCCACTTCTGTTGCATCCAGTGGATGTATATGACATACAGACTTTAATAACAGTTCACCTTCTACCTGCTTTATAGTAATAGCTCTACCTTTGCACTTACTTGACTGTTTCAGCTTGCAACACCAATACTTCCTATCTTTGATTGTCTTTTCTAGACTATAGATATACCCATTCACATGTAACATAGCTTTGTTTTTCTGTGATGTAACACTTGGATAAACTTTACCTAGTGTACCTGGCACTACTGGAGGAGTGCTGGCCATTGTCAAATTGACACATAAAATGCACACAAACTACGTGTTACTCACTGTATTTATTGCCATCATAGCAAGTACACAAATCATATACTATTTTATATTATAATATGTCACTATTCTATTGGCACACATACTAACATTATACATTGTATGGTTATGTTATTTACCTACATATTTCTTATTTTGTTTTGTTTCATGCACTTGCATGATCATGTTGCGTTTCACGTCAGAAACGTAAGTTGGCCAACTATGACTTTTTGGTATTTTTACTTTTGAACATTTACACATTCGAACAAGTTGTAGTTCGAGATTTCTGTGTCGGCCTTTACGTATTCGACTAGTTTAACGTTCAATATGCTGATACAGACCCGTGTAACGATACAGACAGATAGAGCATTGCTCAGATGTGGTGTTGCTGCTGGAAGTCATAAAACCATAAAACCATTCCACTCTTCCTACAGGAGCTGCAACTTATTCTCTAGTGCAGACACTGTGTCTCTGGCTTCCTTCAAAACTGTGGGATAATACCTTTATGGCTTACCCCATAAAAGTATTTAATTTCAGATATATTTTAAAGTCAGGTGGATTAGCCTCTTCTCTTCCAGTATATGCTTCTACAATGTATACATTTAATTCATTTGCAATAATACATGTACATTTCTTTTCCTTCCAGAAGGGCACACTGTTGACACATTTTAATAACAAGCAATCCTCACAAATACATTTTCAGCACAAGCATCTGTACAAATCAGTTTGATATACAAATGACATATAATTATTTACAAAGTTCCAGCTAGCTGTGCTGGCATAAGTTATACATCCACTGCCCTACTTCTCCTGGGATGGCTGGCAGTACCTCCTATTGTCACAAAGGTAAAAATCGTTTGTCATATTGTTGATGCATTTGAACATTGAAACTTGCTTGGTTACAGGTGTTGCAATTTACTATGAGGATATGTGAATCTCAGAGAAGAACGAAAAGGTGAAGTTGATGGTTTTTTCTTCATGTTTTCCCTTTTCTCTGACTTTGTGCACCCTTTGTATATTTAAAATTGTTAGATGCGGGGGTAGAGACCCACATTGAGGGGGTTGTGCAGGACTATTATTTTGCAGTCTTTTATTCTGTTTTGTAAAGCAGTGTTTTAATACTGCAAACAAATGTGAACTAGATGATTAAGTTACAATATTCTGCATCTCAACTAAGAGGAGAAACAATTATCGGTAGCAAATCCCTAGAACACCTTTCACCATTGCATATTAGGTTCCAGTTCCTTTGATAACAACTCTCCTCCTCCCACATAACACAAATACTTGCGAGAGATGCAGCTATTTAGCCAAACTGGAGGCTGAGCTCTCTCAACTCAGGACTGGCAAGACCAGACAGGAGGAGAAGGCAACTACACACACCACAAAACCAGTCTCACATAAAGCTATCACAACAATGAGTCAAACACATAAACACACAAATTCATACTCGGAGGCTCTGAGCAAAAATTTACCTAAATAGCAGAGGCCTCCAAAGCAGACATCCAGGCAACTGCCACCTCATGACACACCACAGGCAACACATAAACCACAAAATCAGTGTGCAAAGCAGTCACAGCCCTTAAGGCCAAATACAACACCAAACATACTTGTCATAGGTGACTCCATAGTCAGACACACTGACGTCCCACTCACCAGGCTGAACAAGGAGAGAGTCACAGTAAGCTGCCTATCGGGCGCGAGAATCCGCCACATAACACAAGCACTCGGGTCACTCCACAGCAAGTACAAATATGACACAGTCATTGTCCATGCTGGTGTGAACGACCTGAGACATACCTCCCTGGACTACATGAAAAGAGACATAGAGGAGCTCTCTGATTATGTAGCCCAGGCAGGTATGACCCTGACCCTAAGCAGTATCCTTCCTTCACCAAGAATGATGCCACAACATAGAGACAAGATGATCAGCTTTAACAATTGGCTTAATTTCTGGTGTCATTCAAAGGGGATCCAGTGTCTGTCTGCCTGGGATGACATGCTTGACAAGCCACACTGCTTCATGAGGATAGCTTGCACCTGTCACCCTGGGATTCCGGATATTGGCTAAGGCTCTTGCCACCCCATAGTGCCTTTTAGGCAAGGCTCAAATTCTAAACCTACCACCCTAGAAAACAAAAATGGGAAGAAACTAAGGGTAATGCTGCTGAATGCCAGAAGTCTAAATCTCAAAATGCACGCTCTCGAGGCCCTTCTCAGTATGGAGAACATCGATGTCTGTGCTGTGACTGAAACCTGGTTCAAGGCTCCTGAGAGCACCCCGGCACTATCAGGTTTTACCTCATATCATGCGTTCCGTCCCCAAAACCCGGACCACACCACAAAAGGAGGGGGTGTATCCATATTCATCAAGGATACCCACACCTCCAGGTTGGTGGCAACGCACGAAGCATCGGAAACCATCCGGGTGCAATTAACCATAGGCAAAACTGCTCTACAATTTGTAGCATGCTACAGGCCACCCTCTCAAACGCAGGAACCCCACACAGCCTTCCTGAAGACACTGGAGGGTATAAATGTATCTCCAAACACCATTATATTGGGTGACTTCAACTACCCGAATATAGACTGGGAACATTACTCAAGCCCCAACTTTCTAGCCCAAAGGTTCCTGGAGTTCATAAATTCAAATGCCATGGAACAACTAGTCACCGTTCCCACAAGAGGAGAAAATATACTAGATCTCATCATCACAAACATGGGGACAAAATGCTCCACACCGGAAGTATATCCCTCATTGGTGAGATCAGATCACAAACTTATCTCACTGGAAATCCACATCCCGCCCCCCCCCCAAACAAAAAAGACCACAGTGAAGAACTTCTCTAAAACAAACTTCACACTACTCCAGACTGGTGTGGTATCCTTCAAGGCCCCGAGCCAGTGGAAACCACAACCCAAGCTGCGGAAGCCCTTACAAATGCCTTCTACGAACACCTCCAGGACTGCATGGATCAGGCAATCCCTAATAAAACCAAGACTCTTTCCACTAAGGGCAAACGTCCAGTCTGGTGGACCCCAGCCATAAACAAACTTTACAATAAGAGGAGAAAGCTGTTACATGATAGAGCAAAATCCATAAAAGAGAAGACACCCTTGATCATTATTAGTAAAAAATATGAGCACTCATAAAATCATCCAAGGCCAAATTTGAGAGAAAAATTGCAATAGATTCAAAAGACAATCATAAGGCCTTCTTCAGCTATGTTAGAAACCTGGGTGGAAACTCCCAGATATGCGCAGAATTAGTCCAAAATGATACAAAAATCACTGAACCCACAGACATTGCCAACATACTGGCAGACAGGTTCAGTGCAAACTTCACCCCCCTCTCCCCCCCCAAAAGGAGAGATAACTATCCCAGTGGAGTGTAGCCTCCCAGACATCTCTAATGCGCAGGTGAAAGCTGCTCTCTCTAAAGCTAAAAACTCAGCATCAATGGGACTGGATGGTGTCCCCAGCTGTGTGCTACACGAACTCAACGAGGAACTAAACCCACATATAAGGCAGCTGTTTAATCTTAGCCTTACCACAGGATACGTGCCCAAGGAGTGGCATACGGCAACTGTGGTCCCACTCCACAAAGGCGGTACCTCTACGGACCCTGGAAATTACTGCCCCATAAGCTTAACAAGCCTGGTCTGCAAAGCTATGGAGAGGATCATAATGGAACTCATAAACAAAGACATAGGGGACTTGCAGACATTGGACCCGACCCAGTTTGGCTTTGTCAAGGGCAGATCACGCCTTTTGAACTTGGTCGACTTCTTCGAAACAGTCACCAAGGCCATTGATGAGGGAAAGGCAGTCCATACAGCCTACCTAGACCTCGCAAAAGCTTTCGACACAATACCCCACTCGGGTATTATAGAGAAACTTACCAGCTTAAATGTAAACCCATATGTCACAAGATGGGTTGCAAACTGGCTAAAGGACAGAACCCACAGGGTTAGAGTTGCTGGCGCCATGTCAGACTCCAAGCCGGTCACAAGTGGGGTCCCACAGGGCTCAGTCCTTGGCCCCCTGTTGTTCGGCATCTACTTCTCAGAAGTACAGGCAAACATAGGGGGACTATGGCTGACAAAGTTTGCAGATGACTGCAAACTGGGCCATAGTGGAAAGTACATCGGACACAGATATCCTTCAGAGGGTCTCACGGAGACTGATAACTGGTGCCAGAGCCATGGCCTGAAGTTAAATGCCAAAAATGTATAGTCATACCCTTTGGGAAAAACAAGGTAACCCCAAGCTACCATATAGGTGGCAATCCATTAAGCACAGAAGAGGTTATCAGGGACCTGGGGACCCAGGTTGACAGTGGCCTTTCTTTTGGCACTCACATTGCTAAAGTGGTTAGAAAGACCTTCTACATTGCCCACCTGATCATGAAGGGATTCACATCCAGATCAAGTGAGGTCATTGTTCCCCTGTACTCTTCACTTATCAGACCAATGATCGAGTACAATGCCCCATTCGGGATGTATCTCACCCGACACCTGCAGCAATTGGAGAGACCCCAAAAGTTCCTCACCAAAAGGATAAAGGGACTCCAAAATCTGTCATATGCTGCCAGACTGAAGAAACTCCAACTCTATTCAGTCGCATACCGCCTGCTCAGAGGTGACCTGTGCCTGACATACAAGGCCATATCCAACTCGGAATGAATGGACATGCTCCACCTCAAAAAATCCAAATCTACCAGATCCACAAGCGACTTAAACCTTAGCACGGATATAAATAGGACATGCTGGAGGGATAGATTTGTCACCCAGAGACTCACTATGCTGTGGAATAAAATCCCAGTCCATGTGAGGCAGAGCACCTCGCTGGCTCTGTTCAAGAGAAATCTTGACCGGTGGATGGGAGATCGTAGGTTTACCCCGGGAATCATCTCTGTGTCACTGCTGGACAGAGGCACAACAAACTAATGGGCACAGTATTTTTTAACATAAGGGGTGGCGTAAGCCACAAAACTTTGGGCTAGGCTTATAAATGCCTTAGGGCAGATAGCCTAGTATAAACCTATGAACCTATGAACCTATGAACTGCCAGCTACTGATGATCCACAGTAGACCTTCATTCTGCAAGAACCGAGGCATTAAGATGGAAGGTGTTATATTTTTAGTTTTATATGAAGATGAAATATTGTTAAGTGCTGCTACTATTGGATCAAATGGTAATGTATAACTTTCTTCTCTGAACACTTCAAAACAGTGTTTTTTATGCTGGAATACTGGAAACAATCAGCAAAAATGTTCAGTTCTGACAAAGGAGCTAATTATATAAAGTGAGGAGAGAAACTCGTTTTATGGTGCAAAAGTGGCCTTTCACTTGTATGTGAGAAACTGATGTGCTCTTGAGCATGACACAGTCAAGGGAAATGCCTTTGAAATTTGATATTTTTTTTTTTATTTTACTTTATAGTGTTTTATTTTATTTTATGTAAGGTGGACATATACTGAATTTGGCAAAATACATGATGCAGTAACAATATAACTTATCAGTATTTTCATTCTGAGTCCAAGGCAGCATTTTTGTGATGTTACTTCACAAAAACAAAGACAGAATGTTTGCATTATGGCAGTCACCTCAGCAAAAAATAAATAATAAGTAAATAAGTAAGTAAATACATAAACAAACCTCCTTTGTAGGTACAAACACTACATTTTTGCCTGAACCTGGAATGGGATAGGAATCTATTGTCATTAGAAGTTTTGAAGAAACTACTACACTGTACATTTTGGGAGAGAATACAACCCCCAGTAATGAGATGGCAGTTGCAAAATTAAATGCAGCATCATAAATGGTACTTTTTATCAGTTTCTTCTCAGAAATATTTTGTATGTTTATGGTGCTTTTACGGATACAAGTAGTAAATATTATTATAGGTGATGTAGAAGATTTTTTAAAGCAAAAATGTTTACTTTTAGAGGGGAAAAAACACTAAACTTTAGTGTGGTTCTTAAAATGGCAGCTACTATGTAACAACAAACTCAAACAGAAAATACTGAAAACCAGTAGCTACAAGGAACTGTCTGTATAACAACTACTGTAATATAAATTCATCTCCTTCAAAACTGCTGGGCACAGATTTTGAGTATTTTCATTGTATAACCCAACCACATAACCCGTGGCAAATATTGCATTTAATTTTCTTCAGAATTTAACTACATTACACTTATTGATTCATCCAAAGGTGATTTTGCATAATCAGTGCAAAGTGAAATCTTTGAAAAGAATTTTAGAAAGACAATTCATGAAGCAGGACCCCAGAGACACTATGCTGAAAAGATACAATCAAAATAGTAAATGTCAATTTCATTAAAAATCTATAGAAATCTCTTGAAATGTCTATTCGTTTAGAAATGTATGCTATGATTTTATTTGTTTCATTGTGTGTTTACTGCTGTGGACTGAAGGCAGGTGTTCAGTTCTAGGGAGGAAAGAGTTTTGTAACTTAAACTGCAAGTGGATGGGTAAATGGAGTGGGTAGGTTTTAGATATAGTGATAGACTATTTTATTCATTTTAGGTGACATGATGAGAAGAACAGTTTTTTTTTTTTTTTTTTTTTTTATTTCAAGAGTGAAATACTCATAAACTGAGACTTTATAGTGTTCACACCCAGGTGCTTAAGCCCAGTGATCATCCCCAGAATCCTAAACAAACAATGGGTGCTAGATGTGAAATGCACAACTATTTGAGAACCTATTAATTAAACAACATTTGTGGTTTAGAGCCAGGCCAGTTTTATTTATTTTAAAGATCAGGAACTGGTGAAATGGATACTTGCTAGTGTCCACATATGCGGGACTTAACATAGAAGGATTGTGCTTTTTGTTCTCTATATTCTGGCTTAATATGTGGGGACACTTTTCAATTATTACACTAAAAACACACTTGTAGCTCATAAACAGGAAGTTTTCTTTAGCATTAGCATGTCACTAAAAAAAGAAAACTGGGCACTCAGTACAGTTAGATCTGTGTGTCTAGGAGTCATGTACTGTGTTACCGTAGGGTCCATCAGTCAACCATGGTTAACCATAACTGATAAAGAGGGTGGCTGCCCTTGGTGCAAGCTATTAGGTGGTGTGATCCAACCAAGGTTATGTCTGGATGGCATTTTATTCATTTCCTTTAACAGCCACAGTTATGTTGCTGTTTAAATCTGTGAAATGAATGTTGTAATTCTGAACCACAGCGTAAAACTTCAATAAAAAATTAAAAAAATATATTTTTTGTTCTTCAGCAGTAATTTCTTGGGGGCACCAGCCCATACTGGGAATTGCCCTAAATGTCAATTTAGCTAGCTACTACTTCTTCTCAAATCAAGGGACTGCTGCATATTGTGATTACACTTAACAGAAGAATTTGATACTGGTGGCTTAAGCATCACCAATGTCAATGTCATTTGGTGGGTATTAGGTCAGAATACACAAAGTGTGGGTAGTTTTTATAATTATTACATTTTCAGTATCAATGAACTGCATTTGCTGCTGAAGGAAGAAGGCTGCTCTCTTAGTTGCAGTAAAGGACTAACACTAACAGACTGAGCAACAGTCACAGTCTGTGCTAAAATGTGTTGTAGGTGAAGGGTATAAATGTGTGAAGAGATCACGCTATCACCCAAATAAGATGAAATATAATATTATACCCAAACGATACCCTCATTCCCTTTTTATATTACTGACAATAAAGAGGGATACTGTGCTCCATCACCACTGGCATCTTTAGATGCCAAAAACACACGAACACAGTTGAGTAAAAAGCAGAACACCTTTATCCAACACAAAGCTTTCGGGACAACTCCCTTTTTCAATGATTAACTTAATCTTTAGATGCCAGTCAGTAAAATAAACAAAGGGACTAAAGACAAAAAAATACCAAGCATTGTTTGTGTTTGTGTGTGTGTCTGTGGGGGGAGGTGGAGGTGGGTGATACCAACCTGACCACTGGTGACCAAACTAGTGTACTGTTTGAGCTTATATACAGTTCAATACAAATACAACAGCTTCTCCATCCCAATTAAGAGAGCTAGCATTTATAAGTCCCATAAATCTTATGTGTCAAAAAATGTGACCTTTATTTTTTCCAGCTTAAAAAGGAACATAAAGACAGTACTACATCCCCATCTGTCAGACAAGAATATCACTAATATAAAATGTTCCAAATCCAGCCAAATAATAGTGTCATAGCCAGACTCACTCATATCAGTGTTTGCACTTAAGGAAATAACTAACTGTAACATTACCTGAATGAAGAAGGCAAGCCAACCATCTTTAGGTTTCTCGAATTCTTTCTTGTATATACCAAAACTCTGTAAGTTGGTTGGTGACATAAAGAGACAAATAAGAACATTTAAATGCAAATCATAAGTAGTCTTGTTCACATTTTTAAACATTCTAAATACAGAAATTATAGAACACCTTAAATGCCGACATATTGTTCTGATCTGATTTTACTCAGTAATTAGAGTTCAGCAAACCATCACATCATACATCATGAATGTCTATGGAGCCAAAACATCAGGGACACTAAGGACAAATGGAAATATAGGAGCATCCCTAGAGAGAAGCTGATGGTCAGCCTGAGGACGTGCAAAAGGGGACAAGACATTATTTAAAAATGGATGAAAGAAAAAAATGTATGAAAGAACAGTGTTTTATTGAAGAAGACCCACTGACCCTAATAAGTGATCTGAACAATGAAATAGATGCCAATCTTACATCAAGGTTAAACAAGTTGTTAGCATCAAAAACATCATAGTGGAAATCACATTTTAATTATATTTATATTTTATTATTGAGTATGGTAGTGATGATACCATTTATGTAATGATCTTTTACAGTGGTTGATAGGATGACATTTAAATATTTCAGAAAGTAGGCTGACATTTTGATATTCCAAAGAATAGAACGGAAAAAACATGAACTGATTAAAAATACAAACAAAAAGTCATGATTAGATACTGGTTATTAGGTAATTTATCTACACATTCTGGCTGGAAATGTGACTTATACTCTAGCAACTGAACCTTGTGAAAAGCTACAAATTCCACAAAAGTCCTAAAACTTCAATGTCATAATGTCTTTGTACAAAAGATAGTTAAGCAATTTTAAATTAAAATATTTAATTTTCCACAAATGTGATCCAGTTTGTTGTAGAGAGTAATACGAGTTATCATAAACAAATAAAATATTTTGAGAGCTAAGGTTATATTTTTGAATACCATCATTTAAAATATCATACTTACTAGTTTACACAGTGAAAACATCCTCACTGCCTGATGCACCAGTATTATTTTTCTCATAAACTGGCCCAAATCCTCATATTCACTGGCATATTTCTAATATCTTAATAATTGTCTTCTTTTGCATATAGTGATGAGTGACTACTTTTACATAAACTCTAGATAATATAGAAGAAATAGAGGATTATGATTGGGTCTCTGATCATAACTGGATTATTATGTGTTCGAGACATAGATGCCAAGAAATTTACCTCAAGAGCGAAGCATCCATGTTGAGAACACATAATAAAGGCTTTGATCAGAGACCTGATCAAAATTCTTTGTTGTGTGTGAAGCTTTATCTGCTCCATATATTACTAGTTACAGAAAAATTAGCTTTGAAAGCCAGTAAAGCAATTATTGAGCACTATTAAAACACAAAACACCATGAAGTCTAGTAGTAAACAAAAAAAAACAGGTCACCAGCAACGAAAACCTTTATTAACAAGTAAAATTAAGCGCTTTTGTCAACAAATGTCAGAGTCTTCTTCAGAATAAAGTTCAGGTACACAAATACTCCTTTTATCCCTCTAATAAAAGCCATACCCCCTAGTTAATTGAAAGCATGTGATACTTAAAATCTCAGATATTTGAGTCCAAACTAATCCACGTATCTGTTAAAACATTATTATTCCTACACAGGAATAATCCACGTATCTGTTAAAACATTATTATTCCTATACAGGAATAATCCACGTATAATCCACATATCTTTTAAAATATTATTATTCTTACACAGGAATAATAATGTAAGAATAATAATGTTTTAAGAGATACATGGATTCATTTGGAAATCAAATATCTAAGATTTTAAGTATTGCATGTTTTCAATTAACTAGGGTGTGTAGCTTTTTATTAGAGGGATAAAAGGAGTATTTGTGTACCTGAACTTTATTCTGAAGAAGTCTCTGACATTTGTAGACAAACACAGTTAATTTTACTAGTTAATAAAGGTTTTTGCTGCTGTTGACCCTTTTTTTGTTTTACTTACTGAGCACTGTCATATAGACAGTAGCAGACCCACCAACTTAAAGGAAAACTCCACCTTCTTCTACAGTTTAACTCAACTCTTAGGTTGCTTTTCTCCCCCACAGTTTGATTCCAGTACTATGTTGGTACCTGAAACCTGCTTGTACTTTGTAAATCTTTCATTTTCTCACTTTGGTATCAAAGGATGGGAAAGACCACCCACTTTTTTTTTTTTTTTTTTTTTTAAGGTTAACTTCTCACATAAGTTGCAGAGGAATTTGTCTGCACTTGTATGACATACCACAGACACAGAAAATTTTGTAATCGGGAGCTTAGGCTGCTGTAAACAAGGCAGAGAGGTGTGAAATTGTTTTCCATTGTCTTTATTGCAGGAAGGAAAAGAACTTACACTGATTCACAGATGCTTCCAACATAGCCATGCTTTTCATAGCAAAACAGAGCAATTTGATCAACTAATGGTTCAAAGGCAGTTGTCACCTCTTTTGAGAAATTTACATAAACAGCATCACAGTATTGAAATGCTAAGCTTTAAACTTTAAATGTTTGTTGTTTATACTACTTTACATTTTAAGATTACTTGAATGTATTATTAAAGATGTATGTGACTTTTACAGAAAAGTCTGAAAATATTTTTCTTATAACTCTTGTACAGTATCAGCACAGTTACCAAAGTGTAGGGGGAGGGGCTGTCAATTCATCTTGGAGTATAAAAATATACTTTGAACAAAGGCCTGCAATTTAGCAACTGTCTTGGCTGCAGCTGTATAATTCCTTAGTACATTATAAAATAACCCCTGAGACACACACAACTGAGGGCCATGCAAGAAATAAAAGAGTCAGTCCTGTTACAGACAGTATATAAGATGACAGTGATAGATACTAATCCTATTATATGTCTAAGGCATGGGAATACACCACAACTTCCTTTTGGCTAGCATGACTCATATAAAGCAGACTTGAAATGGATTATGGGAAAGAGAAAGGTTTGAAGTAAAATAAGATAACATTAATATGTCAACCTCCATTGAATGCCATTTTGCAGAAAACTTATTAAAATTCTATATGAACCAGTCAGGGTGATTTTATGGTGTTAAAATAACTGAGAAAACAGAGATAGAGCGAAAAAAAAAATTATTTGGTTCTAAGGTGGAGTTTTCCTTTAAGAATGGTGTGAGTGTGTGGGGGGTGGAGACAAATGAAACAAATCACAGAGAGTTTTTTAAATATTGCACTAATTCACTTAAAAAGTTAATGTAACAACAGGATAAGCATTTTCTGAACAATAAGAATAGTGAAACCATATTTCTGGCATTTTTCCTTGACTGTCATCCTTACTGGAAGAGCAAAATACTCTAGGATAGTTGCGAGGCAAGGAGACTTCCTAGCACAATACCCAATTGTAGAAGCACTTAAAGGGTGTGTAACAATTATTGCACATTCCGCTGAGCGATGTTACGATCAGGTCTCATGCTGGAGAAGTGCTTTACAAGTTTTTTTTTTCTGATATTGGAGCATAATCATGATGTTTCATGCACTGCATAAAAAAATTAACACCAACATAAAAAAAAAATCTAAATAACAAAATGCTGAGTTCTGGCTGTTTACAAAGGAACAGCTATGTGAAGTATGATATCGAATGATGAAGAAAACAGAGAGCGATGAAACAAATAGGCTGTGCAGTACCAAATAACTAGGGAGGAGCAGGTTAGGTTACATCCTTCACAGCAGGAAAAGAGGATTTATTAGGCAGCAGTAATCTGTTTGCCATTGAAGAGTCTTAATAGAAAGAAGAAATCAAAGGACTATAATGGAGAACAAAGATGATTCCTATGACTGATTTTACATTTCTTTTTTAGCCATTTTCCTGCATTTCAACATATCATATTTGACTCCATGTTCTTTTGTTGCTGTATAAAGCTTAAAGAAAAAGTCACCTTAAAAATAACCAGTGCCAAAACGTATGTACAGTTCTAAATGTATAGTGTTGTTTTGTTTTTGAGAATGGTGTCTGCTATGAAACATTGTGATACGGGTCTGATGTTGTTATGGCAATCTCATGACTAGAATTTTATCTAAAGAAAGTTTATAGGTCTCCGTGTTCATGTTTTTACTAGAATCCATTCTCTGATTACCATCTTAACCATTTCAGGGTTGTGGAGAGCTGGAGTATACCCTTATAGTCATATGGGTGCAAGGTAGAGGTGCTGATCATGAACAGGGTACAAACCCTCACAGCAGGCAAACACTCACTCACTTACTCTCACATGACGCATACACATGTACCAGTGAAGGAATGTCAATTACCTATGGTACATCTTTGGGATGTTAGAGAAAACCTGAGTACCCTGCAAAAACCCACTGAACCACAGGTAGGATGTGTAGTCTCCACACAGACAATACCCCTGCTTTGAACTGAACTGTAGGAACAAGTGTCGTGAGGCAGCAATTCTGACAGTTAAGTAACTGTCCTAACCACCTCTTGCTTCATGTAATACTAATTTATGCTGAGCCTAAATTCAACAAGTACACATCACAATGAATTCAGAATTGTATAATGCTGTGAATTTCCTTCTGTACTGAATACATACCTCTCAATGACTTATGCACAGTGCTAGGATTTCAGAAGCCTCCCAGATTTACCTTTATTCCTCTCAGATTTTACTGATCTTCATAAAAATCAGGCTAGGTTATAAGCACTAAACTAAGTCTGTGCGACGAATCCCTATCACTAACTAAATAGGGCTTAGTACAGGAAGAACTGCTATATAAAAAATAAGAAAGTGCTCCTTTTTCTGATCTCTGCTATGATTTTTAAATGTCAGCACTCTAATTTTTATTCCTCAGAGGCTGAGCTGCATAACTAACCACCAGGAGATATTTAACAGAATGTTTCTTTTGTACTTAACCAGTAAGGCGATGTCTAATTCTGAAACCATTAAGCAACCCACAGTCACAGTTATATATATGTTGTGCAGCCTCAACAATAAGTAAGCTCCAAGACAATACCCAGAAATATTTCTCATCTGTAGAAACCAGGCTCAAAGAATCCAACCTCCTACTCAACCCCAAGAAAACTAAGTTAATGCTTTTTTACCTTAAAAAGTTGCCGGTATCAAAAGTAATTTTTTACCATAAAGTCAAAGAATACTGTCATTGAAACTGTACATCACAGTAAACTTCTAGGCATTATAATCGATGACAATCTCAAATATGACCAACATATACTGTACACCATAAAATCTACATACCAGAAACCAGGCTCTCTTTATAGGATCGATGAATTCCTTACAGATACTGCAAGAAAATCTCTAACCATCTTCTTACTGCCAACTCTCTTATATGCCAATCCTATCCTAACAAACTTAAAAATACTCAATGAAAGAAACTTGCCTCCTGCTGCATTAAAATAGCTAAATTTGCCACCAATCTCCCTCATAGGACCCGCCATTGTCAAAGCTTATAGCAATTAAACTGTCCTGAACTGCACAACTACCTAACATATTCACAACTAACTCCAGCAGACAAACTCATTCATCATCCAGAAAGATGCCCTGCACCATACCTCTTGACCTCTTCACCCAAGAAATCTGGACAAAGCCTTATATAATGGGGGGGACAAAGGCCCAAAAATAGGGACATATTTTAAATATTGCTCCTATAAACTTAGGAAATAGCTAGAATAATAGGGTTTGTGTTAAAATGTATTTTCTAAAGGATATGAAGACTGAAACTCAAATGTGTGGCATTATTTAGTGATTTCATTTCTCAGTTCATCCCAGTGATTTGCCAGAAAACCACAAATTTTATGAGGATCACACTGAAATTTTGAGGCAAAAATCTGGACATTCTGCGAAAATCTGTACAGCTGAGAGGTATGCCATGCACTACAAAACTTATTACTACCCTACTGTCCAGCAAAGGACCTCCATTCTAGTAACAAGTTCTTCCTACTAACAAATAAGTCAAATGTTGCAGAAGACTCACTCTGCTCCCAACATGTTGCTAAACTCTGGAATAGTATCCCCACACAAAGAAAACTCTCCAACAACTGAGTTAAGGCTTTGTGCTCACCATACGATAATCTCCTTTAACAGAATACTCTCAACCTCTCACTGAAATGACAAAACTATTTTTTATACATAACTGCTGCCTATACAATCCACTAAGATGCACATCGGCCTTCTCTTTAGTAACTTCTAACACTGAAAAATCTTTAAATGTAACTACTGTATGTATATAAATGTAAATAGAAATGTAATTACTCTGTGTTTAACTGGAACTAATTATAATGCAATGAAAACAAATGGAGCTGTACTCCCTAGGCCTATGCTGAAAATGGATATTATCCAGTCAGACTTTCCTGGTAAACAAAGACAAATAAATAAATAATAAATATATATCAGAGCAGCTGAAAGAATGCAATGCTTGGACAGACTCAAAAGAGTATGAGACTTCTTCTGTGGGCATCATTGGTATTCCCATTTTCCTATTTCTTTTTAATTCCCAAATTACTCACTCTGACATTCAGGAAAATTAACTACAAGCAAAGACAGTATCCGACCCCGGGGCATGGCGGGGGCTGATGCTGCGGGCAGTAACACTCCCCTCTAGAGAGGGGAGCCACCTTCTGTGTGGCCTTCCCGGCTGACTCAGAGATGGTTGCATCGCACTGCCACAGAGGAAGTGCATCCAATGGCTGCCAGAGTGCCCGGGGATGGTCCCACACCTCCCAGAGGGTTAAATCCTCTGGGCAGACTGTGTGGACCCCACCTGTTTACGTCTGAATGGTTTCACGCCCTCTTGAACTCTCTCTTCAAAGTTCTTTTCAACTTTCCCCTATGGTACTTGTTTGTTATCAGTCTTGTGCCGGTGTTTAGTCTTAGATGGAATTTATCACCCACTTTGGGCTGCATTCACAAACAACCTGACTCCGGGAAGACCTGATCTCGATGCGCCGAGGGCTGCCACTGGCCTCACACCATCAACGGGCTGAGCCTCGATCACAAGGACTTTGCCTCCTTGGGCAGTGCTGGGGAGATGGACTTCCGTATGCCACATTTTCCTGCGCCCATCACCTGGGCAGGGATTCAGCATTGGGCTCTTTCCACTTCACTTGCCATTACTGAGGGAATCCTGGTTAGTTTCTTTTCATCTGCTTAGTAACATGCTTAAATGTGGTGGGTCACCACGTCTGATCTGAGGTTGCGTTCCAAGCGTGATCGCAGGTGGGGGGGTGGCGGGGCCTCGGGGATGGACGGATGCCCATCCTCCCCTGGCCCCTGCACACACTCCCCACCACCACCGCCAGACTCCAGGCAGCAGAGGAGAGTGGCCGACATGGCCCCGATGCATGGGAATCAGGTGGGCAGGGGGCTTTGCCACGGGAGGGCAGCTTGGTAGCGATACCACTGACAGCCTCCGGGGGGGGGCGGGCCGGATGCGTGCCTACTACATCCCTTCCTCGGACAGGCCTCCTGGCTCGGGATGGTAGGGGACTCTTCTCCTCTGTCCGTGTCTCACCCTGGGGGATGGAGGGGCCCACAGTGGGCTCCCTCTACTCCCTGGACATGCCCTTGATGTGGGCAGGACACCCCTGTGGGCAATGGAAGTCATGACAACCATCAGACAGGCATAGTCTCAGGAGTAACTCGGGGCTGCAAAGTGCATTCGAAGTTTCAGTGATCAATGTGTCCTGCAATTCACATCAGTTCTCACAGCTAGCTGCATTCTTCATTGACGCTTGAGCCAAGTGATTCACTGCTCAGAGTCGTGCCCTTCTCTTCTCAGTCACTGGGGGCACTGCTGCCCACATGGCATCATGCCAGTCATCGGGAGGTTTCACAGACATCATCATGGGCACCTGGACTGGGGTTACTGGCCGAAACTCAGACCTTTTGGGTCTTCGAACAAACGCCCTGTAGGGAGCGGGGTGCCCTCCACAGGTACTGACAACCACCGTCAAGGGGAGAGGACACCTAGGTGTGCAACCCCTAAGGTGGCCCCATGTAGCTGAAGGGGAAGGCCTGTGTCCCCCCACAGGATGGCACCCTCTCCCTCCCCCTCCCGCACAGGGAGCCAGTCATCTCAGGGGTGCGTTGCAGACTCCACTGCTGGGCTGGGTACCCCATCCATGGCCATCTGCTCGGGGGTGTTGGAGGAGCCCCTGTGCCTCCTGCCATGTTGACGGGACCACCTCCCTCCCCCCACTGGGAGGCGAGGGTGTATGGACACTGCCCCTCCTCCTCTCATTACCCCCTTTGCCCTCTCCCTCCCCCTGGAAGTTGCAGTCTCATTCCCACTGGCCTCCAACGAGGTGCGTGGAGAGAGAGGAGCGGGAGTGAAAGACCCTCAGCGTTAATGATCCTTCTGCAGGTTCACCTATGAAAACCTTGTTACGACTTTTACTTCCTCCAGATAGTCAAGTTTTATCATCTTCTCGGTGCACCACCGGGGCCGTGACCAACTCCAGTGGGGCTGATCCGAGGACTTCACTAAACCATCCAGTCAGGAGTAATGATGGGCAGTGTGTACAAAGGGCAGGGACTTAATCAATGTGAGCTTATGACCTGCACTTACTGGGAATTCCTCATTCATGGGGAATAATTGCAATCTCTGGTCCCTATCATGAATGAGGTTCAGCAGATTACCCGGACCTGTCGGCCAAGGGTAAACACATGCTTATCCATTCAGTGTAGCACATGTGCAGCCCTGGACATATAAGGGCATCACAGACCTGTTATTGCTGAATCTTGTGTGGCTGAAAGCCACTTGTCCCTCTAAGAAGTTGAAGAAGACCACATGGGGCTGCATAACTAGTTAGTATGGTGGAGTCTCATTTGTTATCGGAATTAACCAGACAAATCACTCCACCAGCTAAGAACAGCCATGCACCACCACTGACAGAATCAAGAAAGAGCTATCAATCTGTCAATCCTTTCCGTGTCCGGGCCGGGTGAGGTTTCCCATGTTAAGACACAAACTCCACTCCTGGTGGTGCCCTTCTGTCAACTCCTTTAAGGTTCAGCTTTGCAAACATACCTCCCCCCAGAACCCAGAGACTTTGGTTTCCCAGAAACTCCCTGATGGGTCTTGGGAATAATGCCGCCGGATCACTAGTCAGCATCGTTTATGGTCAGAACTACGACGGTATCTGATCATCTTTGAACCTCTGACTTTTGTTCTCGATTAATGAAAACATTCTTGGCAAATGCTTTAACTTTCATTTGTCTTGTGCCGGTCCAAGAATTTCACCTCTAGTGGCACAATACGAATGCCCCTGGCTGTTCCTCTTAATCATGGCCCCAGTTTCAAAAACCAACAAAATAGAACTGGAGTCCTATTCCATTATTCCTAACTGAAGCATTCAGGTGACCGACCTGCTTTGAACACTCTAAATTTTTCAAACTAAATGCTTCAGACCCCCGGGACACTCAGTTAAGAGCATCGAGAGAGCGTCGAGAGGCAGGGGTTGGGACAGGTGGTAGCTCACCTTGCAGTGGACCACCAGCCCAATCCCAAGATCCAACTATGAGCTTTTTAACTGCAGCAACTTTAATATATGCTATTGGAGCTGAAATTACTGTGGCTGCTGGCACCAGACTTGGTATTAACCAACATGAGTAACCACTGCAGCATCCCTGCAGTATCATCCTCCGTTGAAAGATCCGACCATAAAGTGGTCATGTTCAAAGTCACCATCTCCCCTGACCCCCCCTCTAGCTAGTATCAATCAAAAACACTTCTCCAAAGTTGATTACAGCCTTCTGCGGTATGGTATAAACAGCTTCACAGCCCCTACCCTCTCTAGGAACTGGCACCAGTTTCCAAAACTGTACAAAATTATAGAGTCCAAATTGGCCACATCTACTAGAGACAATCATAAGGCCTTCTTCACATATGTCTGTAATCTGAAAGGTACCACCCAAATCTGTTCAGAACTGGTGGTCAAGGACACAACATATACAAATGCCGTAGATACAGTGGATATAAAAATTTACACACCCTGTTAAAATGCCAGTTTTTTGTGATACAAAACAATGAGACCAAAATAAATCATTTCAAAACTTTTCCCACCTTTAATGTATCTCTAACCTGTACAATTCAATTGAAAAACAAACAAATCTGTTAGGGGAAAAATATAAAAAATAAAAAATGTACAATACACTGGTTGCATAAGTGTGCACACCCTTAAACTAATACTTTGTTGTGTGTGCACACCCTTACACTAATACTTTGTTGAAACACCTTTGATCACATTAAAGGCGGGAAAAGTTTTGAAATGATTTATTGTGGTCTCCTTTTTTTATATCACAAACACCTGGCATTTTTAACAGGGGTGTGCAAACTTTTTATATCCACTGTATAGCAAACTTGCTGGCTGACAGATTCAGTGAAAATTTCACCCCTCTGTACCCCTCATCAGTAAATCAGGACATTAACAGTACCTGCCCCCTTCCCCTTATATCTAGGGATCAGGTCATCACTGCTCTCTCAAAGGCAAAAAATACAGCCTCCATGAGACCTGATAACAACCCAGTCTGCATCCTACATGAACTCAGGCAGGTACTTGCAGCACCATTACGTGCCCTACTCAACCAATGCCTGAGTTCTGGTTTTGTCCCAGCTGAGTGGAGGACAGCTACTGTCATCCCTTTACACAAAGGTGGAGCGTCCACTGATCTGGGAAATTATAGACCCATCAGCCAAACTAGCTGATCTGCAAGGCCATGGAATGGATTATTATGGACCTCTTTAACAAGTTCATTGGCAACCTTCAAACAGTCATTCCCACACAGTTTGTCTTTGTCAAGGGGAGGTCATGTCTGTTAAATTTGGTCGACTTTTTTAAGGCAGTCAACAAAGCCATGGATGAGGGGAAGACAGTGCACACCGCCTACCTTGACCTGGCCAAAGCCTTCAACACTATTCCCCACTTGGACATAATAGATAAACTCTCTCAGCTAGGCATCAATATATATGTTACCAAATGGGTAGCCAACTGACTCACTGATAGAACCTACCTAGTCAAAATAGGGGAAGCCACCTCAAGCAGTAGACCCATATCAAGTGGCATACCCCAGGGTTCGGTCTTGGAGCCTCTGTTATTTGGGATATACTTTTCTGAGGTACAGGCCAAAACCAGTGGGCTATGGATGACCAGATTTGTAGATGACTGCAAGTTGGGAACTGTCATTAATTCCCTTAGTGCCTAGTGACGCGGACATCCTCCAAGAGGGTCTCACCCAAACAAATGACTGGTGCCAGAAACATGGCCTCAAGCTGAATACAAAAAAATGCATCATCATGCCCTCTGGGGAGAGAGATGTCCCCACAAATGATCACATTAATAACATTCTAAGCACACAGTCACTTGCGAGGGATTTGGGCACCCAGATTGATAGCAGCCTGACTTTTGACTACCATGTTGCTTCCATTGTATGGAAAGCTTTCTACACGGCCCACCTCATAAGTAAGGGTATCTCATCCAAGGACAAGGAGGTCATAACATCCATGTATTCTTCCCCTATAAGGCCCATTATCGAATGCAATGCCCCATTCAGCATGTACCTCGCAAAGCACATGCAACAGCTGGAGAGACCTCAGAGGCTCCTCATCAGGAGAACCCAGGGCCTCAAAAATCTACCATACACAGATAGGCTAGAAGCCCTATCCCTCTACTCTGTTTCATACAGACTCCTCAGAGGTGACCACTGTCTGGCATACAAGGCAATCTCGGACCATGCTTTGATGGGACTGCTGCATATCCGCAAGTCAAGCACCACTCAAGTAACCCACACACGCGGCCTCAACCTGGTCTGTGACATCAATAGGACTTGCTGGTGGGACATATTTGTGTCCCAGAGACTCCCCCATCTATGGAATAGACTCCATCTCCATGTCAAGCAGAGTACCTCTTTATCCCTTTTTAAGAGCAATCTGGATAACTGGATGGGAAGTAGAAAATACATCCCTGGGATTCCACCCATGTCCCTTCTGGCATCGGACACTAATTTGTCTATGCATGGGCTAAAATCTTGGCTAGGCTTACAAGGGCCTCAGGGCCAATAGCCTAGTAACTTCTTATGATCCTATGATCTCACAAAGCACATGCAACAGCTGGAGAGATGTCAGAGGTTCCCCACCAGGAGGTTGTGGCTGACCAAGTTTGCAGACAAATGCAAACTAGGTGCAATTATTGAATTCCCCAATTATTCAGTATACTTCAGGAGGGTCTTATGCAGACCAAGAACTGTTTTTTCAATCACAGTCTCAAACTGAATGCAAAGAAATGCATCATCATTCCCTTCAGCAAAAACAATGTCTCTTCACACAATCAAATCAACAATAATATCCTAAGCACCTACGAAGTGGTAAAGGATCTGGGATCACAAAATGACTGCAGTCTTAACTTTGACCACCATGTGTAAGGAAGGCTTTCTATGTAGCACACTTGATTAGCAAAGGCATTGCCTTGAGAGCAAAGGAGACTATAACCCCTCTATACTCTGCACTAATCAGGCACATAATTGAGTATAACACCCCATTCAGCATGTACCATACAAAGCACATGCAGCAACTGCAGAGAACTCAGAGATTTCTAACAAAGAAGATCATGCCCTACACAAACTGGCTAAAGTCCCTGTCACTATACTCTTTATCATATAAACTCCTTAGTAGAGACTTCTGTCTGGCTTACAAAGCAATCTCAGACCCAAACCTAATAAACTTGCTGCATATCTGTAAATCAAATGGGACTAGAGCTACCCATTCCAGGGATCTAAATATGGCCTGTGACTTAAATAGGATGTGTTGGAGGGACAGATTTGTCTCCCAGCAACTGCCATTTCTTTGGAATAGGCTACCAATTCATGTGAAACAGAGCACCTCTATGACACTGTTCAAAAGGAACCTGGATGAGTGGATGGGGCACCATAAATTCTTACCGGGGATAGCACCTACAACCGTCCTGGACATGGGTAGTCATTACTAAATGCAATCCTGTGTATTGACTAGCGCATCTATGGTATTACACAGGGATGAAAATGAAATGGCTAGGCTTGAAATGACCTTCAGGTTGATAGCCCAGTAAACTCCTATGATCCTATGATCCTATGTGCAGAAAGTAGCTGAGTCTTTAGACTTTACTAGATTACTGTCACATAAGACAGAAATCAATGCAGCAACAAAAGGGATCTGTAAAAGTTGCTAACATGCAGATTCCCCAAGAATCATGAAACTGTAATAATGATACCATGCTTCTTTAGAAAACATTCCAAGCAGAAGAAAAATGTAGCAACATAATATAATCAAGCACTTATTATGGTAAACAGAACTCTGCATTTTGCTAAGATGCTAAGTGTCTAAGAATCATTGTTACGGAAGGGTTTTTTTTAAGTGTCAGCAAAATGTAACCTGACAAACATCAGTTTGTCTAGTTACAGTTTTGTTCATTTTATTATTCTTCATTTGTGTTTCCCATTAAGTCAGTTGAATGGTGATAGTGCTTTTGCTCTAGTTAAGTGTTTGTACCCTTAGTAAGTGTTCGTTTTCCCCACAGTTCCATATCTTTGGTGTTAGTACATTAGCAGACTTCTCAAATATCCTTATTTTGGAGGAACATACCTAGTTTCAGACTTGACTTAGCATGTCCCTATTTTTAGAAGGATGTCCCTATTTTCAGGCTTGATTTACCCATTCAGATAATTTTCTAACCCCTCTCCAGCACATGTGATTTTTGAAGGTGTCTAGTATACAGTAAACCACACCACAGGATCAACATACTGGGGCACCAACAATTTAAAGAAAGAGGGCACACACCTTACAGCCTGCTTTTTCTGAAGGAAAAATACATGTTATGTGGTAGAATTTTGCACTGCAGTTTATTAAACTCTTTATATTTTACATTGCCTCTCATAATGTGCTTATATTTTTCCATCATTTTTGTCACTCTCTTTTTTAACACTTTTCTGAGTAATATCCCACATTCCTATTGGAAGCAGGAAGAGTTATTTGCTATTTAGTATTCATATTTTATGCTAATTAGATATTTAGATTTTTAGCTAGATATTCCTATTTTCAAGGGGTTTGTTCTTGTTTTCAACTCATGCAGGTTGAGTGTGAAGATGTAGAGCATGAAGTCCCCACGCTGGGGTGTCCCACACTATGGAGGTGTAGAATGTCTTCACCTCCTGAAAAATATAGTTTTCACTAAAATATTTTAGTGTTTTGCAACAAGATGACTGTTCATCCATTTGTGATCAACTACTGAATTCCTGGGAGGGCTGAAATTAGGTGCTTTGCAGAAGAAAACTTACTGAACTGGCTTGCAGAGAATAAGGTGCCATTTCCTTCATTCCCCACAAGAAATGGGGAGTTTCTCATTCCTTCTGCACACTGAGCTAAGCTGTTTCAGGCATAAGAAGTTAAGAAACTATAAAAATAAAAAGTAAAAACATAAAAAATGAAACAAAAATAAAAAACGAAAAAAGAAGTCAAGAGCATTCAGTTGTTTGCAATGCTGCAGTACAAAGAGATTATTGCAGTAGAACAGTGTTATTGCTCCTTTTTCAATAATTTTCACAGCAGTGTCAGGGTGTTGCTGTTATTACTCTCATTTTTTTCCGCAGTTCTTCTCCAGTGCTCACTGCCCTTGGATTCTTTTCAGCTACCAGTGCAAAGCTCTACCAGAATGAGTAACACATTTTTTGCTTTTCTCAATAAAATAAATCTTGGTCATTCATATGGCATATTTCAGTTTTGGTCTTTCTGTGTTTGTTGTTCCAATTTGCCCACAGTAGTACAGCTAGGAATCATGTGGTCATCAGGTCCTACTGTGGAATTTCCATCTCTTATTCCGTTTAGGAATGGAAAATCCAGTCAACAACTGATCAGCATGTGAAAACAGTAGTCTCATTTTCAAAAGAGAAAAAAAATATCTTCTTCAGATTCATTTACTAGAAAAGAGGTTTCTACAAATGGAAGAGAAAAGATTTTTAAGAGGCCCGATTCCTTCTCTACCTCCTTTACTGAACACTAGGAAGAGAAAGAAATGAAGGAAGGAAGTGACTGGAATCAAAAAGGATACTAGGATCACAGATGTGAGGTGCCACCTACTAAATATATGGGAGGCATAGCACAAGGTGTAAATCATCAGTGATAAAGGGAAGATGTCTAAATGTTAATACACTTACAACAGAAGCTGCAACAGTATCTCCATAACTGCAGAATTAACAAGCATAATTAAAAACCCAGAAGTCTAAAGTTCTGAACAAAGGAAAGGCACAAAGGTGCCTCTTTAAAGTGTCTGAACTGTTGTATTTGCAATATGGTACAAAAAAAGTGCATTACAAAAGGCTTGTTTATCTTTATTCTTAATCTTTAATATATTTTATTGTTAATCTTTATTCCCAGATAAAACACGTGAACTGCAAGTTCATCCAAATGACATTTCCACATTCATCTGCTTATTTGGTCAGATTGTTTGCCACTTAGCTCAGCAGGTTGCTGTTCTGCATAGTGCAAGGAACAGCCAGCCTTTGTACTACTTCATATGTAGACTAAATCAAATTGTGCTTACCTGGTATAGCATGTGAACCAAACCTAATTTCTCCACCATATCACACTCTAAGAATGCTTCTGTGTTTTCAATATAAGAAGATAAAAACTATCTTTACAATCGCTATTTTTGTCAGTTCTAAATCTGCTTATACACATTTTTTTATCACATGATATTTCTACCAGGATGGCTTTGACATGACAGGATATAAATGAAATTGCAAGCACACCCATAGTAACAAAACATCAGATGGGTACATTTTTACCTGAAAGCAGCAGATAAAGCACCTAAAACTGTACTGGGTAAGAAAGCAACCAATTCTAAGCGAAACCAAACATATTAATAGCAGATTATATAAAAGCAAAATGTCACTATGTAAAACTAATTGGAGTGATGTATTCAGTGCAAAAAGAACTGCAGAAGGAATATGGAATGTTTTGAAAGTGAAATTGTTTGAATGCAAAAAAAATGACATCAAGATCTTGGCATGCAACATCAGGAGGATATATTTCCATAAGAACAAGATATTTATTAAAGGTGAGAGAGAAAAACATATAATTAATGGAAAACATGTAGGTCTATGACTGAAAACTGAAATAAACAGTCTGGACAGACAAGTTAAACATAGTGTGAGAAGATCAAGAAAATTTTGAAAAAAATGTATATGAAAGATATTGAACATAATAGGAACCATTTATGCAGTAAATATATAAGATGTGGTAGGAGTAAGGGCATGCAAATTGATAAACTGTGTGTAGATTCTAAAATGTATTCTCAAATGCAACTGATTATAGATATGTTTACAACATCTTATGCAAAGCAGTTTAGGTCTACAAAGGGGGTGATAAATGTTTCTAGTGACATCCTGGTAACTTCAGATACTGAAATCAAATTAGATTACACTGAAAAAGAACTACACAAACTGGATCCAAACAAAGCACAGGGAGGAGAAGAAACTGGTAATAATGACATGAGAGCACTTCGACATGAACTTACAGTACCACTACATCTGTCATTTACTAGGTCATATAAATATGGAGAGATTAGGGACATGCACTTGTTAAATCCATCTTAAAGAGAAAGGGAAGTAGGGCAAACCCAGAGCCATGCAAACCCATAAGTTTACTTTCATGTTGTCGAAAAATAATGGAGAAGGCTATACTGGATAAATTACTGTTAGAATTGGAAAGGTTGGGACTTTAAAACCACCTGTAACATAACGTTCTATAACAATATAATAACAACTGTGCATGAAATGTTCTGTGATGTAATTTATACAGATTTAATTTCAGCATTTGATAGGGTCATACACAAAACACTGATCAATAAATTAGAACAGCTAGGTAATTATGTACTCTTGGTAAGAGGGATAGCTGCATGGCTTACAAATAGGACCTAGCAAATATCATACAGCAATTGGACAGGTGAAAATCATCAAGGTTACAGTCAGGGTACCCCTCAGGGCTCTATCATAGGCCCATTTTTTTTAGATTGTATTTTTCAGATATATCTTTTTCATTTGAGGTGTTCTACAGTCTGTATGCAGATGACTTGAAAATGGATAAACTGATTTCATGAGTTACAGATAGGGCATGTCTGCAAAAGAACTTGACTAAACAGACATTTTGGGCACAGGAGAATAACATGCCAATAAATACATCAAAAACTAAGCATATGAGATTTGGGAAACATAAATTGAAAAGTGAAAACTTAATACAGCACATAGTGATTGAAACTGTAGATTCATTTAAGGACCTGGTTATAGAGGTAGATAATGATAGTTATAGAACTATAGGTTGTATAAAAAGATTTATAAAGTCTAGGAAATCAGAAATAATGAAGTCATTGTTTGTTAGTTATATTAGTCCTAAACTTGAGTATGGAATAACAATAAGGAAACCTTATAAGAAAACAAGCATGAGTAAATTGGAAAGAGTACAGTGGAAATATATCAAGGGCATCCATGGATCCATCCATCCATCCATCCATCCATCCATCCATCCATCCATCCATCCATCCATCCACAACCCCTTTTTCCCAATTTTGCACATGGGATTGGGGTGTCACTTCAACAGTGACAATCATCTAGAGCCAAGGATTACACCATTGGGTGGCTAGCCCTGCCACAGTAGTTCTTCCATGTGTCACCCATCATCCATGAATATGAAAATTTAAGTTATTATCAAAGACTAAAATATTTGAACTTATACAGTGTCTCATATAGATATTTAAGAGGATACCTTATTCAGGTATATAGAGTATTTAGAGACAACTACCTCTGGGAATGTTTAGGGTTATAACAAAGTAAGGAATCATCAGAAAACCTATGTAGAAGATTCTATATGAATGAGAGGTGTGCTGATTGGTTCTCTGAGAGCATAGCTGATCCATGGAATAGACTACCAAATTACATTAAAGAAAGCACTAGTTTAGATGTTTTTAAGAAGAGCCTGGGCACTTATTATGGTTAACAACTGTTTTGGTATATTGTCAGGCTACAAGAACCTTATTGCCCATCCTTGAAATATTGTATGCAGGTATGTAAGGCTGTGAGCAGACAGGTACAAGAGTAGTGGTCTCAGTAGGGCCCACAATGCCTAAGGACCACTGCCTAAGAGTTCAGCTCAAGGAAAACACTATTACCAGCAAAAATAGTTTTTCCCATTTTGAAACAAAAAACAACCGAAAATGGAGAACAACTGTAGAAACACAATAAAATGTATAAATATTTGTTGGTTAAGCACTTTCTACCTGATATGGTCTTCTTCTGAACTATTTTATTCACAACTTTAAATTACTTTTATCAACACCATCTTAATCACATAAGTGTTTACAATACTGTTTATATTTGTAAAATGCACTCTATAAATTCTTGTGCTCATCAGTTTTTTCCATTCTTATTCTAATTTGTTTATATCCAGGAACAATAAAAACAGTCAGCCATAGTCACTTTCATTAGGCATGAGTGTTGTCCTCTGCTCTTCCATCCTTGTTTACCTGGTTATTTCTTTCATTTCAGGAGAGAATGGGTTATAGACCACACACCCAAAATGTTATTTATTTATTTATTTATTTATTTATTTATTTTTTGACCTTGTCTTGAGATAATTGTCACTGCGGAAGTGACATCCCGACCTCATGTGCAAAATGGGAAAAGGAGTTGAGGAAGTATGGATGGATTTGTTCAACATCCATATTCTGTTATGGATTTTGATTGCAAAAGTAGATACATGAGTGTGGATCTTGACATCAGAATCTGTTTTGCAGATGTAGACATGATCTATATTTAAAAATGTTCCTCAAGACAATGGTAAAGACACTGTAGCTCATAGTCTATCATCTGGTTTATAGCTTCAGTACTTTGCATCTCTTTGGCGCTCTTTTGCAAGTTCACCATGCACAACACAATATGTGATCTAAAACTTGGAATCATAATGCAAGATATATGTGAACAGTGTAATTGACATGCCACCTCATCCTTCTGCAGATATTGTCAGGCTTATTCTCTTCCTTCAAGGGAAGTGGTATGTAGTTTGAAGGACATTCAAGACTTCTCTTATGGTCTGTCCTGCATCTGTATGTGGCACTTTGTAGATGAAATAAGCCACACATCATACATGTGTTGGTGTATACTTCAAAACATTAAAAATAATTTATTTTCTTTTCCAGTTGCCTGGTATACCCCCATTGCCTCACTGAAATTCAGAGTTCTTATCTATCCTGCCCCATATGGCATGGCTGACCAGTGCAGCTTTTAGTTAGGAACAAATAATAATTAGAATTTCAGGCTTAATTAATATATCCTCTGACTAGCTAGCAAATTTGCTGGGGTGTTGCTAGTAGTGGCTGTATAGAAGAATTAAATATTAATTGTTTTGCTCTATTTTTGGACATCTCTCATCAACATCTCCTCATGCATATCATCACTCACCATCTTAGACTGTCGTCCTGTCGACATACTCATTTTCTCTAATAGTTTTCTTCCTTCCTTATAGTTTATTTTTTCTGGATGGAGTCATGCAAATTCATCCTCTGTTCTTTCATCAAATTGTACACCCCTCAAGTACGTGAAATTTTCAACTTACAAACTATGAATGTAACATAACTCAATGAGCAACTGAGGAATACATCTCAGGAGAGTACCATTACCAGATATCTGCAATGCAAGGCTGTAGCATCTTATGCAAAGTATGCCACAATATGTACTTTTTAATTAAACTCTTGTTTTTTTTTGGGAACTTGAATGAATGATTGTGATGTAATTGCTCAGTCAGAATTCCCTCCATCAGCTGTATAAATTTTTGTTTTTAAAGGTAAAAGGTTTCACAGAATGAGTACTATTGAGAGGTGAAAAGTAGGCACTGTCATGGGGCTACATTCTAGAAGGTGCTGTATAAATTAGTGTACAGCTCCAAAAATCCGAGTCGTACCCGTGAATAACTTTTTAAAAAGATCAAAATGAAAGGTTAAGACCCCAGAACATTAAGAAAACTGAACTAAGAAAACCATTGTTAATAATTAGCATGCACTGAGCTGGAAATGTTACATTAAATTGTCTATGGTCATTTGATAATCTTTGCAGTTGCTGATTGGTTTATGCTTATCAATGAGATGAGGGGCCTTTCATCAAGATTTGCAGCTTATTCCAAATATCTGTTGCTATAACAATGTTCTGAGACAACACAGCCATTGCAACCACAATATTCAGATTACAGGCTCAAAAGGACAGCACGAAAATTTGGAGGCAAATGACCAAGAGCTGAGGCATTAACAACCAAATAAACCATGCCAGAGGAGATCATGGTCAAAGTGGCAAGGATTCAGATAGGGCAACAGAAATCATGTAAGTAACCAGTGGGGTGGGGGGGGGCAGGCAAGGAAAAAGTTATGAGGTAGATAGGGAGGCAGGGTATTTTCTCTCCAATTACATTTT